>NC_091329.1:11608868-11621368 GCF_038502225.1 Cherax quadricarinatus | reverse complement strand
GTTGAGGTAGTTTGGAGTTGTACAAAGCATTGCGCAAAATTGGACGACTTGGAGGGTGCATATATCCTTAGTGGAGAGAAGGAGGGCAAGGGGCCGTCCTAAGCAGTGTGTAAAGGAGAGGCTTGAACATCTAGCAGGCGTGTGCAAAGTGTTAGATAGGAGTAATTTGAGGCAGGGGCTTATATGACTTGACGTACTGTTGGAGTGTTAGCATGGTAACATCTGTATGGGAATCCAGGTAAACCAGTTAGCCGGACTTGAGTCCTGGAGGTGGAAAGTACAGTGCCTACCCTCTAAAGGAGGGATGGGATGTTGCGCTTCAGGTTATCTGAAAAGTGATGACGGTTCCTTTCTGGCAAAACAGTATACATACATACATGTATGCATATATATATATATATATATATATATATATATATATATATATATATATATATATATATATATATATATATATATATATATATATATATATATATATATATATGTCGTGCCGAATAAGCAGAACTTGCGATTTTGGCTTAAATAGCAACGCTCATCTTGCCATATAGGACAAGTGAAAATTTGTGTATGCAATAATTTCGCCAAAATCATTCTGAACCTAACGAAAAAAATATATTTCACTGTGTTTGTTTAGTATTAAATTAATGTAAACAAATCTCAAATATGTTTAGTTGGGTTAGGCTAAAATAAAATGTTCTTTTTATAATAAGGTTAGGTAAGTTTTCTATGTTTCTTTTGGTGCAAAATTATAAATTTTTACATGAACATTAATGAAAAAAATATATCTTTAAACGTATAAGAGAAAATTTCAGAAAAGACTTAATTTTAAATGAGTTCTTGCTAATTGACCAGTTTTACATATTCGGCACGACATATATATATATATATATATATATATATATATATATATATATATATATATATATATATATATATATATATATACATATATATATATATATATATATATATATACATATATATATATATATATATATATATATATATATATATATATATATATATATATATATATATATATATATATATATATATATATATATATATATATATATATGCAAAACAACCACTGTGAATGAACAGAGAAGTTCCAAGGAACAGTGGTTATTTTGCATATTCTGAAATCACCTGTTTACTGTGATCTTATTGCATATATATATATATATATATATATATATATATATATATATGTATATATATATATATATATATATATATATATATATATATATATATATATATATATATATATATATATATATGTGTGTGTGTGTGTGTGTGTGTGTGTTGTGTGTTGTGTGTGTGTGTGTGTGTGTGTGTGTGTGTGTCTGTGTGTTATGTGTGTGTGTGTGTATGTGTGTGTGTGTGTGTGTGTGTGTGTGTGTGTGTGTGTGTGTGTGTGTGTGTGTGTGTGTGTGTGTGTGTGTGTGTGTGTGTGTGAATCAGGAATCACTGGGGACCCAGGAGTGGGAATCACAGGGGGCCCAGGAGTGGGAATCGCTGGGGACCCAGGAGTGAGAATCACTGGAGACCCAGGAGTGGGAATCACTGGGGACTCAGAAGTATGAATCACTGGGGACCCAGGAATGAGAATCACTGGTGACCCAGGAGTGGGAATCACTGGGGACCCAGGAGTGAGAATCGCTGGGGACCCAGGAGTGGGAATCACTGGGGACCCAGGAGTATGAATCACTGGGGACCCAGGAGTGGGAATCACTGGAGACCCAGGAGTGGGAATCACAGGGGACTCAGAAGTATGAATCACTGGGGACCCAGAAATATGAATCACAGGGGACTCAGAAGTATGAATCACTGGGGACCCAGAAATATGAATCACAGGGGACTCAGAAGTGTGAATCAGAGGAGACTTGAGAAGGTGAAAACTCCCACAAGACTGAAAGACGAGCAAAGTTGCCAGACTTTGCTGAGTAATAACTTTAAAAGTTTTAATGACCAGGAGGACACGAGGGAGGTAAACCAGTTCATTCAAGCGTGAAGCAGTGTTTTGACTGGTCATAAACCAATCAACAGCTCTGCAAACATGCTTAAACCTGTTTGAAAATCCCCCCCAAAAAATTTTGGTGATTAGGCCAATCCAATCCTCACCCTTAATTATATGATTAGCATTAATATAAACATTAATAATGCGTGGAGTAATGTTTAAATTATAATTAAGTCTAAATAAGTCTTATTTATAAGGTCTTAAGTTGTGTTGTAATTGATTGGAAACCAATCATTATGTGTGTAAACATCTTTAAACATCTCAAACATTGTTTGAACATTTCTTCAAGCGTAAGGGAAAGATTAGACGGGTCTTAAACCAGCCATCAACTATGTTTAACACTCATTTAAACCTTGTCAGACATAATTGGTATTAAACCAGCCAATAGAGCAGAGGAATGTTTAAACTCAAAAATTCTAACTTATAAGTTGTTAAATTGTCCAGTGATTTGCAAATAACAAATCATAGACTGTGAAGATTGTCTTAAACTCATCAGCTGTGAAGATTGTCTTAAACTCATCAGCTGTGAAGATTGTCTTAAACTCATCAGCTGTGAAGATTGTCTTAAACTCATCAGCTGTGAAGATTGTCTTAAATTCATCAGCTGTGAAGATTGTCTTAAACTCATCAGCTGTGAAGATTGTCTTAAACTCATCAGCTGTGAAGATTGTCTTAAACTCATCAGCTGTGAAGATTGTCTTAAACTCATCAGCTGTGAAGATTGTCTTAAACTCATCAGCTGTGAAGATTGTCTTAAACTCATCAGCTGTGAAGATTGTCTTAAACTCATCAGCTGTGAAGATTGTCTTAAACTCATCAGCTGTGAAGATTGTCTTAAACTCATCAGCTGTGAAGATTGTCTTAAACTCATCAGCTGTGAAGATTGTCTTAAACTCATCAGCTGTGAAGATTGTCTTAAACTCATCAGCTGTGAAGATTGTCTTAAACTCATCAGCTGTGAAGATTGTCTTAACCTCATCAGCTGTGAAGATTGTCTTAAACTCATCAGCTGTGAAGATTGTCTTAAACTCATCAGCTGTGAAGATTGTTTTAATCTAACAGTCTTATTATAGAGGAACATAGATTACTTTGACAATTACTAAATCATTTACTAAGTAGATGGACGACTTTGATACATGATGAATAACTCAACAATCATTAGGGAAAGTTCAACATTAATTAAACCTCTTGATGCAGTTTTATTCAACACTAATTTGAACCTCTTGATGCAATTATATTTTAAACCAGTTAAGGTGAAAGGAAAGGAAAATAAAATTAACTCATTTCTAACGATCGTAAAATATGTAAAAGTTCGTAAAGTCTGTAAGTTTTTGGGAAGTTTCGTAAGACATCAATAACGCAGTTGATAATTATAATAAAACCGATAAAATAATATTTATCAGTAAAAGAGTAAATAAATCACACACACACACACACACACACACACACACACCAAGGTATTGGTCCAGTGTGGGTAGATTGGTAAAGCACTGCGTACCTTGTTCCAAGGTTCGTAGGTTCGAGTCTCCTTCAGCCAGAGATCAGTGTTTGTGTATATTTCGCCTGCTCTTGCTAATTCCTTGCATATATATATATATATATATATATATATATATATATATATATATATATATATATATATATATATATATATATATATATATATATATATATATATATATATAATCTCTGTTGAAGAGTATAAAATATATTTGACTGTTGGTGACCAAGTGATATGTAGTCTTAATGACCCTCGTTTAGTCGAAGGGAATTAATTACATGTAAATGATTTACAAAAACCGTCATGCAGATGAATAAGACACATGTACAACACATGAAGATAAATAAGACACGTGTACAACACATGAAGATAAATAAGACACATGTTCAACACATGAAGATAAATGCGACACATGTTCAATACATGTAGGTTTAAGCTCCATTAACCAACCAACATCCTGGACTTTGGACTCTCTGTAAGCCCTGTATGAGAAAGATATTTATATCTTGAAAGGTTTCTAAGATATAAGTATATTTATCACTCACCATTCTGAAATTATTTAGTTATAGACTTGAAAATAACAATAGCTTAAATTAGTAACCATCACACAATCTTTAATATCTCTTTAAGAGATAGATTATTGAACCATTCACCCTGCTGGAAAGTCTCTTAAGCTCTGGACTAGTAAAGAACTCTCCCCTGCTCTGGAAAATCTCTAAGCTCTGGACTAAAGAACTCTCCCCTGCTCTGGAAAATCTCTAAGCTCTGGACTAAAGAACTCTCCCCTGCTCTGGAAAATCTCTAAGCTCTGGACTAGTAAAGAACTTTCCCCTGCTCTGGAAAATCTCTAAGCTCAAGACTAGTAAAGAACTCTCCCCTGCTCTGGAAAATCTCTAAGCTCTAGACTAGTAAAGAACTCTCCCCTGCTCTGGAAAATCTCTAAGCTCTAGACTAGTAAAGAACTCTCCCCTGCTCTGGAAAATCTCTAAGCTCTGGACTAAAGAACTCTCCCCTGCTCTGGAAAATCTCTAAGCTCTGGACTAGTAAAGAACTTTCCCCTGCTCTGGAAAATCTCTAAGTTCTAGACTAGTAAAGAACTCTCCCCTGCTCTGGAAAATCTCTAAGCTCTGGACTAAAGAACTCTCCCCTGCTCTGGAAAATCTCTAAGCTCTGGACTAGTAAAGAACTTTCCCCTGCTCTGGAAAATCTCTAAGCTCAAGACTAGTAAAGAACTCTCCCCTGCTCTGGAAAATCTCTAAGCTCTAGACTAGTAAAGAACTCTCCCCTGCTCTGGAAAATCTCTAAGCTCTAGACTAGTAAAGAACTCTCCTCTGCTCTAGAAAATCTCTAAACTCTGGACTAGTAAAGAACTCTCCCCTGCTCTGGAAAATCTCTAAGCTCTAGACTAGTAAAGAACTCTCCTCTGCTCTGGAAAATCTCTAAGCTCTAGACTAGTAAAGAACTCTCCCCTGCTGGAAAGTCTCTAAGCCCTGATCTAGTAAAGAACTCTCCCCTGCTGGAAAGTCTCTAAGCCCTGAACTAGTAAAGAACTCTCCCCTGCTGGAAAGTCTCTAAGCCCTGAACTAGTAAAGAACTCTCCCCTGCTGGAAAGTCTCTAAGCCCTGAACTAGTAAAGAACTCTCCCCTGCTGGAAAGTCTCTAAGCCCTGAACTAGTAAAGAACTCTCCCCTGCTGGAAAGTCTCTAAGCCCTGAACTAGTAAAGAACTCTCCCCTGCTGGAAAGTCTCTAAGCCCTGGACTAGTCACCCAGAGGCCTGAGACTTGTTTTATGGCTGGTCATGCAGGATGAAAGACGCCATTTAACTTTATTTAAGTTTTCCTTAAAGGGACAAGTTAAATAACTACCAGAATATTAAGTAACCTCCATCTCCCTTTCTCTCTCTCTCTCTCTCTCTCTCTCTCTCTCTCTCTCTCTCTCTCTCTCTCTCTCTCTCTCTCTCTCTCTCTCTCTCTCTCTCTCTCTCTCTCTCTCTCTCTCTCACTTTCTTAATGTACACCTACCTTCCATATTCATGACCAGGCACCGTGGATTGATTGATGAATTTCCAAGAGCCCTAAAGTCCGCCATTAAAATGCTGCATAAAGCAGACTTGTGACTCTCAGATGCTGGCCAGCTCTCAGATGCTGGCCAGAAGGTGGTGAAGACCAGGTCTAGTCTACCTGGCTCATCCCCTCTTTTCTCTGTCCATACTTGTGAGCGGTTACGAGAGTTCTTCTACTTTGGAAGGCATAACGCGATTCTCACTCCATCAACACGATTCTCAAACAAATAACCTGATTCCCATGCAAATAACAAGATTCCCACACTCGTAACGATATTTCCACACGATAAACACGGTTCCCACACCTATAAAATGATTCTCACACCGGTGACATGATTCCCACACACCATTAACATTCGATTCTCCAGCCCGCTTAAAAATTTCCCCATCCCCTGGCACAATTTCCCCACCTTGTCATCATTTCTCCCCTCCAATAATGACAAGTAAGGTGTGGGGGTAAGAAGGACTCAAGTGTTGAGATTTATTGAGGTTATTTCTCAAACTTAAATTAATCTATCTTACTGTCTGGCCACGCTCTCCCTCTCTCTCCCTCTCTCTCTCTCTCTCTCTGTCTCTCTCTCTCTCTCTCTCTCTCTCTCTCTCTCTCTCTCTCTCTCTCTCTCTCTCTCTCTCTCTCTCTCTCTCTTTCTGTCTCTATGTGGAGAACTCTCTCTTGATATATAATTATATATATATATATATATATATATATATATATATATATATATATATATATATATATATATATATATATATATATATCTGCAATAAGATCACAGTAAACAGGTGATTTCAGAATATGCAAAACAACCACTGTGAAAGAATAGAGAAATTCCAGGCGCTTTCGTTATTACTCACATTATCAAGGAATGTGATAATGTGAGTAATCACGAAAGCGCCTGGAATTTCTCTATTCTTTCACAGTGGTTGTTTTGCATATATATATATATATATATATATATATATATATATATATATATATATATATATATATATTATATATATATATATATATATATATATATATGCAAGTGTATATACATACACTTACAAATATTTATGTATGTTGTTTCTGTGTGTGTGTGCTCACCTAATTGTGGTGTGTGGGGTGGTGTGTGTGTGTGTGTGTGTGTGTGTGTGTGTGTGTGTGTGTGTGTGTGTGTGTGTGTGTGTGTGTGTGTGTGTGTGTGTGTGTGTGTGTGAGAGAGTGTGGTTAACAGGAAAACAGTTTTTCAGTCACAACTTTGGTTTCAGAACTCGTGAGAGCTTAAGAAACTCATTTCCAGAGAAGTGAGCGAGAAAGATGGAGGTAGGGAGGAGAAAGATGGAGGTAGGGAGGAGAAAGATGGAGGTAGGGAGATGTTAATAGGGTGGAGAAATATATAGGGAGGAAGGGAGAAAGAAATAGATGAGGAAAGGGAAAAAATGGTGGAAACAAGGACAAAAGATGTAAAGTAAAAGGACACAAATGCAACTAATTTTTATTTTTAAAAATTAACATTTTACTGACAGAAGGAAAAAAAGTTTGGAATGGTTTTTAAGTATTGTCTGACAGTGTTTAGGAATGTCTAACAATGTGTAGCAATGTCTAGCAATGTCTAACAATGTTTAGGAATGTCTAACAATGTATAGCAATATCTAACAAATTCTAGCAATGTATAGCAATGTCTGACAATGTCTAACAATGTTTAGGAATGGTTAACAATGTTTAGGAATGTCTAACAATGTATAGCAATATCTAACAAATTCTAGCAATGTATAGCAATGTCTGACAATGTCTAACAATGTTTAGGAATGGTTAACAATGTTTAGGAATGTCTAACAATGTTTAGCAATATCTAACAATGCTCAGCAATGTCTAGCAATGTCTAATAATGTCTATCAATGTCTAACAGTGACAAAGTGCACAGTATAAAACATTAGAACCAATGTTAACTTAATTAAAAATTTATCTAACTCAAATTGAATTTGCTACATAAATTTTGTTATATTCTTCCTTCCTTCCTTCTTTCCTTCCTTCCTTCCTTCTTTCCTTCCTTCCTTCCTTCTTTCCTTCCTTCCTTCCTTCCTTCCTTCCTTCCTTCTTTCCTTCTTTCCTTCCTTCCTTCCTTCCTTCATTCCTTCCTTCCTTCTTTCCTTCCTTCCTTCCTTCCTTCCTTCCTTCCTTCCTTCCTTCCTTCCTTCCTCCCTCCCTTCCTTCGTTACTCCCTCCCTGTGCTTCTTAATCAGTAAATCTTCCATTCATTATTTCTCCCTCTTGCTATTAGTTCCAACATTTCTCTCCTCTTTTCTTCTATGTAATTACCCTTTCAATGTCTCCCTTTCGAACCCTCTTTCTACCTCATCTCCCACTTCTTCCTTCCAGCCTCTTCCTCCCTCATTTTCCTAGTAACAAAGTGTAACTAATGGGAAATTTTATTGACAAAGCCTTTACAAAGACGTTTCGCTCCTGGAGAGCGAAACGTTACTACAATAAAATGTCACATTAATTGCATTTGTGTCCTTTTACTTAACATATTGTCGGTAATTCTACCAATATTAATACAATCTCATAATACTGCCTCGACGCCTCCATCATAGTCTGCTCACTCTATTATTATCATCTTAATTATATGCAATACTGACTAGTAGATAAGAAACGTGTATATCAATTTGGGTTACATATTGACCAAGAAGCCTTCTGAGCAGACGATACGTTTCGACACACTTGCATCTCACTCATCAACTAGTTGGTCTTGATGCCACTTACAGCAGAGAAATGCTGCGTCTGGGTTTTCAGTCTGGTGTCTTGAGAAACTAAAATTCCTGCTGGTAGTTAGTCTGGTTAGATTTATATTTATAGTCAACTTTAAAGGTGGTTTTAACCTTCCAGAAGGATAATTTTCCTTATACCGTTAGGGTCGTTGTACCGTCAGGGTCATTGTACCGACAGGGTCATTGTACCGTCAGGGTCATTGTACCGTCAGGGTCATTGTACCGTCAGGGTCATTGTACCGTCAGGGTCAATATACCGTCAGGGTCAATGTACCGTCAGGGTCATTGTACCGTCAGGGTCAATGTACCGTCAGGGTCAATGTACCGCCAGGGTCATTGTACCGTCAGGGACATTGTACCGCCAGGGTCAATGTACCGTCAGGGTCAATGTACTGTCAGGGTCAATGTACCGTCAGGGTCATTGTACCGTCAGGGTCATTGTACCGTCAGGGACATTGTACCGTCAGGGACATTGTACCGTCAGGGACATTGTACCATCAGGGACATTGTACCATCAGGGACATTGTACCATCAGGGTCATTGTACTGTCAGGGACATTATACCGTCAGGGAGATTGTACCATCAGGGACACTGTGCCATCAGGGACATTGTACCATCAGGGACATTGTACCATCAGGGACATTGTACCATCAGGGACATTGTACCATCAGGGACATTGTACCATCAGGGACATTGTACCATCAGGGACATTATACCGTCAGGGAGATTGCACCATCAGAGACACTGTGCCATCAGGGACATTGTACCGTCAGGGACATTGTACCATCAGGGACATTGTACCATCAGGGACATTGTACCATCAGGGACATTGTACCGTCAGGGACATTGTACCATCAGGGACATTGTACCATCAGGGACATTGTACCGTCAGGGACATTGTACCATCAGGGACATTGTACCATCAGGGACGTTGTACCGTCAGGGACATTGTACCATCAGGGACATTGTACCATCAGGGACATTGTACCATCAGGGACATTGTACCGTCAGGGACATTGTACCGTCAGGGACATTGTACCATCAGGGACATTGTACAGTCAGGGACATTGTACCGTCAGGGACATTGTACCGTCAGGGACATTGTACCGTCAGGGACATTGTACCGTCAGGGACATTGTACCGTCAGGGACATTGTACCATCAGGGACATTGTACAGTCAGGGACATTGTACCGTCAGGGACATTGTACCGTCAGGGACATTGTACCGTCAGGGACATTGTACCGTCAGGGACATTGTACCGTCAGGGACATTGTACCGTCAGGGACATTGTACCGTCAGGGACATTGTACCGTCAGGGACATTGTACCGTCAGGGACATTGTACCGTCAGGGACATTGTACCGTCAGGGACATTGTACCGTCAGGGACATTGTACCGTCAGGGACATTGTACCGTCAGGGACATTGTACCGTCAGGGACATTGTACCATCAGGGACATTGTACCATCAGGGACATTGTACCATCAGGGACATTGTACCGTCAGGGACAAGGACCTTGCATGCTTTTCTTGTTCATTATATATTAACTAAAATCTTTAGGATTTACTCTAATGTTACCAGGAAATTTTCTTGAGAGAGCGAGAGTAAAAGAGATAAAGAGAGAGAGAGAGAGAGAGAGAGAGAGAGAGAGAGAGAGAGAGAGAGAGAGAGAGAGAGAGAGAGAGAGAGAGAGAGAGAGAGAGAGAGAGAGAGAGAGAGAGAGAGAGAGAGATTACCATTAAAAATCGTTTACCTGTAAAAGTGTCACTGAACGACAGAATATATTGGGCGACCATAATTGTTCTCTTTTTGTTGAAAAAATGTTTAGTTTAGGGCCACGTTTATGTCATGTATATAAATGGACTTTAAATAAGTAATTTTTAGTAGCAATGACAGCAGCGGTGTGTTGTACTCACCTGTAAATGGTTACAGGGGTCGAGTCACAGCCCCAAGCCCTGCCTGTTATCCTGTTGATTGCTGGGCTTACTCCCTCCTAGCATCGTGGACCCCTGTCCTACTTATTCTCGAGACTACGTATGTTCCCTGAATCCACTACCTCGTATAGATCAGTTCACTTTCTGGCTAATTGGAGGCTGAAGAAATACTTCCTGACATCCTTGTGACTCATCTGTGTCTAACTTGTGTGTGTGTGCATGTGTGTGTGTGTGTGAGTGTGTGTGCATGTGTGTGCGTGTGTGTGTGTGTGTGTGTGTGTGTGTGTGTGTGTGTGTGTGTGTGTGTGTGTGTGTGTGTGTGTGCATGTGTGTGTGTGTGTGTGAATACTCACCTATTTGTACTCACCTATTTGTGGTTGCAGGGGTCGAGTCATAGCTCCTGGCCCCGCCTCTTCGCTGATTGCTACTAGGTCCTCTCTCTCCCTGTCCCATGAGCTTTATCATACCTCGCCTTAAAACTATGTATGGTTCCCGCCTCCACTACGTCACTTTCTAGGCTATTTCACTGCCTGACTACTCTATGACTGAAGAAATGTGTGTGTGTGTGTGTGTGTGTGTGTGTGTGTGTGTGTGTGTGTGTGTGTGTGTGGTGACGGATACATATTTTCTATTAGTGCTAGTAATGCACTAACTAGAAAATATAACTACTACTAGCTACAGACCGCAAACTACCTACTAGCAGCAATCTATCTACTAGCAGGAGACTACCTACTATCAGAAAACTACCTACTAGCAGCAATCCACTTACTAGCAGCAAACTACCTACTAACACCAATTTACCTACTAGCAGCAAACTACCTACTAGCAGCAAACTAATTACTAGTACCTACTAGCAACCAGCCAACTGCTAACCATCCAGCAGCTCCTGGAAAGTTGCAAAAAACCACAGACACACACTAAACACTTTTGCCAACTGGCTGAGCGAGACGTCAGTTGTCCTAGTTTCTTGCGAGTCTGATAACAACGAAGTTGTGGCCGGAGGTACCAGTCAGGAGATGAACCAGGAACCACCTCTTGCTTTCTCTCTCTCTCTCTCTCTCTCTCTCTCTCTCTGTACAAGGGTTTTTACTGGGTCAGATTAAGAGTTCCTACCTTTATTTACAAGCTGAGTACTGTTACCTATCTCTACTCGCTTGAAAGCCATTTTTATTGTTTTGAAACATATGTAATGGAAAGAGGGTGAAATTGTATCCCACTGTGGGCCAGAGATTTCATTTGGGCAATTAAATATTCATCTATATTTTTGTACTGTAAGGACATGTTCCAGAACGGAGTCATTCTAGGAATGAATGGTCTCAGATGCAATGATGGTCTTGACAATATTGGCCTTGTACACAACGGTAAGACCTCTCATATCCCTCTGGTGTTGAAGGCGCTTCTGAAAAGACAAGTCTATTTAGGCAGGGTCTAGGTGAAAAAACAAGTTGCCTTTTACAGCTGCCTGTTTTGTACAGAGGTTTTAGATGAGACGAGAGAGGAAGTAACAATCCAAGAAAGTGGTGCATACTCAAGGTGTAAGCGCACTTGTGCCTCATACAATCTTTCGCAGCCTCTATTGTCGAGCAGGTATGAGATACGTCTTAGTGCTGTTAGCTTCTTGGCTGCCTTGCTTGCAAGATTTTCCACGCGATTTTTCATATACGTTTTTGGGTTAGATTTCATCCCTAGGAAATCCGCCTCATCTCCGGGTTCTATCACTATCCCAATCTTGCCATCATGCTGCTGAGAGACCATCATCATTCTTTGTGTTTTCCCAGAAGCAAAAAAAAAAAAAAAAAAAAAAAAAAACCTACCCTCGTTTTCCCCCAGGCTGATTTAGCTGTAAATTGACGATTGATGTGACTGGTCTAGGCATGGGATTTTGGGATGACGTGAAGAAAGTCATTGAATTAGAAATTCCATAACTATGAATCAAGTACATTCTCCTGTGGAACACTTGAACTAATTGAGTATTTCGGCGACTCTTTGCCATTGAGAACTACTCTTAGAGATCAACCTTGAATGTAACCATTAAGAAGGTGCAGTGAAGAGTCAGAGGCTACTAGTGCTTGCAGTTTTGCCAAGAGTCCCTGGCGTCATAATGAGTCGAAATCGCCAGCGATGTCCAGTGTTACTACACAGCTGATCTTGTGTTTACCTACACAGCTGATCCTGGATCAGCTGTGTAGGTAAACCTCCTATTAAACCAGTCTACATAGTAAA
>NC_091329.1:11596368-11603868 GCF_038502225.1 Cherax quadricarinatus | reverse complement strand
TTAAGTATTGTTTTCTTAAGAATTGTGTTCTCTTTAAGTATTGTGTTCTCTTTAAGTATTGTTTTCTTAAGAATTGTGTTCTCTTTAAGTATTGTGTTTCCGCAAGAATTTTTTTAATAAAGAATTGTTTTCTTTTTTATTAAAGAATTTTGTTTTTAAAGAATTTTGTTTTTAAAGAATTTTGTATTTCTTAAAAAACTGTTTTTAAAAGAATTCTGTTTTTCTTAAAAGTTGCGTTTTATTTTTTAAATCTGATTTTTTCTACAGAATTGTGTCTTTTAAAGAATTGTGTTTCTTGATTTATCTTAATGAATTATGTTCTCGAAAAGAAATGTTTCTTAAAATATTGTATAGGTAAAGTTGGAGGTGAAAGTGCAGGTGAAAGTTTAGGTGAAGGTGTAGGTGAAAGTTCAGGTAAACAGGTGAAGGTGTAGGTGAAAGTTCAGGTAAACAGGTGAAGGTGTAGGTGAAAGTTCAGGTAAACAGGTGAAGGTGTAGGTGAAAGTTCAGGTAAACAGGTGAAGGCGTAGGTGAAAGTTCAGGTAAACAGGTGAAGGTGTAGGTGAAAGTTCAGGTAAACAGGTGAAGGTGTAGGTGAAAGTTCAGGTAAACAGGTGAAGGCGTAGGTGAAAGTTCAGGAAAACAGGTGATGGTGTAACAGGTGAAGGTGTAGGTGAAAGTTCAGGTAAACAGGTGAAGGCGTAGGTGAAAGTTCAGGAAAACAGGTGATGGTGTAGGTGAAATCTCAGGTAAACAGGTGAAGGTGTAGGTGAAAGTTCAGGTAAACAGGTGAAGGCGTAGGTGAAAGTTCAGGTAAACAGGTGAAGGTGCAGGTAAAAGCATAAATACAACTCTACATTATCTTTCATAATTTGCTAAATATTCTTTAAAAAACCTGAAATTATAATTTTTATCATTTTATCATTTTTATCATTTTATCATTTTTCATAATTTAACCTATCTCCCATTTTAACATTTACACATTAAAACACATTCACATGATATCTCATCATCATTTTAACTAATTTAACTATAACATAACATCGTTTTTTTCTAAAATCAGCTCGTAATTTTTAACATGTTAAAAGCCTGGTCAATTTAAAGTACAAACCTTTAATTAAGTTATTTGGGATTAAAATTGAATTTATACCTGGATTTTGGGCCATAAAATAAATTTTACCGTGTATTGTATCGTTGGTGTACAGACAGGGGCGAGGGAGAAGATTGGACGGACGGGAGAATAGACGGATATGAGGATTGACGGATAAGTGGAGGGACAGACGGACATATGAATGGATGGATAAAGAGACAGTGAGACACAGGAGGCATAGGCAGTGAAAATTGTGTGTGTATATATATATATATATATATATATATATATATATATATATATATATATATATATATATATATATATATATATATAATCATCGCACGTAACCTTTAAATAATTCATTAATTAATTTTTGCAGACTAATCGGATAGTTTATTATGCAGCCGCAGTTCATCCTGTGAGCGGAAGCGCCAAAAAACGTATTATGGGGTCACAATGCTTCTATATTAGACGCTATTGGGAAAAATAATTATACGTATTTTCGATATAACATCGTAATTTATCGGTAAGAATCTCTTCATATTGTTGTTAGTGTTGATAGGTAGTGTGGATGCGGGTCTTATGATTTCACGTTCCTAACATTCCCAATGTTTTGGAATTTTCTGTTGAGCTGGTTTAAACGTATTTTTTGTACGTTTTTCAATTAACGTTCTTAAAGATGTAATCAGATGTCAGCTCATTTGAAAACCCAACCACAACGATGTACTAATGCTCATGCACCTATTTACTGCTAGGTGAACAGGAGAAAAATGTTTATAAAAAGGGCAGTTACTCCTATGTCTCTGCTCAGGAATCGATTCCGGATGCTTTCGACTTTGAGACGAATCCTCATTGAGTTCCTACTATTTTTTTTTAAGACAGCCTTAGCTTTAATGTTGAGATGGCACCATCTTCGTCCACATATATGTTTCAAATGATTGTTTGACCGGCAAAAGGGCCAAATTTATAGACACTGTTTGCGACCTTTCTCCAGGTGTCAGGTCATAACCAGACGAAGGTTTACAGACGTCGCTGGAACAGAGTTTTGCTCTACAATCTGCCTCCTTATCATCTTAACCTTGGCAAAGGAAGTTTACATCAAGCATCTTAGACCTACAGTGAGAGGTCTCTGTCTTTTCCGCTCTTCATCAGTGAGTTGTTGGCTACATTAACTCTGGTGCCAAAGTTACTAGGGGAAACATTTCTGGTATTTGTGTACACGGTGTTCATGAAGATAGTTTCCTGGTGCTTACAACCTCGTCGTTGAATCACCTTCAGCAAGAAAGAAGAAGACGAAGAATGTGGCGCTACAAGGGGCAGCAATATTTTACTCTGATGCTTCAAGTTTTCTTCAAGACTCGTACTGTAGACGTCACTCAAAATTGTTGAGTCAGGAAGAAGTTAGTGAACTCTGGTGTAACAGACCGAGTCGCCTCAGTGTCTAGCTTGTCGTCTCAATCTGTTTCGTTTCATTATATTAAGACTTACAAAATTCTTATATGTGGTAGTAGTAGTTCTAGTAGTAGTAATAGTAGTAGTAGTACTTGTAGTAGTAATAGTAGTAGTAGTAGTAGTAGTAGAAGCGTGTACTCACCTAACTGTGACTGCAGGGGGTCGAATCATAACTCCTGCACCCGTATAAATTTATCCAACTGCATTCACCCGAATTTGTTCTTGCTAAAATCCAGCTCTTGGGCCGTCTCTTAACTTCACCTTGTTTACATGTGCATGAATATCTGTAGATTCTAGTCGCTAGAGGCCAGAATGATATCAAGAAGTATTTTCTATGACGTATCATGTCTCTTCTCTTTTTTTCTTTTTTACTTTTCCAAAGACGTCACGTTCGTCTAGTCTTTCCTCACATATTTTA
Organism: Cherax quadricarinatus; assembly: GCF_038502225.1. Taxonomy (NCBI): domain Eukaryota; kingdom Metazoa; phylum Arthropoda; class Malacostraca; order Decapoda; family Parastacidae; genus Cherax; species Cherax quadricarinatus. Next base: position 11,600,905 of record NC_091329.1, on the reverse strand, counting down.
CTTTTAATAATCAGTTTTATTTCTTGTATCGCTATATGACGGCTCTCCCTAACCCTCATTCTCTCCTTCCATTTGTTCCATCTCATTGACTTTATTCATATATCCCATTCTCCTTCTCTCCCTCCTTCCATCGTGTATTGTTATTCTCTCCTTCACTAATTCGATTTCTTCCAACTCATTCTCTCTATCCATATAACCCATTCTAACTCCCTCCCTCCATCAATCCCTTCTATCATGTATGCATCTATCCCTTTCCCTAGTCTTTCCATCTCTCCCTCCCTCTCCCCCCAACACCTCTGCCCCTCCACACAGCCAGATATTGCACATAATCTTGCAGAATAAGAGCATGCAAGGCGAGAGCTCCGGAGCCCTGGTGCCATCAACACAACGCTTAAGGACGATCTGATCATAAACATAGAAATAATTCCAGTCGCTTGTAGAATCGAGATCCCTGTGAGGCGACCCAATTCTCTCGCTGTAAATTACTTCAGTTACTGATTCACCTCTCAAGGTTTTCTTCAACACCATATTATGGGATTCAATTGTTCTCTGCTTTCTCTTCCTTCTCTTCCTCTTCCTCCTCCTCCTCCTCCTCCCTCTCTTACTCATCCTTCTCTTCCTCCTTCTTCTCTTCTTCATCCTTCTCTTCCTCGTACTTCTCTTCCTCCTCCTGTCTTCCTTCTCCTCCTCATTATCATCATTACCTTCATCTTCCTTTTCCTCCTTCTACTCCTCTTTCTCCTCCTTCTTTTCCTCCTCCTCCTGCTCATCACCACCATCATTATTATCATCATCGTCATCACCATCTCCATCATTATCATCATTCTCCTCTCCGTCCAGACATTTCTTCACTACTTCAGCAGCGTCATCGTATCCTCTTTGTCTTCCTCCTATTCTTCACAACCTTCCTCTTCCTCTTGACCCTCCTCTGCCTCCTCTTCCCCGCATAAGGCTCTGGACTGCCTTTGTTCCACACTTTTTTGGCAATAAATGGCACTGAATTCCTTTCATTTTGAGTCAGGGTATTAGATTCCATCTCTTGCGTTGAGGAGAGGATTGAATGTTATTCTTGTGGTGTTTATAGTACTTGATTCTTCTAATATGGGAAAAAATGATGGCATGTATGTGTTATTTGACTATTTTAGAGCAAAGAGAGAGAGAGAGAGAGAGAGAGAGAGAGACAGAGACAGAGAGAGAGACAGAGAGAGACAGAGAGACAGAGAGAGATAGAGATAGATAGATAGATAGAGAGAGAGAGAGAGAGAGAGAGAGAGAGTGAGAGATAGAGAGAGACAGAGAGACAGAGAGAGATGAGATAGAGATAGAGAGAGAGAGAGAGAGAGAGAGAGAGAGAGAGAGAGAGAGAGAGAGAGAGAGAGAGAGAGAGAAAGAGAGAGAGAGAGAGAGAGAGAGAGAGACAAAGAAACTGAGAGAGGGAGAGTATCTCTCACTTTTTTAATTTTAAATAAATAACGTTCATTGAAATCTATTAAATTAATGCATTTTTTAACCAAAAATATCTGAATATTAGTGAAAAAATTAGAAGGTTCCAAAAATACTTGAAAAATTTCATTAAAGTGCAAATGGCGCAAAAGAGAGAGAGAGAGAGAGAGAGAGAGAGAGAGAGAGAGAGAGAGAGAGAGAGAGAGAGAGAGAGAGAGAGAGAGTATAAGAATTTGTTCCTCGCTCTGGTAAAAGTGAGTGACCTTTTTCTTTGAGAAATAATGGCTTTGATTCCATTTACAACTTCTCGGAAGATTCAGATCTCATTTACAATAATAGATGGAATTCTAGGTAACTTTATAGCAGAAGTTGAAGTTTCGGATCCTCTTTATTGCATCAAGAGGTTATATTATCTTCTTTATTACACCAGAAGGGCATTTGATCCTCTTCATTACTTCAAAAGGGTATATGATCCTCTTTATTTCTCCAGAGGGGTATATGATTCTTTTTATTACACCTGAAGAGCGTATGATTCTCTTCATTACACTCTGAAGGGTGTATGATCCTCTATATTTTAACAAAAGGGTGCTTGATCCTCTTTATTGCTTCAAGAGGGTGGTGGATCCTCCTTATTGCTCTAGAAGTATAATGGATCCTCTGTATTACACCAGACGGGTATATGATCATCTTCATTACGCCAGAAGGTAATAGAATCCTCTTTATTACACCTAAATGGCACTGGATCTCTTTGTATCAGAGTAATACATGCATTCCTATGTAGCCTTATATGGCTTAGAGTATTAGATCCTTTTGCGCAGTAAAATTTGAGTGGAATAATACCATGTAAAATATTGGATTAAATCATTTTGATAATCTTAGGTGTTCAATCCTCTACATAAAGTAAAGGGCAGGATAGAATCCTCTACATACTGGGAATCAGAATATGTGATCTCTTTGGATAGAGAAACGTAGTGTTTGTGACTTTATCAAGTTACAAACAGTTCTGTGGCCTGGTGGCTAAAGCTCCCGCTTCACACACGGAGGGCCCGGGTTCGATTCCCGGCGGGTGGAAACATTCGACACGTTTCCTTACACCTGTTGTCCTGTTCACCTAGCAGCAAATAGGTACCTGGGTGTTAGTCGACTGGTGTGGGTCGCATCCTGGGGGACAAGATTAAGGACCCCAATGGAAATAAGTTAGACAGTCCTCGATGACGCACTGACTTTCTTGGGTTATCCTGGGTGGCTAACCCTCCGGGGTTAAAAATCCGAACGAAATCTTATCTTATCTTATCTTATCTTCTGTTCGCGACTTGATAAAACCCACTATGTGGGCGAAACATCGTCAGTAAAGAACTGCAGTGCGCTTCGTCTGTGTCTTCACAACTACGGTGTTCATTACCGTAGTCTTGAAGACTCCAAGGCTGAGGGACTGATTGCCTCGTTTATTGTATATATTTCTACAATCATCACATTACGTCTTTGTTTTGTTTTGATAAAGCTGCTGGATGGCTAAACATTTACAAATTAAAGATACCCAGATGTTGCACATGTGTCTAATTCTTCCTCTTGTAGGTATTATATACCATTCAGATAGGTACTAAGAGTGGTAAAATATCTTTATTGCGCTGGAAGTATGGAGAATTTCTTAATTTATAGATCCGTGGTACTCCGTCTTCTAATTTTATCTCTGAAATTCTGAACTAGTTCTAATGTTAGCTGTAAATCTGACTGTTTTTAATGTCTGAGATGGAGGATTGGATCTTTATACCAGTGAAGTACTGGATTCCCTTTAGTGCATCCGGGAAGGCATCGAACTCTAATAGGAGCAAAATTATCGATACATAACTCTGTTCAGTTCTCTGAGGTGTCGATAGGGTGTTGGAGCCCTTGTATATGAACAGTGTCATATTGTTCCTCTGCGTATTTACCCTGTTGGTGTGGAATTGAATCCTTACTTAGACATAGCGAAGATTCTCTGTTTTTCAAGTTGGGAAACTACGAAGTAACGGGAATGCAGAGAGAGAGAGAGAGAGAGAGAGAGAGAGAGAGAGAGAGAGAGAGAGAGAGAGAGAGAGAGAGAGAGAGAGAGAGAGAGAGAGAAGAGAGATACGAACAAAACAAGAAATGTAGAGAGACACAGGAACTAAAGAGAAGAGATAGTCAAAGAAGAGAGAGAGGGAGAGAGATGAACCATAAGAGAGAGGAACCAGAAGAGAGAGGAATAGAGATAGGATCCAAAGAATAGAGGAAGAGTTAACTGAAGGAAAAAGGGAGATAAAACCTAAATAATGAGAGATAGTAGGAAGACAGTAAGTGAGAGAGCAGGACTGAGTCTCTCGGGAGAGAGGGGAAAAAGTGAGAGATTTAATCCTAGCTGGCCTGAGGTGCCCAGTTTAATCTTGGCGGACGTGAGTGTTGGAGATGATGATTCAGTGTGGTGCTTGAGGGAGGTTGGAGAAGTGTGAGGGAGGACAAGAAAGATGAGGGAGGAAAAGAGGAAGCAGAGGGAGGGGGAAGGAGGAAGGGGGTTGAATGTTACTAGGAAGTGAAGGAGGGAAGATGGAAGGGGTTCTATTATATCATGTTAATACTACAATATCATGTAAACTTTCCTGAAATTTCTCGTTGATTCAGAAATGTTGCTTCGTGATTAGGAATTTCCTGAATAATATTAATGTTTGTGTCTACACGATCCCCTATACTAATACACTATAAATTTAACGTAGGATAGACTTAAAAATCATTTTCTGTTGAGTTCAAACAAAATATGTGAGCAGGACTATAAATGACCAACAATCTATTGCTCTGTTTATGCATATATGAGATCAGAATCATCCTAAGCATGCAGTGATTATAAATATTTAGTAGGTCAAGGACTTATTTAATATTTATAAACTGTTAGATTCATAAATGATGTAAATCCGCTAAAGTTATAGGTTTTGTTGAATCTTATGACCAAGTCAGGTCCAGATGCTAAGTGAATATGAAAATGGTATACAATACCTACCAGTGTATATAAGTGGTATACAATACCTACAAGTGTATATAAGTGGTCAACAATACCTACTCAGCGTATATAAGTGGCTTGTTG
>NC_091329.1:11573868-11588868 GCF_038502225.1 Cherax quadricarinatus | reverse complement strand
GCAGTGTGATGGTCCAGCAGCGTGACGGTCCAGCAGTGTGATGGTCCAGCAGTGTGATGGTCCAGCAATGTGATGGTCCAGCAATGTGATGGTCCAGCAGTGTGACGGTCCAGCAGTGTGATGGTCCAGCAGTGTGACGGTAAAGCAGTGTGATGGTCCAGCAGTGTGACGGTCCAGCAGTGTGACGGTCCAGCAGTGTGACGGTCCAGCAGTGTGACGGTCCAGCAGTGTGATGGTCCAGCAGTGTGATGGTCCAGCAGTGTGACGGTCCAGAAGTGTGACGGTTCAGAAGTGTGACGGTTCTGCAGTGTGACGGTCCAGCAGTGTGATGGTCCAGCAGTGTGATGGTCCAGCAGTGTGACGGTCCTGCAGTGTGACGGTCCAGCAGTGTGATGGTCCAGCAGTGGGATGGTCCAGCAGTGTGAAGGTCCAGCAGTGTGATGGTCCAGCAGTGTGATGGTCCAGCAATGTGACGGTCCAGAAGTGTGACGGTCCTGCAGTGTGACGGTCCAGCAGTGTGAAGGTCCAGCAGTGTGATGGTCCTGCAGTGTGATGGTCCAGCAGTGTGACGGTCCAGAAGTGTGACGGTCGAGCAGTGTGACGGTCCTGCAGTGTGACGGTCCAGCAGTGTGATGGTCCAGCAGTGTGATGGTCCAGCAGTGTGACGGTCCTGCAGTGTGACGGTCCACCAGTGTGATGGTCCAGCAGTGTGATGGTCCAGCAGTGTGACGGTCCAGCAGTGTGACTGTCCAGCAGTGTGGTGGTCCAGCAGTGTGATGGTCCTGCAGTGTGACGGTCCAGAAGTGTGACGGTCCTGCAGTGTGACGGTCCAGCAGTGTGAAGGTCCAGCAGTGTGATGGTCCAGCAGTGTGATGGTCCAGCAGTGTGACGGTCCAAAAGTGTGACGGTCCAGCAGTGTGACGGTCCTGCAGTGTGACGCTCCAGCAGTGTGATGGTCCAGCAGTGTGATGGTCCAGCAGTGTGACGGTCCTGCAGTGTGACGGTCCAGCAGTGTGATGGTCCAGCAGAGTGATGGTCCAGCAGTGTGACGGTCCTGCAGTGTGACGGTCCAGCAGTGTGATGGTCCAACAGTGTAATGGTCCAGCAGTGTGACGGTTCAGAAGTGTGACGGTCCTGCAGTGTGACGGTCCAGCAGTGTGACGGTCCAGCAGTATGACGGTCCAGTAGTGTGACGGTCCAGAAATGTGACGGTTCTGCAGTGTGACGGTCCAGCAGTGTGATGGTCCAGCAGTGTGATGGTCCAGCAGTGTGATGGTCCAGAAGTGTGACGGTCCAGCAGCGTGATGGTCCAGCAGTGTGATGGTCCAGCAGTGTGACGGTCCTGCAGTGTGGCGGTCCAGAAGTGTGACGGTCCTGCAGTGTGAAGGTCCAGCAGTGTGACGGTCCAGTAGTGTGACGGTCCAGCAGTGTGACGGTCCAGTAGTGTGACTGTCCAGCAGTGTGACGGTCCAGAAGTATGACGGTCCTGCAGTGTGAAGGTCCAGCAGTGTGATGGTCCAGCAGTGTGATGGTCCACCAGTGTGACGGTCCAGAAGTGTGACGGTCCTGCAGTGTGACGGTCCAGCAGTGTGATGGTCCACCAGTGTGATGGTCCACCAGTGTGACGGTCCAGAAGTGTGACGGTCCAGCAGTGTGACGGTCCAGCAGTGTGACGGTCCAGTAGTGTGAGGGTACAGCAGTGTCATGGTCCAGCAGTGTCCTGGTCCAGCAGTGTCATGGTTTTGCAGTGTCATGGTCCAGAAATGTGAAGGTCCAGCAGTGTAATGGTCCAGCAGTGTGATGGTCCAGCAATGTGACGGTCAAGCAGTATGATGGTCCAGCAGTGTGATGATCCAGCAGTGTGACGGTCAAGCAGTGTGATGGTCCAGCAGTATGATGGTCCAGAAGTGTGATGGTCCAGCAGTGTAATGGTCCAGCAGTGTGATGGTCCAACAGTGTGACGGTCCAGCAGTGTGACGGTCCAGCAGTGTGACGGTCCAGCAGTGTGACGGTCCAGCAGTGTGACGGTCCAGCAGTGTGATGGTCCAACAGTGTGACGGTCCAGCAGTGTGACGGTCCAGCAGTGTGACGGTCCAGCAGTGTGACGGTCCAGCAGTGTGACGGTCCAGCAGTGTGACGGTCCAGCAGTGTGATGGTCCAGCAGTGTGACGGTCCAGCAGTGTGACGGTCCAGCAGTGTGACGGTCCAGCAGTGTGACGGTCCAGCAGTGTGACGGTCCAGCAGTGTGACGGTCCAGCAGTGTGACGGTCCAGCAGTGTGACGGTCCAGCAGTGTGACGGTCCAGCAGTGTGATGGTCCAGCAGTGTGATGGTCCAGCAGTGTGATGGTCCAGCAGTGTGACGGTCCAGCAGTGTGATGGTCCAGCAGTGTGATGGTCCAGCAGTGTGACGGTCCAGCAGTGTGACGGTCCAGCAGTGTGATGGTCCAGCAGTGTGATGGTCCAGCAGTGTAATGGTCCAGCTACTTCTTAACCTCCTCCTCCTCAACCTCATCCTTCTACTACTTCCCGTCCTTCTGCTCATCACTTCTTCCTGATTTTACCAACCTACTTTTAACAGTGAGTCATTTCTTTCACTAACAATCTTCTTATATACAATCACTTTTTGCCTCTCTCCTTTAAATTCCTTCCTCCTGCAGCTTTCCCTGAATAATTACCAAACAAATCAGCCACTCTTCCAAAAAACGTACATCCATATACCTACTAATTAATTTAATCTCTGCCAACACATAGTCTAACAAGCTATGGTTCCTATAGCCATTTATCCTTGGCACTCCATATCTCCTCCAGCTCCAGTATTATTTTCTGTACTGGATTGTTTCAAGCCACTTATTGGCCAAACGTCTCAACAGTAAAGATATCCAGGTGTTGCATCTCTCTTTTATTCATTTGCTTGTCAGTTTTGAGCGCCATTAATGTATAATCTACTACACTTTCCAGTATAGGGACTTTCGCTTAAATTTTTTTAATTGCTCCAGAAAAATATTCACTCTCTCAGATCAAAGTTCCCTGTTGCTGTAACTTAAACAGTAAACGGATGCTATCTCCACTATATACTTCTGATATCCTGGTACATCCTAACTGTTCTCAACCTCTGAATTCTTCAGTGTAAACTTCTATATCATTTTCCTTCCTCCACTGTTCACTCAGTATTAGACACCTAAGTGGAGTATACCTGGAGTCTATTTCCCAGACGAACCAGACTATTGGTGCCAGCCGCACGCCATCCAATGTATGCATAACAGTTCGGTTGATCACATTCCTTCTGAAGAGAACTTAGAAAAGAAACATTAGATTTATTAAACAATTTTAAACGCACAAAAAAGTCAAGACGAGTGTGTACTAAATACAAGTAAATGTTCTGGGACAGAAATGAAAATCCAGTTATCCTGCCAGAGTGCAAAATATTTAACAGCCTTCCGTTTCTTTTAGTCGTGTGACAGGACGAGTGCACCTCTCTGGAAGGTGACTTTTTTTTTTGTAATTTTGAATTTATAACAAGATGAGAATTCTTCTTCGGTCTCTGATTTTTTTTTTTTTTGAAAAAAAAAAATATTCGATGTTACGCCATTAGTTTAGGCAGCTGAAATACAGTTAAGAGTCTCTCAAGACTACTGTAGTGGAGAGTCTCTCAAGACTACTGTAGTGGAGAGTCTCTCAAGACTACTATAGTGGAGAGTCTCTCAAGACTACTGTAGTGGAGTCTCTCAAGACTACTGTAGTGGAGAGTTTCTCAAGACTACTGTAGTGTAGAGTCTCTCAAGACTACTATAGTCAAGAGTCTCTCAAGACTACTGTAGTGGAGAGTCTCTCAAGACTACTGTAGTGGAGAGTCTCTCAAGACTACTGTAGTGGAGAGTCTCTCAAGACTACTGTAGTGGAGAGTCTCTCAAGACTACTGTAGTGGAGAGTCTCTCAAGACTACTGTAGTGGAGAGTTTCTCAAGACTACTGTAGTGGAGAGTCTCTCAAGACTACTGTAGTGGAGAGTTTCTCAAGACTACTGTAGTGGAGAGTCTCTCAAGACTACTATAGTGGAGAGTCTCTCAAGACTACTGTAGTGGAGAGTCTCTCAAGACTACTGTAGTGGAGTCTCTCAAGACTACTGTAGTGGAGAGTTTCTCAAGACTACTGTAGTGGAGAGTCTCTCAAGACTACTATAGTCAAGAGTCTCTCAAGACTACTGTAGTGGAGAGTCTCTCAAGACTACTGTAGTGGAGAGTCTCTCAAGACTACTATAGTGGAGAGTCTCTCAAGACTACTGTAGTGGAGTCTCTCAAGACTACTGTAGTGGAGTCTCTCAAGACTACTGTAGTGGAAGAGTAGTTCTCAAGACTACTGTAGTGAGTCTCTCAGTAATCTCTCAAGACTACTGTAGTAGAGTCTCAAGACTACTGTAGTCTCTCAAGACTACTGTAGTGAAGAGTCTCTCAAGACTACTGTAGTGGAGAGTCTCTCAAGACTACTGTAGTCAAGAGTCTCTCAAGACTACTGTAGTGGAGAGTCTCTCAAGACTACTGTAGTGGAGAGTCTCTCAAGACTACTGTAGTGGAGAGTCTCTCAAGACTACTGTAGTCAAGAGTCTCTCAAGACTACTGTAGTCAAGAGTCTCTCAAGACTACTGTAGTCAAGAGTCTCTCAAGACTACTGTAGTAAGAGTTTCTCAAGACTACTGTAGTCAAGAGTCTCTCAAAACTACTGTAGTGAAGAGTCTCTCAAGACTACTGTAGTAAGAGTTTCTCAAGACTACTGTAGTCAAGAGTCTCTCAAGACTACTGTAGTCAAGAGTCTCTCAAGACTACTGTAGTCAAGAGTCTCTCAAGACTACTGTAGTCAAGAGTCTCTCAAGACTACTGTAGTCAAGAGTCTCTCAAGACTACTGTAGTCAAGAGTTCTCTACTGTAGTAAGGGTCTCTCAAGACTACTGTAGTAAGAGTTTCAAGACTACTGTAGTCTCTCTCAAGACTACTGTAGTCAAGAGTCTCTCAAGACTACTGTAGTGGAGAGTCTCTCAAGACTACTGTAGTCAAGAGTCTCTCAAGACTACTGTAGTCAAGAGTCTCTCAAAACTACTGTAGTGAAGAGTCTCTCAAGACTACTGTAGTAAGAGTTTCTCAATACTACTGTAGTCACGAGTTTCTCAACACTACTGTAGTCTCTCAAGAGTCAAGAGTCTCAATACTACTGTAGTCAAGAGTCTCTCAAGACTACTGTAGTCAAGAGTCTCTCAAGACTACTGTAGTCAAGAGTCTCTCAAAACTACTGTAGTGAAGAGTCTCTCAAGACTACTGTAGTAAGAGTTTCTCAATACTACTGTAGTCAAGAGTCTCTCAAGACTACTGTAGTAAGAGTTTCTCAATACTACTGTAGTCAAGAGTCTCTCAAGACTACTGTAGTCAAGAGTCTCTCAAGACTACTGTAGTCAAGAGTCTCTCAAGACTACTGTAGTCAAGAGTCTCTCAAGACTACTGTAGTCAAGAGTCTCTCAAGACTACTGTAGTGGAGAGTCTCTCAAGACTACTGTAGTCAAGAGTCTCTCAAGACTACTGTAGTCAAGAGTCTCTCTCAAGACTACTGTAGTCAAGAGTCTCTCAAGACTACTGTAGTGGAGAGTCTCTCAAGACTACTGTAGTCAAGAGTCTCTCAAGACTACTGTAGTCAAGAGTCTCTCAAGACTACTGTAGTCAAGAGTCTCTCAAGACTACTGTAGTCAAGAGTCTCTCAAGACTACTGTAGTCAAGAGTCTCTCAAGACTACTGTAGTCAAGAGTCTCTCAAGACTACTGTAGTCAAGAGTCTCTCAAGACTACTGTAGTCAAGAGTCTCTCAAGACTACTGTAGTAAGAGTTTCTCAAGACTACTGTAGTCAAGAGTTTCTCTCAAGACTACTGTAGTCAAGAGTTTCTCAAGACTACTGTAGTCAAGAGTCTCTCAAGACTACTGTAGTCAAGAGTCTCTCAAGACTACTGTAGTCAAGAGTCTCTCAAGACTACTGTAGTCAAGAGTCTCTCAAGACTACTGTAGTCAAGAGTCTCTCAAGACTACTGTAGTCAAGAGTCTCTCAAGACTACTGTAGTCAAGAGTCTCTCAAGACTACTGTAGTCAAGAGTCTCTCAAGACTACTGTAGTCAAGAGTCTCTCAAGACTACTGTAGTCAAGAGTCTCTCAAGACTACTGTAGTCAAGAGTCTCTCAAGACTACTGTAGTCAAGAGTCTCTCAAGACTACTGTAGTCAAGAGTTTCTCAAGACTACTGTAGTCAAGAGTAGTCTCTCAAGACTACTGTAGTCAAGAGTCTCTCAAGACTACTGTAGTCAAGAGTCTCTCAAGAGTCTCTCAAGACTACTGTAGTCAAGAGTCTCTCAAGACTACTGTAGTCAAGAGTCTCTCAAGACTACTGTAGTCAAGAAGAGTCTCTCAAGACTACTGTAGTCAAGAGTCTCTCAAGAGTAGTCAAGAGTCTCTCAAGACTACTGTAGTCAAGAGTCTCTCAAGACTACTGTAGTCAAGAGTCTCTCAAGACTACTGTAGTCAAGAGTCTCTCAAGACTACTGTAGTCAAGACTACTGTAGTCAAGAGTCTCTCAAGACTACTGTAGTCAAGAGTCTCTCAAGACTACTGTAGTCAAGAGTCTCTCAAGACTACTGTAGTCAAGAGTCTCTCAAGACTACTGTCTCTCAAGACTACTGTAGTCAAGAGTCTCTCAAGACTACTGTAGTCAAGAGTCTCTCAAGACTACTGTAGTAAGAGTCTCTCAAGACTACTGTAGTCAAGAGTCTCTCAAGACTACTGTAGTCAAGAGTCTCTCAAGACTACTGTAGTCAAGAGTCTCTCAAGACTACTGTAGTCAAGAGTCTCTCAAGACTACTGTAGTCAAGAGTCTCTCAAGACTACTGTAGTCAAGAGTCTCTCAAAACTACTGTAGTGAACAGTCTCTCAAGACTACTGTAGTAAGAGTTTCTCAAGACTACTGTAGTCAAGAGTCTCTCAAGACTACTGTAGTAAGAGTTTCTCAAGACTACTGTAGTCAAGAGTTTCTCAAGACTACTGTAGTCAAGAGTCTCTCAAGACTACTGTAGTCAAGAGTCTCTCAAGACTACTGTAGTCAAGAGTCTCTCAAGACTACTGTAGTCAAGAGTCTCTCAAGACTACTGTAGTCAAGAGTCTCTCAAGACTACTGTAGTCAAGAGTCTCTCAAGACTACTGTAGTAAGAGTCTCTCAAGACTACTGTAGTAAGAGTTTCTCAAGACTACTGTAGTGAAGAGTCTCTCAAGACTACTGTAGTGGAGAGTCTCTCAAGACTACTGTAGTTAAGAGTCTCTCAAGACTACTGTAGTCAAGAGTCTCTCAAGACTACTGTAGTCAAGAGTCTCTCAAGACTACTGTAGTAAGAGTTTTTCAAGACTACTGTAGTCAAGAGTCTCTCAAGACTACTGTAGTCAAGAGTCTCTCAAGACTACTGTAGTAAGAGTCTCTCAAGACTACTGTAGTAAGAGTTTCTCAAGACTACTGTAGTCAAGAGTTTCTCAAGACTACTGTAGTCAAGAGTCTCTCAAGACTACTGTAGTCAAGAGTCTCTCAAGACTACTGTAGTCAAGAGTCTCTCAAGACTACTGTAGTCAAGAGTCTCTCAAGACTACTGTAGTCAAGAGTCTCTCAAGACTACTGTAGTCAAGAGTCTCTCAAGACTACTGTAGTCAAGAGTTTCTCAAGACTACTGTAGTCAAGAGTCTCTCAAGACTACTGTAGTCAAGAGTCTCTCAAGACTACTGTAGTCAAGAGTCTCTCAAGACTACTGTAGTCAAGAGTCTCTCAAGACTACTGTAGTCAAGAGTCTCTCAAGACTACTGTAGTCAAGAGTCTCTCAAGACTACTGTAGTCAAGAGTCTCTCAAGACTACTGTAGTCAAGAGTCTCTCAAGACTACTGTAGTCAAGAGTCTCTCAAGACTACTGTAGTCAAGAGTCTCTCAAGACTACTGTAGTCAAGAGTCTCTCAAGACTACTGTAGTCAAGAGTCTCTCAAGACTACTGTAGTCAAGAGTCTCTCAAGACTACTGTAGTAAGAGTCTCTCAAGACTACTGTAGTCAAGAGTCTCTCAAGACTACTGTAGTCAAGAGTCTCTCAAGACTACTGTAGTCAAGAGTCTCTCAAGACTACTGTAGTCAAGAGTCTCTCAAGACTACTGTAGTCAAGAGTCTCTCAAGACTACTGTAGTCAAGAGTCTCTCAAGACTACTGTAGTAAGAGTCTCTCAAGACTACTGTAGTCAAGAGTCTCTCAAGACTACTGTAGTAAGAGTCTCTCAAGACTACTGTAGTCAAGAGTCTCTCAAGACTACTGTAGTCAAGAGTCTCTCAAGACTACTGTAGTCAAGAGTCTCTCAAGACTACTGTAGTCAAGAGTCTCTCAAGACTACTGTAGTCAAGAGTCTCTCAAGACTACTGTAGTCAAGAGTCTCTCAAGACTACTGTAGTCAAGAGTCTCTCAAGACTACTGTAGTCAAGAGTCTCTCAAGACTACTGTAGTCAAGAGTCTCTCAAGACTACTGTAGTCAAGAGTCTCTCAAGACTACTGTAGTCAAGAGTCTCTCAAGACTACTGTAGTCAAGAGTCTCTCAAGACTACTGTAGTTAAGAGTTTAACCTGTAGTTTTATTTATACTTACCTCCTTTTCTCTCATCTTTCCTCCCTACTTCCATGTTTTCTCTTTTCCCACTTCGCTACCTCCCTCATTTCTTCATTGTCTCTCCCTTTTCCTTTTATCAGTCACTTCTTCCTCCATCTGTGCAAGTCTTTTTAATTGACTAAGACCCCAGCAAGGTCTTAGTCAATTACCACACACACACACACACACACACACACACACACACACACACACACACACACACACACACACACAAAGCCCCTGCAACCACAATTAGGTGAGTACACACATCCCTGGTACTGGAATCACTACTACACACACACATAGTTCCAGATACATCTCCCTTATTTCACGTAATATCAGTGAACCAGCTTTTCGTATAAGCCGCTGGGAATTCGCTAATACCCGGGCCACCGTTACAAACAGAATTTATAACTAACCCTGCAGTCCTCAGGGATATTGGACCCCGGGATCAATGGAATATTTCAGGGCGAGAATTTCAGCCAAGGAATAGGAAATTTATGCTACCCCAGGCATTTCTTGTAGCACCATTGTACTACCAGTCATCCGTTGAGACTTCAAGCAATCCACGATATGCATATTGATAACTAAATTGATGTCAAACGTCAGAAGATATTATTATTCTGTTTACTTGAATATTTGCTGGAAGAGGTTTTTGTTCCAAGAAACTGGAGTTCTTCCTCTTTTTCACTGGATGAAGTATGGATGCTTTGTGACCTGACCAGGATTATTGCGCTTCATGAATATGATTATATAATTAATAATAATAATAATAATAATAATAATAATAATAATAATAATAATAATAATAATAATAATTACAATAATAATAATAATAATAATAATAATAATAATAATAATAATAATAATAATAATAATAATAATAATAATAATAATAATAATAATAATAATAATAATAATAATAATAATAATAATAATTACAATAATAATAATAATAATAATAATAATAATAATAATAATAATAATAATAATAATAATAATAATAATAATAATAATAATAATAATAATAACAACAATAATAATAACAATAATAATAATTATACATCTGGAGCATCTCCCATCAGAAGCATTATTGTTGCCGGTCAACATTCAGGAGACAATATTCGTGAGGAACTACAAAAACGTCCGGTTGAAAACGAAATCATACTTGAAGGGGAAAAACAGAAATATGCAGAAATATACAGATGGACCGGTCAATCCGTGCGACAAACATCTTAGTGCTTTCTGTATTAACATAGATTGATGTGCAATTCTTTGGCCAGTTCATTGGCCAAGTATATGCGGTGCAAAAGACCCAACTGCATTTTTCTAATGTTACCATCAAAATTAATTAGTGGTGTCAGAACTGGTTGTGCAACTCAAAATTCTAAAGAGCCTCAGATACATTTAGATTCTCTTATTCCTTTTTAACAAGTTGTGCTTCATGACACAGGACACAGGAGGATTGATATGGCAGGTGATGACCCTCTGACTACAATGAAATATTGGAACAGTTAAACAACCTTAGCTCTTCAGTGTTTAGAGATCATATATACCTACGGACACGTTCAGTGGGTTAGTTGCCCAAAGGCATGACTTGACGACCAGACGTAAGAAAGCTGATGATATTCCTCATCGAAAGGTACCACTGTCTTCATGACCACTGTCAGCTAATGTGGGCGCTGTATGTGATACGGTAGCAGGCTACTATAGCATTCGTAACACTTTTCAATGCATGAAATGAATTGAAAAGTTAGGAAACGCTCATCATACATGAAGGATGTTATCTATAAATCAACAGCCTTCATTATACCTTGTTATGGTCAGAAGTGTGAGGCTGGAGGAAGTGTCAGACATACACTACAGAGTGCCTCTTCATAAACGCAAGAAAAGGTGCAAATCTCTTTCCAAAACTTAAAATTTTGCCTCCGACTACTGAGGCATTCAATGAAACTTTGAAGCGGGCTCATTTTCAGGCATATATTCGTAGGGTTACTATGGATGAGACACCTCCAGACCAAGATCCAGTGGAATTTTGGTGAGAGAAGGACGAGGCTCCCAAGACTCTCTGGTATTTCTTTACCTCAGGATATTCAGGTTGCACCGCGAGAGGTTCTGAAATTGATCCAGTGCAGCTGTAGCAGTGATCAGCCCAGCTAGTCTCTTAAAGGTGGATCTGATCATATTTCTGGCAGAAGAAAGATTGTTGAACACTGTCTAACCCATGTATTGTTCTCATGACATTACTGGAGCCAATCCAGTATCCTGGAATGGCTCCATTAACTTCTAAAACCTTCAGCGGCGTAGCTTCAAACAATTAAAATAAAATTCCTCCTAAGTCGAAGATGGTGGAGAGAAAATTCAAGTCTTAGCTGCTATGAGAGATATTATCTTCACTCTGATAGGAAGAGGTTAATGAGAAAAGTTGATAAATATTATACCTCTCAATAATCGACTGTGTCATATGTACGACCTTGTTTATAAATGAATAACAATTATTGCCGATTATATTACATTATCCTTTTGAGTGGCCTCTGGTAGCAATGGTATAAAACGTGGTCAATGTTCTCTGTATCTGATACAAAATTTGTACAACTATATATAGAGTCTAGTTTCTTTTCCTCTCCCTGCCTAGTGCAAACAAGGCAGGGGAGAAGTTTCTCCCTGCTTGTAACCACCATTTTATGGTATAGCTGTAAGACTATGTTGGGATATGCGGTGTATATACAATGTTGGGATATATGGTGTATATACAATGTTGGGATATGCGGTGTATATACAATGTTGGGATATATGGTGTATATACAATGTTGGGATATACGGTGTATATACAATGTTGGGATATACGGTGTATATACAGTGTTGGTATATACGGTGTATATACAATTTTGATATATACGGTGTATATACAATGTTGGTATATACGGTGTATATACAATGTTGGTATATACTGTGTATAAACAATGTTGGTATATACTGTGTATAAACAATGTTGGTATATACTGTGTATAAACAATGTTGGTATATACTGTGTATAAACAATGTTGGTATATACTGTGTATAAACAGTGTTGGTATATACGGTGTATAAACAATCATCTTAACAACATTACTATCAGCATGAAGCTAAACTACCTGACTTTCTTTAACTAAAAACTTTTTGTCAACCATAAACTGGATTAAAATATTCAGTATTTATGTTGATGTATACGTCTTTTTATTCTTCCACTTCTTGCACCTCTTCTTCTTCTTCTTCTTCTTCTTCTTCTTCTTCTTCTTCTTCTTCTTCTTCTTCTTCTTCTTCTTCTTCTTCTTCTTCTTCTTCTTCTTCTTCTTCTTCTTCTTCTTCTTCTTCTTCTTCTTCTTCTTCTTCGTCTTCTTCTTCTTCTTCTTCTTCTTCTTCTTCTTCTTCTTCTTCTTCTTCTTCTTCTTCTTCTTCTTCTTCTTCTTCTTCTTTCATTTTTCTTCTTCTTCTTCTTCTTCTTCTTCTTCTTCTTCTTCTTCTTCTTCTTCTTCTTCTTCTTCTTCTTCTTCTTCTTCTTCTTCTTCTTCTTCTTCTTCTTCTTCTTCTTCTTATTCTTCTCCTTCTTCTTCTCCTTCTTCTTCTCCTTCTTCTTCTTCTCCTTCTTCTTCTTCTCCTTCTTCTTCTTCTCCTTCTTCTTCTTCTTCTTCTTCTTCTTCTTCTTCTTCTTCTTCTTCTTCTTCTTCTTCTTCTTCTTCTTCTTCTTCTTCTTCTTCTTCTTCTTCTTCTTCTCCTTCTTCTCCTTCTTCTTCTCCTTCTTCTTCTTCTCCTTCTTCTTCTTCTCCTTCTTCTTCTTCTTCTCCTTCTTCTTCTCCTTCTTCTCCTTATTATTATTACTACTACTACTACTACTACTACTATTATTGCTGCTGTTATTATCTGTCAACACTGGTTTCTTTCCCCTTGAATTATATAGAATTATTGAGTAAATTAAGATCTTTCCTGCAAATATTAATTTTTCAACAATGATAACTGAAAAAGTCTCTTAAAAAACTAAGCTTAATCCATGCAAATCCCTGAGTAATTTAGATGAGTTCTGTTGATTAATCTAATGACCGTAAAACTAATGACAGTCGGGGTAATTTGTGGGTTATTAGTCTATAATAATCCCCTACCCGGGAGTGACTTCGTGTTAGTGAAGCGCTCTAATTACTTCCTAAGTACATAATTACCAATTGATTGCGTAATTATATCCTATTTCCCAATCGATGTTTGACTCCTATTTCTTTACCATTTTCCAGTGAACTTACTGACCACGTACCCATCGCTATTTTTAATGGAATCTCGCCCACAAACACTCAAAATCAAGACACATTGCCACTGCAGCAGTGTTTTCCAGCAGACTGATACTATATCAACATTGCACGTTCCTTGATAAAACAATCTCTGCAACTGCAGCATGGTATAAGACACATATGCAACACCTGGGTATCTTTACTGCGAAGGTGTTGAAACTAATGACCTGAGTTTCAATGCCTTCACCTAGCCTCTGTATTAAACTGATAAAACCACTGGATGGAGAAACGTCTTCCAAATGAAGACACACAGGTGTTGTACACCTGTCTTATTCATCGAAACATTTTGAGGAATACAATAAGGGGAAGATATGCAAGTTCTGATAACGTTAAGTATTTGTGTTTAATGGTGTGGTAAATATAATATAGACTGAATTACTGGCATTAGAGCAACTGGACTAATATATGCATTAAATATACATTGAGGTTGATCTTACACTGAACCTAAGTTGATGATTATAAAAACTGTTCACAATACTGGTAAGCTGATGAATATTCATGAGTGTTCAGTGTATGTCTGACTCAGTGTATGTTCAGTGTATGTGTGACTCAGTGTATGTTCAGTGTATGATGACTAAGACGCTCGTGGAACAATTGGGTATATTTCTTGATGGGACGTTTTGTCTACACAGTACGCTTCTCCAGTCTGAAACATTGTTGCAGATCCTGGAATTGATCTGTTCTCCAGGCTGAGGGACTGATCACCTCAAAAACTATTTCTTCAAGGTTGATGGACTGACCACATCCTCACCTCGCCACTGCTGCTATCACCGTCTTTAGTCACCTCAGTGTATGTGAATGCAGAAGGCTACTTTGTAGGCAGCTAATGTGATATTTTATTGCGGCAACGTTCAGCTTAATGAAGCTCCAGGAGAGGGTAACTTCACCACATTAAAATGACAATTAGTTGCACTTGTTTCCTTTTACCACTCCTATGGCCATACACCTTTCCTAATGGGCAGGTACCCCTCACCCTTCCCTATGGGCAGACTCCCTTCCCCTTCCCTTCCCCTCCATTGCAACACCCTAGGGGCAAGCACCCCTGTCTCCCCCTCCTCGATATATGTCACACTCTAGCCTGCCTGGTGCTCAAGGTTCACTAATACCCTCTCCAGTCACTTAATATTTTATGTCAAGGAGACCTCGCCGACGGTGGCCAGTTTTATAAGTAGGGACCCTGGGAGGGAATTTGTGTCTCCTTGCTATTTATGGGATTTTAAGTAAGTTTAAGTGCCAAGTTTATGCTGCACCTCACCCCAGTAAGGCTCCCCAGTAATCCACCGCCAGTAAGGCTCCCCAGTAATCCACCCCCAGTAAGGCTCCCCAGTAATCCACCCCAGTAATGCACCCCACTAAGGTACCTGTATATCTAAATGTCTGCATTTAACACTGAAAACGGAGTAAATAATTTATTTCTGAAGAAGTTAATAATTTTAAATGACTCTTGCGGATTACAGGGGTCTTTAGATGTTTTCAGTGGTCCCTGGAGGTTATTAAGAAACCTTAATCGGTGTTTGTGGTCCCCAGGGTTCGTAGATACCCATAGATGACCTCACTGGTCCCAAGAGGTGTGGATCTTTGTAGAGGTGGCCTCAGAGATACTCTGAAGTCTGAGTAGATTTTATTGGGTCACAAATAGTTTCAGAGGTCCTCAGACTGGTTTTTTATTACAATGGCTTGCTGCAAGTGTTTCTGGTTCCAGGACCATGATCATGGCTGGGCCCTGGGCCCTTTTCTTGAGTGTTTCTTTGAGATAAACTCCCTTATTAGTTTGTAGTACTAGACCCTCTCTTCTTCTGTGAACCTTTGATTCTATTGTTGTTCCTGCTTTCACTCATGTTGTTGCAAGGACCACCTCTCCTTTTTTTACAAGGACATCCTCTCTTGTTATTGAAAAGACCTCCTTTCCTGTTGTCGCAAAGATATCGTCTTCTGTTGTTGCAAAGATTCCTTTTGTTGTAGCAAAGGTCTTCTCATCCTGTTGTAGCTAAGACCATCTCCT
>NC_091329.1:11493033-11573768 GCF_038502225.1 Cherax quadricarinatus | reverse complement strand
TGAGGTTCCTGGAGCTGTCTTGTCCAGTCGTCTGATATCTCAAGTTATGCAGGAATGCACATCCAACAATTTCGCCTCCTATTTGAGAGGTGTCAACACAATTTTAACCTCTAGAGCACGAAAAATTCTTCCCATTACACCAACGTTTGTACAAAATTCAAAACCAAGATGGAGAGTCCTCTTCTTTTTTTCGATAACATATTTCTTTTAAAAATACAATATAGGGCATCTATTTACCTATAAATTACTGTATTTCCAGAAAATATATACAGTATTTTCCACACTGCGGCCGGGCGGAGTTCATTGCTAAACGACTCAAATTGCTCATTTGGCAATGGTGGAGGATCTGGGTACATATAGGATCTGGCATCCACACGACGACATATTACACAAGATTTAATCACCCTTTTTTACACTTTGCCGTCCTTGTGGAATCCAGAAAGTTTCCCTAATACAATTTAAGGTATCTTGTACCCCACCATGCATTACATTTTTATGGGCATTTAGCACAATTAAATTTGTTAGATGATGAGTTTTGGGCAGCAAGATAGGGTGTTTAGCATAATCACCCAATTCAGCATTTTGTAACCCACCTCTGCACCTAATTACATTGTTCTCTAAATACAATCCCAGTTTCTCTATTATGGAACCTTTCACAATTTTACTTTCCATCATCAATTTAATCTCATTTCCATAGATTTCCTCCTGTACCCTCTTTATCCAATATTCAAGAGGATGTGAAAACTTATATGAAATATTTATCTTGTTTAGAAATTCAAACACCAACTTAGTTACATTGATCAGTTTGGGTAAAGAAGAATACCTATTTATATCAATGGATAAAGAAGGACAAACTATTGGAGCGGTGGTCACGGTAATTTCAACAGGAGCAATATATGCCTTTTGTACAGGCCAATTAGCTTTATTTACCAACCAACTCGGTCCTTTAAACCATGATATAGCATTTACAAATTTAGCATAAGGTAAACCTTGAGACAAGAAATCAGCTGGATTCTCCTCACCAGGTATATGATTAAATGTTAACATATGCTGACCCAAACTATTATACTTCTCTTGCATCTGATTAATTTCAGCGACTCTGTTTTGTACATACACAATTTTACTGTTTCCATTACGAATCCATTGTAAGGATACCTCATTATCAGACCAAATTACAGTGTCGCTAATATTTATCTCCTGCAACTTATTTCTTATGTAATTAGCTAATTTGACACCTACATAAATGGCTGTTAATTCCAACTGAGGCAAGGTACGTGATTTAATTGGAGACACTTTAGCCTTAGACATAACAAGAGAAATAACACTATTACATTGAAGATAAGCAACTACTCCATATGCCAATTTTGAAGCATCACAAAAAATGTGGAGTACATTTTTCCCATTTGGATTGGCCACCTGGTGTGGGAACTCCAACATTAGAATTTTTTCATAATCACCAATTAATTCATCCCACCTGTTAATGAATTCCTCAGGTAGAATTTCATCCCAAGCACATTTAAGTTTCCATGCCTCCTGAATTAATAATTTCCCTCTTATAGTAAGGGGTGACACTAAACCTAGTGGATCAAAGCATTTGGAAACTTCAGCAAGCAAAACTCTCTTAGTTAATTTATTGGGCATACTGTAATTATTAGGTTTTAACATTAACAAATCTCTCTCAGTATCCCAAGTAAAACCCAATACATTGCTACATTTTGGCACTTCATCTCCAGGGTAATCTTTACTTATTTTGTCCTTAATTTGGACAAATTACTATTCCATTCCCTCAGAGGCATATTTGCACTTTGCATTATTTTATTAGCCTCTCCATAAGTCATTAACAGTTCCTCTTCAGTTGACATCACACCCAGGAAATTGTCCACATAAAATTGTTTGCTCACTACCTTACTCAATGGACTTTCCATATGTTTAAGGTGTGCATTTATCGTCGCTTGAAGTAAGAATGGACTGGATGTAGCACCAAATAATACGCTCCTAAAGCGAAAGGTTTTCAGAGTGCTAAGTGGGTCACTAGGATTCTCAGGCTATAAGAAGCAGGTACATTCCCAATCAGCCTCTTGTAAACCCACTCTCAGGAAAGCTTTACTTATGTCAGCTGTAAAGGCATAATGCTTCACTCTGAAATTTAATAAGATAGTATCTCCTAATTTTTCCGTCAACGACGAACCTGTCATCAAACAGTCATTTAAACTAGGTACATTTTTGTTACTCCTGGCACTACAATTAAACACAATTCTCAGAGGAGTGGTCTTAGAATCCTTCTTCACTCCGTGATGTGGCAAATAGTGACCATAAATTTTGGCTTGCTCAGGAGGTACCTCTTCTATAAATTTATTAATTAATTGTTCAGCAATTATATCATTATAGGCAGTTAACAATTCTGGTGTCTTACTCAGTTCACGGAGCTGAGCCTTTAACTGCCCATATACCATTCTGTAATTAGTGGGCAATTCTGGATGGTTCAGTCTCCACGGAAGTCGTACCCAGTATTCAGGGCCGGATTAGGAAGTCTCCGGGCCCTAGGCTATTCAGATTGGAGGGGCCCCTTTGAGTTACGGGTAAGCGAAGCGACCCCTTCCAGCTTGGGGGTGGGCGGGGGTCGGTGTGAGCCTGTTTAAGGTCTAATTAAATACATTCTGGCTATTTAGATTAAATTTAATAGGGAAAGTACATCAAGACAACCAAAACCATTTACCAACAGCCATTATAACTATCTTGTTAAATCATGCATTTTAAAGAGAATAAACTCAAGACAGCATAGTATTACTAGATTAGGCTGTTAAAGTAGTGACATCATGTATGTATTATATTCAGCATAACCACTACAACACTATTATTCCCTTTATAAATCACTGAACATTATTGTTATCATTGCATCATGCGTAAGACTATCAAATCATATAAACTACAGAAAATTGGAGAGGAATCTCCCATACTCACCCATTAGCGGGAAAATACAGCTGTTCTGATGTAAACAAAGGCGTGTTGAGTGTTGCCATCTATGGTTAGGTTTATTTATTTTTATTTTATTTTATTTCATTATTTATTTTTGTTTTGATTAATTTTTAAAAATCAATTTTACTCTCCAAACACTTGAACTTTTTAGGTAGGGACCCCTTTGCACTTGTACCATGTGCGCAGTCTTGGATGAGCCCCTGAACCCCTTGGACCGCAGGGCCCCCAAATGCGCGGGGCCCTAGGCAAATGCCTAGTTTACCTATGCGGTAATATGGCCCTGCCAGTATTGTCCAGATTCAAATTTTACATCTCTCAGGTATTGCTCCTGAGTAAAAGAATCGTCTGGACTTTCTTCATTTACATTTATTCCAATGCTGTCTAATTCCCACAATTTATGCACTGGCTCAACACCATCCTCTATGGAAGAATTATACTGGGGTACGATTTCATGAGTAAGACACACAGTTATGGTATTTGTAGTTTCCTCTAGTCATGAATTATTATTACGAGGAATCCTACCATACATTACATGGCCTCCTGCAGTTTTCAAAAGGGTGACACCACATTTCTTTACCATACCCTTTACAAAGGAGGCATAATAGTCACTACCTATCAAAATATTTATTGGGCCTACAAAATCATCACTTACCCCAGAAGATGTTAAATTTACATTATGTGAAAGTCTTTCTGTAGCTTTACTAAGCCCTACTGTAGATATTTTCTCTGGAAGTCTATCTACAATTACTGCATTAACACGTTTTTTCTCATTGCCCAACCTGACAGTTACATAAACAGTGTCATACAATTGAACCCTTTTATCCGAGAGAAAACCAGATAATTATAAAACTGTGGGATCTCCCATCTGCACTTGCATACCATCAAGACATTTACGTTTTATGAAAGTACGCTGGGATCCCTGGTCCAATAATACATTTACAATTTTTTATTTATGCCTTTTATCATCAATTTTTACCTGTAACACAGGTAAGGCTACTTCAGCAAAACTATCATTATTAACATTAGCAGCAATTTTTACATTAGCCACTGTTGTGTCAGGATTGTCAACATTATCATTACTATCAACATTATCATATAGACCTTTACACATGACTATATGGTGTCTTCCTTTGTGACATTGATAACAGTTGTTTAATTTGGCATGACAATCCTTTACATTGTGATTACCTAAACACCTGATACATCTGTCAAGTTCCTCCAATCTTTCAACTTTATCATTCCATGAATTGTATGCATTGCAATTCTTAGAAAATTGAATACCCTTGCAGAAAAGACAATCTCTCTTTTCTTTGACTGGTTTCTTATTAACTGGGCTACTCTTAGGAGGGTACTTATTCTTCTTACCTTGTGGAGAGTCATTATTTCTGATTCCTGCTAATTGATATGCATCTATGCAACTCTTATGAATTTTGATTATTACTATTGGTATAATTTTTCCCTTTATGAAACTTGACAGATACCTCAGAGTTATTATGTGTTGCATCTTTAAAATGAGTTAGTTGGCTGGTCTGCAACTGCACAATTAATTCTTGTAGACCTTGTCTTATTTCCTCCAGACCAAAATAACCCTTGTGATATTTGTTCGAGATCCATTCAATTGTTTTATAGCTTAATTTATTCTGTACCATGGCACTCAATAACCAGTCTGATTCCTTCAGATTATATTTATTACTTAAAGTTTTGAGAGTGCTCTCCAGTTTAATTCTAAACTGCTGTAAACCTTTGTAAGTGTGATCTGGAGATTTTAAATTAATAATGATATTCACTAGATCCAACCTACTTTGTTCTATATTACCATAAGTGACCTTCAACAAGTCAACTGCTTCCTTGTAAGAGTCATCTACAATGGGAAAGACTTGTATGAGTATGTAAGCATCTCCTCTTACCTGTCCTTTGAGATAAAATAATTTAGTTTCACAGGCTAGGTCACTCCTGTCATGCACAGCTGCTTTAAAAATTGACCAAAATTCCTCCCAATTTTCACCAGGATTAAATACAGGTAAACATAGTTCTGGGAGCTTTGGCAAAGACATATTATTTGTTGGAGCAGACTGATTAACTGCCTGGTTTACACATTTTAATTTATTCAAGGCCTGACTTTTACAAGAAAGAATCTTTTCCTCTAATTCATAATACTGATTAATCATGAGATCTACTTCAGTCTCATCTACACAGTTTACTAACAAATCTCCTTCATATTTGTTGTAATATAATTTGTATGAATCATATCTATTACCTAAAGCATCTAAACACAATTTTAAATTATCAGTATTCACAGTTTCTTGATTCATTAATTCCGAACATTTATTATATGCCTTGGTTACATGAACTTTTCTAGCCTGTATTGATGCTTTCTTTACTCTATATTCCATATGTTTGTCTTCTATATTAATTTCCTCATTTTCAGCCATGATGCAATGTATTAAATTCAACTTAATAACACTGATTATGTACTAAATTATGCACTTTATAAAGGTAAATAGTACAACTTACCTTTGAATAAATCCCAGCTACTTGAGCTCAGCAATTACATGTGCAAGAAAATTATATAAATTTTAAATGTACATTAATACAAACTTGGCTCATCAAAATTAATATTACACAAATTAATAAATCCTTGCCAGAATTTGGCATAGCAAAATTAATATACACATTAATATAATTAGTTACACTTGGCTTATCAATTACACATACATTGATATAAATCTTGGCCAGAATTGGCTTATCAAAATTAACATTATACAAATGCATTAATATAAATCCAAGTCACTTTGGCTTTGCAAAATTAATATACACATTAATATAATTAGCTACACTTGGCTTATCAATTAAACATACACTTATACACATTAATATAATCTTTAGCCACACTTAAGATAAGATAAGATAAGATTTCGTTCGGATTTTTAACCCCGGAGGGTTAGCCACCCAGGATAACCCAAGAAAGTCAGTGCGTCATCGAGGACTGTCTAACTTATTTCCATTGGGGTCCTTAATCTTGTCCCCCAGGATGCGACCCACACCAGTCGACTAACACCCAGGTACCTATTTGCTGCTAGGTGAACAGGACAATAGGTGTAAGGAAACGTGTCGGAATTTCCACCCGCCGGGAATCGAACCCGGGCCCTCCGTGTGTGAAGCGGGAGCTTTAGCCACCAGACCACCGGGCCACCTTCACTTATCTTATCTTATCAAAATTAATATTGTAATTATTATAATCCACTACACATTAAATAAATTTGTGAACTTAACTTCCACCTCCTTCTGTCATTTCACATATAATTATTAAGTAATTAACTAATTAATGACTTCACTAATTACCTCCGGTTCAAGAAGGACCAACGGGCAATTAAATGTGGAAAATTGCATTTATCTGAATGTAACTAATTATGTACATAACAGTAAATGATAACAAAGATAATTATTATTTATCAATGTTACATAGACAAGTAGGAATTTGGGACACCTAGGTAGCAAAAATGTCCCCCTTCGATACCTACCACTGTCATAACCACAAGTTGCTCTGGACCTATTAATTAAATGAAACATACATACACCAGGAATACTGGTAAATATATAAATTTGTGGACTGTATATTAAAAATAATAAATGGTTATATATATGCACAATTACATAACAGAAGGAAAATATATCTTAATATCACTCACCAATTTGACTGGAGATTAATGTGTATCATACTCAGAAAACCTCACTCTAACTAAATCTATGAAAATAATGCTGGCCAGAATTACACACAAATCTAGAGAGCTTATCTGAGGTTCCTGGAGCTGTCTTGTCCAGTCGTCTGATATCTCAAGTTATGCAGGAATGCACATCCAACAATTTTGCCTCCTATTTGAGAGGTGTCAACACAATTTTAACCTCTAGAGCACGAAAAATTCTTCCCATTACACCAACGTTTGTACAAAATTCAAAACCAAGATGGCGAGTCCTCTTCTTTTTTTCGATACCATACTTGATCGACACCATGCCTAACCCTTCTAGGGCAGGGTAGGTGCCTGAGCCCGAGCCTTTAGCTCATAAGACTGTCATTCCCATTTGCCCCCTTGGGGTGGGGATGGCAGACCAGAGAGGCCTAGCTTGTGGCTAGGCCTGGGGACAGTTGGTCCCAAAGATGAGGAGGTACTTGTGCCTCCTCCCATGGGAGACTTAGGTCTCAGACACTCCCTAAAGAGGGAGCCAAGGCCGGGCCACCACTTGGAAAAGGCCCGGGCCGGGAGAATACCGGCTAATCTTTAATAATAATAATAAGATAACATACTTCTTTTAAAAATACAATATAGGGCATCTATTTACCTATAAATTACCGTATTTCCGGAAAATATATATAGTATTTTCCACAGCATTCTAGACTCGCGGTTCTATGGTTCTGTGCAATCTTAATGACCCTCGTGTAGTCGATAGGCTTTAAACTCGGTGTATATTTCCTGTGTGTCTAAATATCCCCCAGGCCTCAGTAAACATTTATTTATTTTCTTGCAGCTGCTAGAAAAATGACAAGATGGATAATGAGAACCTTCAAAACTAGGGATGCCAAGCCCATGATGACACTCTTCAGGTCGCTTGTTCTATCTAGGCTGGAATATTGCTGCACACTAACAGCACCTTTCAAGGCAGGTGAAATTGCTGACCTAGAAAATGTACAGAGAACCTTCACAGCGCGCATAACGGAGATAAAACACCTCAATTACTGGGAACGCTTAAAGTTCCTGAACCTGTATTCCCTGGAACGCAGGCTGGAGAGATACATGATTATATACACCTGGAAAATCCTAGAGGGACTAGTACCGAACTTGCACACGAAAATCACTCACAACGAAAGCAAAAGACTTGGCAGACGATGCAACATCCCCCCAATGAAAAGCAGGGGTGTCACTAGCACGTTAAGAGACAATACAATAAGTGTCAGGGGCCCGAGACTGTTCAACTGCCTCCCAGCATACATAAGGGAGATTACCAATAGACCCCTGGCAGTCTTCAAGCTGGCACTGGACAAGCACCTAAAGTCGGTACCTGACTAGCCGGGCTGTGGCTCATACGTTGGATTGCGTGCAGCCAGCAGTAACAGCCTGGTTGATCAGGCTCTGATCCACCAGGAGGCCTGGTCACAGACCGGGCCGCGGGGGCGTTGACCCCCGGAACTCTCTCCAGGTAAACTCCATGAAGAAAATGTGACAACCTACTGGTGACCAACTGCTATTATTATTATTATTATTATTATTATTATTATTACTATTAGATTAGGTTAGGTTACTTAGGTATAATAATAATAATAATAATAATAATAATAATAATTATTATTATTATTATTATTATTATTATTATTATTATTATTATAACAAGTGCTATCACCAATCATTGCAACACCCTTTGTGATGTAGTCCAGCTGGGCTTGTGAGGTCTCTGGGGAGACCTAATTGAACCAATTATATGGTCACATCTTGCCTTGGCAAACGTCTGTAGCCACACCCACGTCTGAGGTCTTTTGTTCTTGACGCCTCAGACCTAGGCGTCAGGTCATACACGTGGTTGTGGAGGGTGCTTGAACCACCATAAAAGCCCAAGGAAGAGCTGAGTAGGGAGATTCGAGCGGAGCTGCTGCTGGGGTGCAGAGCTCCTGAGCAGAGACTTCGAGCGGAGCTGCTGCTGGGGTGCAGGGCTCGGGAGAAGGCTGCTGAAGTCTCTGGAGGAGACTGTTGGAGGCAGTGGGCAGAGTACTGGCTTGGCGCATTACTCGTGCTGTATAGGTCTTGGGACCTGTGGCTTAGTTCCTGTAGTGAACTGTCCTCTGTGCTATATTGTAAGTTATATTCATTTTCGTCAAGTTGATTGTATTTCCCTGTCTCACTGCTTATGTGTACCACCCCATTTATCTAAACCACAATAATGCTCTGTTCCCAAATATATTATTGTACAAAGACTTAATAATAAACTGTGTTTGAGTAGAATAGTAATATTCACTGCCCACCGTTATTTATTCTTTTTTCTTATATTTTATTATGATTATATATGAGTGAAGAGTGGGCGAGGCATATGTTAGTGAGTAGTGTAGAGTTAATGAGAGTGTCGTGGTGGTCACCACTGACCTGTCATTACCTACCTACCTCCGCTAATCATCTCACTCCTACCACCTCGCCTGCCTCCCCCCTTGCCTACGATACCCCCTACTCCCATATTCCCCACTTATATCCGATTCAATCATTACCCCCCTACATGACACCTTTAACAAATCCGTTGAATCCTCTACCTTCCCTACAGTTCTCAAAATAGCAAGGGTCACCCCGATCCATAAAGGAGGAGACCAAACAGACTTGAATAACTATAGGCCAATATCCAACTTACACCCTCTCTCTAAAATCTTCGAAAAATTAATTCATAAGCGAATCTATTCCTACCTCATCTCCCACAACATACTCAACCCCTGTCAATTTGGGTTCAGGCCTAATAAAAATACTAATGCTGCTATTATACACATGCTAGAACATATATACACTGCAACAGAGAAAAAATAAGTCCCACTGGGGATCTTCATTGACTTATGTAAAGCTTTTGATACAGTTGACCATGACTTGCTCCACATAAAATTGTCGCACTATGGTATAAGAGGGCACTCCCTCAACTACCTAAAGTCATACCTCAGCAACAGAAACCAATATGTGTACACAAATGGGGCAAACTCTTCCGCACAGCCAATTACAGTTGGTGTCTCACAGGGAAGTGTCCTTGGCCCTCTTCTCTTTCTCATATACATAAATGACCTACCAAATGCATCGCAACTACTCAAACCCACACTATTTGCAGATGACACTACATACGTCTTCTCTCACCCGAGCCCAGTCACGCTAGCCAATACTACTGTAAATACTGAATTACAGAAAATATCTACCTGGATGAGGACTAACAAACTCACTCTAAACATTGACAAAACCTACTTCATTCAGTTTGGTAACAGAGCTACAGATGTCCCTCTTAACATAATGATAAACGGATCACCTATCACAAAACTCACAGAGGGAAAATTCTTAGGAATCCACCTTGATAATAGACTCAAATTTCAAACATATATACAACAAATTTCCAAGAAAATTTCCAAGACCGTAGGCATACTATCGAAGATACGGTACTATGTTCCACAGTCAGCCCTCCTGGCCCTATATCACTCCCTTATTTACCCCTGTCTCACCTATGGAATTTATGCATGGGGCTCAACAACAATAAACCATCTCAGACCACTAATTACCCAACAAAAGGCTGCAGTCAGAATGATAACAAATTCTCACTACAGGCAGCACACTCCACCAATATTCAAAACTCTAAACCTACTCACCATACAAAACATCCATACTTATTACTGCACCTACTACATACATAGAACACTTAATTCTGATATAAACCCTCCCCTCAAACGTCTCCTTACCAACCTCAACAGAACACACGACCATAGCACAGATCACTCTTTGATGTTCCTCGTGTCCATCTCACGCTATGCAAAAACTCAATGCACATAAAAGGCCCTAAAATCTGGAATTCATTACCTGTGAATATAAAAGAAACACTGTCTGTTTATAAATTCAAGTCTCTTCTCAAAAATCACTTACTCACCCACAACTAAATAAATACTGAATAATTGTATCTCATAAATGTTTCTCATTATTGTATCTCATAAATGTTTAACCTGTGACTCAGTCAAACTTTGTTATTTTTTAATTACATTACCTTATTATTATTATCATTAAAGATTCGCCGGTATTCTCCCGGCCCGGGCCTTGTCCAAGTGGTGGCCTGGCCTTGGCTCCCTCTTTAGGGAGTGTCTGAGACCTAAGTCTCCCATGGGAGGAGGCACAAGTACCTCCTCATCTTTGGGACCAAATGTCCCCAGGCCTAGCCACAAGCTAGGCCTCTCTGGTCTGCCATCCCCGCCCCAAGAGGCCTAATGGGAATGACAGTCTTGTGAGCTGCAAGCTCTGGTTCAGGCACCTACCCTACCCTAGAAAGGCTAGGCATGGTGTCGGTTTACATTACCTAACAGAATACTCCATTCTACTGAATGCACAGCAACACAGTAAATGACCATATGACCTGTCTTTGTATTACTCATTTGTGCTAAATTGTTATCTGTTTACAATAATGTTTTTACCACTGAATATATCATTGCTTAGTTAATCTTAAGTTAATTTTAAGCCTGCCCATAATGCTCTGCATACAAGGGGCTTTGGTATGTTGCACTTTAATAACTGTATTCCTTTAATAACTGTACCCACTTGACTGCTCCGTACAGTTGTGACCGGGTGTGGAAGTGTGAATTGCTCATTACTCTAAAATTTGTTCATGATTGCAGCCATGTATAAACGTAAGTAACCATTCTTACAGTATTCATTACCTTTGTAACTTGTGAGTTCATTACCTTTGTAACTTGTGAGTTCATTACCTTTGTAACTTGTGAGTTCATTACCTTGTACCTAGTTCAGCCATCAAAACTTTGGAGCCCGGTCCCTGGACCCATTGTGTACCTCTGTAATCTGTAAATACCTTTGTAACTTGTCATGATTGTGACTAGACCTACCTGGAGTTCATTACCTTTGTAAATTGTGAGTTCATTACCTTTGTAAATTGTGAATTCATTACCTCTGTAACTTGCTCAGCTATCAAACCTTTGAGGCCCAGTCCCTGGACCCATTATGTACCTCTGTAATCTTTTGACTACCGCCCACAGGATGGGTATGGGGTGCATAATAAACATATTAAACTAAACTAACTGCTCCGTAGCTTGAACGCTAGCACACTCAGCTTACACACTGAGGTTCGAAGGTCTGTTCCCTGGTACGGCTGCAAAATATTAGGACGCGTTTCCATAAATCACCTACCGTCCATGTTCACCTATCAGTGAAATGGATACCTTGGTGTGGGTCACATCCTGAAATAAAAATTTACCTAATTTGCTCGAAATGCTCTGTATAACAAGGAGTTTTCTATATAGTATTAAGTCATTGATGTCACCTAGGCCTGTATACCTTGTACATGTAGAAATAAAGATTATTGCTATAAACATTGTATCATGCTGAAATATTATTATTATTGTTGTTTCCCCATATAAATTTCCTACACCAGAAACAGAAAACGCGAAGCGCGTGTTTTTTTAAGTTTGCAAACACAGGATACTCAGTTCAGTTTTGTCTTGGCGGCCTTGGAGGGTGGTTGTATAGACGTGTTGTGAGCTTGCCTAGGCTATCCGTAAGACTGTCACTATTTCATCTTCAAGATGCACTCTGATGCAGTGATTGTTTTTTTTCTGGATAGGCGTAAGACTTTATCTTGGGTAGGCTAGTACATAGTGAACCGGTCAACACCTGACCTGTGTCAGAGGAGACACTGTCTTCTTTGACATATTACGCTTTGTTCTGGGTATTTTAATGCCTTCAGAGTATCAAAGAATGTTGCTATATGTCGTTTTATTTCTCTCAAGGACCCCAATGGAAATAAGACCCTTTGACTTTTTGGGGGGAGTTAAACTAGGTAATTTACACGTTATGTGTCTAAATAAACTTACTTAACTACTTACTATGGGCTTCTTATAACTATTTTAAAAATTATGTTTATAATATAGTATCTGCAAGTTATGTCTCTACCTCGAGGGAGGCCAGACCGCCGGGTCCAGAACACAACACCATCTGCTGCTCCAAAGTATTTGCCAGGCCCTACGGGGTGACTGGCAGACTAGTTGTGAGTTTGATAATACTCACACCAGGGAAGATCACCATGGCATCGAAGAAGACATCTATAGTAGCTAATTGCTACTCCAGTGAAGACGTGTCTAGGTTCTCCCTGCGAGCCCCGTCAGGGCAGAGATTGTTGCTAGGATTTGGGACAGCAAGTGTCCCAGAATTCTGTAAGAACACTTCTTCCCGAGGGAAGACATTATGAATGTCAAGACACTCCCCCAGTAGAGAGCCAAGGTCGTGTCACCTGAATAAACTTACTTACCCAGAAAGCGATATGCTGCAAATCTCTACCGGACCTTTACTATCTGCCTCGAATAGGCCGTCTAACCTTCGCTAAAGACTAACTGATATTCGGTTTCAGTGCAAGAATTCAGTTTGAAAAACCTCATCGGTATTTTAACCCTACAAGAGATCCCGAACCCCAACCTTCCTTTAAATGCTGGTGCAGGTATTTCCACGCAGAAGGTTCCACAGAAAACGTAGGTAAGGGAATGATGCAGGTAACCTACTTGTGTGTGGAACAAACTCCCAGGTAACGCCAATGAGGCGAGAACTTTGGCTAGCCTTTAATATTGGTTGAACAGGTGTGCGAGTTGGACCTACTGAGCATAGGCCCATAGGCCTACTGCATTGTTCCTTCATGCTTATGTTCGTATTAATATTTTGCAAATAGTGTTGGTAGAAAGATATTGTGTGCAGAGCAAATCTTAATGTATATACTATGTTTCACGCTGACCAGAGCTTTAGCGAGCTCCGTTTAGAGCGAAACTTAGTATGAAAGGTTTGCGTTGTGATCGACATCATGCCTAACCTTTCTAGGGTAGGGTAGGTGCCTGAGCCCGAGCCTTTAGCTCATAAGACTGTCATTCCCATTAGCCCCCTTGGGGCGGGGATGGCAGACCAGAGAGGCCTAGCTTGTGGCTAGGCCTGGGGACAGTTGGTCCCAAAGATGAGGAGGTACTTGTGCCTCCTCCCATGGGAGACTTAGGTCTCAGACACTCCCTAAAGAGGGAGCCAAGGCCGGGCCACCACTTGGAAAAGGCCCGGGCCGGGAGAATACCGGCGAATCTTTAATAATAATAATAATAAGTTTGCGTTGTTTATGCAAGTCTTGACTGGCAAGACTTGCATAAACAGTTTTCTTCAGTATTTCTCAAATTTCCTTTAGGAAGTAAATTTATTGAGGTACAGATACACATAAGTACACTTATCATAGTGTACATTACTTAGGAGAACCCAGTCTCAAGCAGTTAAACGTAAGTTCGAGTTGTCTATGGCTTAAAACCACCTTAAGCTTACTTTATCGGTTTTATTGATTTCTGCATGATTCTAGTGCCTCTACAGAGCCTGTGGATAGCGGTCGATCCTTGCATGACCCTTCCATTTTTTAAGAGCTTTTGATTCAAAAAGACTGAGTTGCCCTCCTCTTCCTTGGATTAAACCCGATTCTTTTCTATTCCCCAGACGCTGTGTAACCTCTACGGGTTTAGCGCTTCTTATATTAAAATAGGTGGTGAGGTAATTGTTAATACGTGTGTCAAGTTGAAGGACGAGCTGAAAAAAATTGTAATTTCAGCATTGTGAGACTGAGGTTATTGTTTGTGGGCAACACTTAGTCTTTAGGGATTATATAGCTCCTGGAAAATGGGAGCCAATCATGTTTGATTCAAAGAAGTGGAAGGTAGTTCCAATTCACTGGTTCAAGAGCACTTCACCAGGGTTCAACCTGACTAGACGCTACTCCATGATACCCTGTTTATAATTTATGCATAGTAACCTTGTTCCCTGTCTTCCAAATCTCTCTCTCTCTCTCTCTCTCTCTCTCTCTCTCTCTCTCTCTCTCTCTCTCTCTCTCTCTCTCTCTCTCACACACAGTAAGCAAGCTGAAGTGTTTATATAAACTTAATAAAGAGTAAAGAAAAGTCAAGTGCAGATCTGTCTAATCCCTAATGAAATTTCCTAGAAACTATAAGAATCATGAAATGAGAAACTGAAATCGATAGACTAAAGTGTTAGTGTCGGCTTGTCAGGTTGTCACGTTCCTTTGAAGTGTATATAAGTGCACGGTGTTAACATGAGTGTAATAAAGGTGACTCTCAGTTCAGTGATATAGCGCTCGGCTCACAACCCAAGGGACATCAGTTCGATTTCTGGCATGGCACAGTTATAGGTAAGTCCTAAAACTTGTTGACCATGCTCACCTTACATCAGTTGGCTGTTGTGTATTGATCATGATAAGAGGGGAGTAGGGCACGTCTACCTTAGTCAGGGCTGGAATTTGAATGAGATACGACAAAGCTATCAGTCTGTAAATTTAACTGTATAACAAATCTTAGCCAGAGAGTTTTTGCATGATGATTATACAATGAACTGATAAAAATAGCGAGAAGAGTGATAAGAGACACATGAGAACAGCAGTGGAAACTCTGACTTTTTTGGGTTATCCTAGGTTCTCTACACATATGCTGCTATGTATGATAATTCTATGTAACTATTTGTGTATGCCTGAATAAACTTACTTACAGTGGCTGCCTCATAAACAACATATGAGACGGGTAGGTGAACTTTTCAGTATTCGTAATCTTAGGTGACAAGAAAATTGATACCAAAAAAAAAACATTGAATTATAAAAGTCGTACTATTTTTGTCTTATTCTAGTAAATAACCATGCATGTTTTCGCTTTTCATTCTGAATTTTAAATCTCTCGGCCAGCTTCATCATGAAGGCCACATTATCTGCTATACCATCCTGACGTCCATTTGTCTAATCAGAATTGCAGATAATAGTTTTCTCCTCTACAGGTAACCTCGATGTAAACATTAAGGTCGATCCCCGGCTGGGTGGAAACACTGGGTGTGTTTCCTTACACCTGCTGTCCCCGCTCGCCTAGCAAGTAAGTAGATACCTGGGTGTTAGTCGACTGGTGTGGGTGGCATCCTGGGGGACAAGACTGAAAGGACCCCAATAGAAATGGCAGACAGTCCTCGATGACTAACTGACTTTCTTGGGTTACCCTGGGTGGCTAACCCTCCGGGTTAAATATCCGGAAAAAAAATCTTGTGAGAGATTGTGGGGTAAATTTTTCACAAGCACAATCATGAATTAACCTTCCACTCACATAACTAGGGAGGACTCTTGACATAAAAACAAGTATTACCTTACTGATGTTGATGTACCTGAGACATATGGGACTAGGAACAATGTGTAGCAACAATGTCCACCGTCTCAGCTCCCCATCTCACTTCAGGACCTTAGATTACGAACACATGGCTCCTGAATATCTATGAAAATTTAAGCCAGTAAACCTGGCTAATTTAGTGGTCTGTTTGATTAGGGAAAAAGTTACCTGGAGTTTACGTGGAGAGGGTTCCGGGGGTCAACGCCCCCGCGGCCCGGTCTGTGACCAGGCCTCATGGTGGATCAGGGCCTGATTAACCAGGCTGTTACTGTTGGCCGCACGTAAACCGACGTACGAGCCGCAGCCCCGCTGGTCAGGTACTGACTTTTAGGTGCCTGTCGAGTGCCTGCTTGAAGACAACCAGGGGACTATTGGTTATGTGACTTGACTCAGGTAATCTATTTCGTCTATTATTTTTACACAATTATAAATTATTAATATTATTACAATATTTCGAAACAAGTTTTGCACTTACCCTGTTATTTCATGGGTGTTATATCCTAACTCCTCAGTACAGTAATGTAACCTAATACTGGTCAGCACCTAGCTACCTTACCAAGTGTGGCTTTGTAAGTCAGGTAGGTAAGGTTCGTCAGGAAACAGGACAAGTGTTTCCTGACGCGCCGTTGGAGCTTTTGGTCATCTGACCGAGGCCTTCCGATGGCTTAAGAATTATGGTCAGTTGTGGCTTTATATCCCACTGGGAGGTGAACCTTAACTATTGCAGTTATGTAGTGGTCAACCTGTCCGTTTGGTCTACCACGTCCAGTATTACCGTCTTTAACTGCCTTATTATGCCGGTTCATTACATATCTGGACGCCTCCAGATATATTTTATCTTTATTTTTCTTCTTGTTATGATTTGCCCATAATATTTCTATCGACTGTTGTTAATTTCCCGAAAGATTCACTAGCTAGTTGGTGTGTACTTCACGTTACGCCATATTCGATGCTTCTCCCAACTTTTATATTATATACATACATTTATTTAAATTCAGTGATACTTCCAGGTATGTAATACATTTTCCTTGCCAGAATATTAATTTCTTCTAAATTACAGCAATTTCACCTCATTTAATCAACTCCTTACAGTATATAAGGAAATTATAAGGAAAATAGGTTCTGATATGGGTGACTTATAAAATTTCAAAAGTCTCACCAATATTACACACTTACACTACTTTATATAAATATTATTATCCATGCCAATTACCACACACAAATCACAGAAAAATTATAAAAATTTTCCACACTTATTTTATCTCGAAGTAGACATTAAGGTTCTATTTTACCTGCTTTTCCCATGAGCTTCCAACCTTCGTAACGTCATGCTTGTCTGCCTTCGTTTCAGTGACAGCTTATTAACCCATCTCTGCATATTTATTACCCAGCAACGTTCCCACCATCGCCTTACGAATATGCAGCACGTTGTCACTGTCCGGCGCCTCCTTAAATCCTGCCCCCCCCCCTTGTTAAACGTTCCACTTTTAAGAACGACTCAAAGCGTAATTCCTGCTAGACTAGTTTAAGTAGCTGTTCGACCCGAGAGACGTGTCTCCTGGTTCAGGTAACTCCCGTCCCCTGTACTGCAATGCAAGCAAGAGGCCTGATAGCCGTGCCTCAACATTCTCAAAAGACAGAGGAACTGCCACTCAACTCCCTCAAGAGACAGAAACTGAACCTTCCAAAGGGATTCAGGAGCTTTAAATCAACACATTAAGGATGGCTAGCACCTAAGTAAGTTTATTTTGATACAGATACACGTAAGTACAATTATCATACATTGGAACACGTGTAAATTACCTAGGATAGCCGCCAAAAAAGTCATGCAGAGTGACTTATTTCCATTGCGGTCCTTGTAATATCTTATTATTTAAAGCGTAGCAGTAAATTACAGTAGAAATCAGTCATGATTATAACCTTGTAACCAGCAACTATAGATGGGTATCCTTCATGAGGCGCAGCTGTTGATTGGCCTCAAGAGATTCTTCTCAATCACATACTGAAAACATGAGATAAATCAAAATAGGTTTGCGATTATAGACCCGTGAAAGGAATACCTTTCTCTTGTCATGGCGACATGCTGCCGTCCTCAATCAGTGCAACTTCGAATTTGGTGTTGCTACGAATCTATATTTGCATATTTGCATCCTCGCAGTCAAGGGTGTTCCAGGAACGAGAAATTAAAAATTTTTAATCGATTTTTTTTTCTGCGGCGAAGGATGACTTCACGAATCTTGCTTTAAAAAAATTATTTCAAGGACCAAGAACAGTACGAGAATATAAGTTAGTGAACTCTTTTTGTCTCATTTTCAGTGATGTATCTCTGCGAGACAAGAACTTTGTTTTAGCTCTGGTTCAGATAAAATGAAAGCGTCGAAGTATAACTCGTCCTCTTAATAATGGACAGTATTTCACTGTTTCTAAGACAGTCGAGTGGGCGACTGTTTAACGTACTTTAAACAGTGATTATTTTCACTGGGGTCCTTTGATCCTTGTCCCTCTAACAGCTGTCTTTAAACAACAGTAAGTTCACAGAACACTCAGACACGATCCTGTTCCCCTCTCATAACAGTAAGCTCACAGAACACTCAGACACCGACTTACTGCTAGGTAAACAGGCAACAAGTGCACGAAAATATGACCAACTTCTCTACAGGTGCCGGAACTCAGGTCTTCTTCGTCTTCTTCTTCTTCTTGATTCGCTGGTCCTCCAGATATGATCGGAAGAATATAACACCATGAAACATTACTGTTTGAACCATTATTTGTAATATTGTTTTTATGTGCTACTTTAAGATTATTATTCTTGTAAACCTCCACCTAGACTACCTCGCATTACTATTAAGATTAAATAAACATTTTAATACAAGTTAACCACTCTTATCTTGTCTTGATTTAGTTATTATGTACTAGCATTAGTCTGCTGGTAATGCCTCGGCATGATAGTGGCTTTGTACTTAGCAAACCAAAATTGTAATTACACATCGTAGCCTTTACAAAGAAATAAAATCTTTATCTTTAAAGCCATGAGCTGGAGGTCTCTCAGGCAGGAAGCTGAAGAGTAAGATACATGTACAACACTTGGGTATCTTTATTGTTGAAACGTTTCGCCTACACAGTAGGTTTCTTCAGTCAAACACTGAGGAGAATGTATAAGGGGTAGCAGAAGTAGTGACGAGGTAAAGATGATGTAATCAGTCCATCAACCTTGTATAATAATAATAATAAAGAAACTGTTTGAGGTAGTCAGTCCCTCAGCCTGGAGAAGAGTTCAGTTTTATGGTCTGGAACATCGACACCATGCCTAACCCTTCTAGGGTAGGGTAGGTGCCTGAGCCCGAGCCTTTAGCTCATAAGACTGTCATTCCCATTTGCCCCCTTGGGGCGGGGATGGCAGACCAGAGAGGCCTAGCTTGTGGCTAGGCCTGGGGACAGTTGGTCCCAAAGATGAGGAGGTACTTGTGCCTCCTCCCATGGGAGACTTAGGTCTCAGACACTCCCTAAAGAGGGAGCCAAGGCCGGGCCACCACTTGGAAAAGGCCCGGGCCGAGAGAATACCGGCTAATCTTTAATAATAATAATATGGTCTAGAACAATATGAAGCTGAAGCATGAGAATGGTGTCTTAAAACTGTCGAAGGTGAGACGAGGAAGATCACTAAGACGCAACAGGAAGGTCCATTAGTAGAGGCAAGAAGAGGGAAGTTCCTTGATGCCAACGAAGGTCTCATAATCCAAGGAACTGGAGCTACCATACTTTCCTTCCTTGGATCGAACTTGATCACCACCCATTCATCAGGCCCTATATGGCCCTTACGGGTTTAGCGGTTCCTCATGAATATAATAATACCAAGAGCTTGAACCTGATGCAAATGTGTTCTGTGAACTAAAAGTGCATAATTACACCTGCGCTACCTTAAATAACTGTAATTCAACTCACATGTTGTCTGACAATGATTTTATTACCTTAAAATATCGTGCATATTTCGTCTGTAATGTTGTGGTTTTCTGGTGAGGGAGTTGTTTATAACCGTAAGTTCGTGTTCTACGGCAGGTGTAGCTGTTTAAAGTGTGTGTGTGTGTGTGTGTGTGTGTGTGTGTGTGTGTGTGTGTGTGTGTGTGTGTGTGTGTGTATGTGTGTGTGTGTGTGTGTGTGTGTGTGTGTGTGTGTGTGTGTGTGTGTGTGTGTGTGTGTGTGTGTGTGTGTGTGTGTGTGTGTGTGCTTTTCATTGGGGGGATATATATATATATATATATATATATATATATATATATATATATATATATATATATATATATATATATATATATATATGCAAAACAACCACTGTGAAAGAGAAGTGAAATTCCAAGTGCTTTTGTGACTGCTCACATTGTCAAGGAACTACCTTAGATAGTTCCTTGACAATGTGAGCAGTCACGAAAGCGATTGGAATTTCACTTCTCTTTCACAGTGGTTGTTTTGCATAT
Organism: Cherax quadricarinatus; assembly: GCF_038502225.1. Lineage (NCBI taxonomy): Eukaryota > Metazoa > Arthropoda > Malacostraca > Decapoda > Parastacidae > Cherax > Cherax quadricarinatus. Next base: position 11,553,380 of record NC_091329.1, on the reverse strand, counting down.
TTTAAAATCACCTGTTTACTGTGATCTTATTGCATATATATATATATATATATATATATATATATATATATATATATATATATATATATATATATATATATATATATATATATATATATATATATATATATATATATATATATATATATATATATGCAACCACCCAGGGAGGTACTACCGTCCTGTCAAGTGAGTATGAAGCGGAAACCTGTAATTGTTGTACATAATGGTAGGATTACTGGTGTCTTTTTTCTATGTCATAAAGTTCCCTGCAAGGTTTCAGGTACGTCTTGCTACTTCTACTTACACTTAGGTGACACTACACATACATTGACAAGCATATATATACACGCGCCCCTCTGGGTTTTCTTCTGTTTCCTTACTGGTTCTTATTTTTCTTTATTTCCTCCATGAGTAAGAGGAATAGAATTCTTCCTCCGTGAGCCATGATTGTCGTAAGAGACGACTAAAATGCTGGGAGCAAGGGGCTAGTAACCCCTTCGTCGTGCCAAATAAGTAAAACTTGCGAGTTTGGCTTAAATAACAATGCACTTATTGCCGAATAGGGCAAGCGAAAATTTGTGTATGCAATAATTTCGCAAAAATCATTCTGATTCTAACGAAAAAAATGTATTTCATTGTGTTTGTTCATTATTAAATTATTGTAAATTTATATAAAATATATTTAGTTGGATTAAATTGAGCTTGTTATAATAAGGTTAGGTAAATTTCCTAAGGTTCTTTTGGTACAAAATCATTAATTTTTATATTAACATAAATTAAAAAAATATATCTTTAAATGTATGAAAGAAAATTTTAGAAAGAGCTTAAATTTAAATGAGTTCTTGCTAATTGGCCAGTTTTATCTATTCGGCACGACATTGTATATATATATATATATATATATATATATATATATATATATATATATATATATATATATATATATATATATATATATATATATATATATATATATATATGCAATAAAATCAGTAAACAGGTGATATCAAAATATGCAGAACAACCATTCTGAAAAAATAGGAAAATTTTAAGCGCTTTCGTGATTTCTCATATTATCAAGGAACTATTATAATGTGAGAAGTCACGAAAGCCCTTAGAATTTCACTACTTTTTCACAGTGGTTGTTGTGCATATTGTGATATCACCTGTTCACTGTGATCTTACTGCACACACACACACTCATTAAATATATATATATATATATATATATATATATATATATATATATATATATATATATATATATATATATATATATATATATATATATATATATATAAAATTTGGAGGTACCACTTCTTGAACTGGATTGGGGTCCGTCATCCTCTGAGAAAAGAATAAAACTTCAGGGAGAACTTGAGGTTCATCCTGGAGCTATTTGAATATTTTCTTTTCCTACCACCCGCCACCCCTATATTTAAAGACAAAATACATTAACAAATATACTCTAGGGAATAGAACAGCATAAATTAATCTCAGAGCCTACATCTCGATTACTTCGCCCTGTTCCTCGGCGATGGGCCACATGTCCAGAATGCTACAGGCCTTTTCCCTCTGGATCGCAACACCGAGTCTCTGAAAGAGGAAGCTGGCCGCTCTGTGATCCTTAGTTTCTATGATGAGCTTTTCACCCAGCTCTTTGAGGAACTTTAGAGCACACTTGCCCCATGCTCCAAGGGTCTCCGACCCTATTGGAATGAAGTTATAGCAAGAGGGCAGGCCTTTATATATACGGATCTTATGGGTCTCCCTGTAGCTGGCGGCTCCACCCCCTTCAGTTTCAGAGTATTGCAAGTAGATGTCTGCCAAAGTGGAGGCACAGGTGTAGTCCCAGGCAATCTGCTTACCGTCCTTCCAGGGTAGCATAGTGATTCCAGGACGCTTTTGACTTCCGTTCAGCTGAGCAACAGGCTGTGGCGAGACTTCTCTCTATAATGTCGTTGACCTCATGTCTAGCATACTTCCCTTCTGATGTATGACACACGAGACCATGAAGTCCGAACTGATCAGCCGACGCCCTGCTGCGAATACATCTATGTTCGGTGAGTATGGGGGCAACTAGGCCAAGAGCAACACCAATCAGAATGGCCTGTGGGTCGAGTCGATTCGAGTATATGTTGGTCTGACATAATACCAAATTGATTTACAAATAAAATAAATCTTTCGGTTTATTTATGCCTGCTTACTGATGTGGTTGGCCACGTGCAGACCTGCTGGAAGGCTTCTGTGAAAATTTATTATTATTATTATTATTATTATTATTATTATTATTATTATTATTATGTGAGCAAATCACTCGCAGGAGGCTTATAGGGCATTACCTGAATTATTACATACAAATAATTTGGTTGAGGTAAGTGGGACTTAGTCACAGTATGTCACTGAACAGCAACTCCTTCGACTTTCCACTTCTTCACCACTCACAAAAAGCTAGACCTGACATTAAATTAATAATTATAATATTAAAACCAGCTACTCTGGTATATTAAGGCTGTGGACTGTATAGGATTAGGCTTGCTGGGAACACAGAATATAATCATTATACATAAATTATTATTATTAAAAAAGAACTTTGTATTGCCACTAACCATTTAATTACTGTAGATGGATCACACTACAACACCTGCCTAACACCTAGACCCTACACTGGCCAGCTAGTGATCTAAATGCTAAGACTATGGTGCACTTCCGTGAGAGTGATGTTTGTATTCCATATTTTTCGCCATCCACACGTAATTCTTGAGGCCCCGCAAATTTCCTGTCCCAATTCTTCAGCTGGGGACATTAACACGAGTTTCTATTACAAATTCAGGCCGAAACATCCTATTACAGCCTCGATAATGCAAGATTATTAGACGATTGTATCAACCAGTGTACACCCATTAAATTCAATATGGTAACCCTCTTCCGGCGTCTCTACTGGCTGTTCTCCACCCCCCTCCCTCAAAATTTTCGAAGGGTCCAAACAGCATTGTATTTTATTACACAATTATTGTATTATTCACTCATATGTTCTACATTTAGGAAATTATATAAAAAATTCAACAGCTTCATTCATTAGTGTCGTAGCTCCTGCCGTGATGCCAGTGTATGAACAGTTCTCCTGCCCAGTGGTGGGTTAAGTAAATATGGTTAGCTCTTATTTTAACGTTGAAAAAATGGCAAATATAGGCCGTGGCTGCCACACAGCGCAGTGTTATTCACACGTTAAAGGTTCGGTAAGAAACATTTCTCAATGAATGGCTCCTCCAGTCCTGCATAATTTAATGAGTAAACGTTTCACCAAGAGGGCAGAAGGAGCACTTAGTTTCCTTATTAAAATATCGGTTCTGCAGGTCTGCAGTTGGACATCATTCTGTTTTAGTTCGTAGTCAAGCGTCAGAATTTCGCGTGTTCCTTGACAGTTCACTAACGGATATCTTTTTCATTTCCAGCTGTTCCTTTTAGGAAGATTTTCCCAAGCTTGGGAAAAGTGGAGTATGACGACCATGTATAGGTAAGGTTAATTCTTTTATGTATATTTCTCCTTGGCAGATGACAATATAAAAAAAATTCATTGTTATACGATAGAATACTGGAGCGGGATTCAAAAAGGGGTCGGTTTTACTAATTTATTTATTTATTTGCTTAATAACCCGGAGGATTATAAACTCAACAAAGCCAGTGTGGCTTATTTCAATTAGTGTCCATGATGTTCTTCCCCAGGTTGCAACCCACAACGGTCTGCTAACACTCGGGTGCCTACTTACTGTTATGTGAACAGTGGTAACAGGTGTCGAAATCGCACCCGGGTCCATAGGATGTGAGCCGAAGTTGCTACCACTTGAGCCACGGGACCTTAATATTGTATGCTACAACCACATTAAATTATAAAAAAAAAGTGTGAAGATACAATTCTGAAGGGGAAACACCGACACAAGACCTGCTCCAGTAACTTCAGACAGATCCCATCTGTGACGTTTTTCTATGAATCTTTTTCTCTAACCTGATAGAATATTGAAGAGTGATTCTAGGTCAGCAGATGACAGAGGGAAGGAGTGGTGGTCCTCACTGCATGGTTAACTAGTCCCGCAAAAAGAACAGTGTGCAGTGAATTGCCTTTATAGTGAGTGAGTAGTCATCAGACCAGGAATAATGTGATTATGGAAAGCTGTTCATGTCATATTTTGATCAGGTCATCTCTGTTTAGATCTCATAACTCGTAATCTTATAAATCATGGCATTGGTGAAGAGATGTAGCATGTTTTAGCTCTCACACTCACCCCATAACCATCCTGTGGACGGCAGTCAAAAGATTACCGAGGTATATACTGGGTCCAGGGACTGGGCCACAAAGTTTTCAGAGTTGAACAAGTTACAGTGTTCATTTGTTTTGAAGTGTAGAAATTTACGTTCCACATAATGAGCCAGTTATTTTTTTTTTCAAGGAGTAGACCAGTAAGCCAGCAGAAGGCCTTGTTCAAATGACCAAAAGTTGCGCTAAGTGGGTCATTATATAACAATCCCGCTGCGGAAATTTGTCCATTTTTCATGACATAAAACCACCACCAACTACTTTAGATATTAGTTTTGAAATGGCTGGATTCCTTCGTAATTATGTTAATCTTCATTCTTCAACGTCCAGTCAGGTCAAAAAAGTTGAGAATTCGACCTACTGAAGACAGTGCATGGACTGAATGTTTTTTTTTTTTTTTGAATAACTGGTGTCATCTGCGGGAAGATAAATTGTGCACATAAGCTTGGATGAAAGTTAAGGTAGATCCCATCTTAAAGTTCCGTCATTAGTTTCACTGGCATCTTCGTGGATGTCAGCAACAGTCCAGTGGACTCAAGGTATTAAAGGACCCCAATGGAAATAAGTCACTTTGACTTTTTGGGGTTACCTTAGGTTCTCTACACATATGCTGCTATGTATGATAATCTATGTAACTGTATTTGTGTATACTTGAATAAACTTACTGAGGACCCCAATGGAAATAAGTCACTTTGACTTTTTAGGATTATCCTGAGTAATTTACACTATGTATGATAATTGTACTTACGAGTACATTAGCCTATATAAACTTTCTAGCACTCGTGTTGTCAACAGCCAACCAACTTATTAATTATTTACTTAAATCATCAACGTTGCAAAAATATTGATGAGTTGATTTGGGTTTTAGCCTCTTCTCCTGTATATAATGCTAAATGTAAAATGAGAAACTTTCCTTTTTTTCTTTTGGGCCACCCCGCCTCGGTGGGATACTGCCGGTATGTTGAAAGAAAGATTTGGGTTTTAAACCTAAAACATTATATCTTTTAGCTTGAATGGGTAAAGTCTCGTTACACTACCAGAAGCACAATGAGAGAGTGTGTGTGTGTGTGACAATGGTAAACAAACGTACCAGAATCCCTTAATTAGAAACAAAACGCTTCACTTCTGTACTCTCCTTTATAAAAAATATTCGTAGGAATAATAGTTCGATATTAAAAACAACCATAAATATATTTTTCCCGCACCGGCCGTTTCACACCAGTGAAAGAAGCAATTATCGTTACTCATTCCTCAGCTGTCATGCTAGATAGAATGTGTGTGCACAAACAGTTGGAATGATTCCCCGAACCGCAGCATTCCCACCTCGTCATTCAGAGTGCAGGCACTGTATTACCCGCCACCAACACCATAGCCACTACATCCCGATTAGACACAAGTGCTACTCTTTGGAATCTTTATTGCCTGAACACTTCGCCTGTGCAGCAGCCTTCTTCAGTCCAATACAAGCGAATATAGCACTGGAGACAGTAGGAGTAGTTTTGAGGTGTTCAGTCCCGTAGACTGATCACCTGAAAATTACTTCTAGAGAAACCATACCCCGGCCGGGATTGAACCCGCGGTCATAGAGTCTCAAAACTCCAGCCCGGCCGGGGTATGGTTTGTTTGCAATCGTGTCATTACGATTTCGTGAGTCATTACTTCTAGAGTATCCAATATTATATTCTCCTGCCTTTAACTGAAGAAGCCTGTTGCATAGAAGTGTTTCGGCAATAAAAATACAAGTGTTGCACATGTATCTTAGTCATCAGAATTTTGTGGTTATGGAAGTGAGAAGTATTGTGCCTACACTCTGAATGTGTGTGGCTGCTGTGGTTCTGGAAATGGGAAGTACAGTACCTGCACTCTGAAGGATGAGTGTGGATATTGTGGTACTGAAGGTAGGAGGTACAGTACCTGCACTCTGAAGGATGAGTGTGGATATTGTGGTACTGAAGGTAGGAGGTACAGTACCTGCACTCTGAAGGATGAATGTGGATGTTGTGGTACTGAAGGTAGGAGGTACAGTACCTGCACTCTGAAGAATAAGTGTGGGTGTTGTGGTAATGAAGGTAGGAGGTACAGGACCTGCACATTAAATGATGGATGGGGGATGTTGTGGTACTGAAGGTAGGAGGTACAGTACCTGCACTCTGAAGAATGGGTGTGGATATTGTGGTACTGAAGGTAGGAGGTAGAGTACCTGCACATTGAATGATGGATGAGGGATGTTGTGGTACTGAAGGTAGGAGGTACAGTACCTGCACTCTGAAGAATGGGTGTGGATATTGTGGTACTGAAGGTAGGAGGTAGAGTACCTGCACATTGAATGATGGATGAGGGATGTTGTGGTACTGAAGGTAGGAGGTACAGGACCTGCACACTGAATGATGGATGGGGGATGTTGTGGTACTGAAGGTAGGAGGTACAGTACCTGCACTCTGAAGAATAAGTGTGGATGTTGTGGTAATGAAGGTAGGAGGTACAGTACCTGCACACTGAATGATGGATGGGGGATGTTGTGGTACTGAAGGTAGGAGGTACAGTACCTGCACTCTGAAGGATAAGTGGGGATGTTGTGGTACTGAAGGTAGGAGGTACAGGACCTACACACTGAATGATGGATGGGGGATGTTGTGGTACTGAAGGTAGGAGGTACAGTACCTGCACTCTGAAGGATAAGTGTGGATGTTGTGGTACTGAAGGTAGGAGGTACAGGACCTGCACACTGAATGATGGATGGGGGATGTTGTGGTACTGAAGGTAGGAGGTACAGTACCTGCACTCTGAAGGATAAGTGGGGATGTTGTGGTACTGAAGGTAGGAGGTACAGTACCTGCACACTGAATGATGGATGGGGGATGTTGTGGTACTGAAGGTAGGAGGTACAGTACCTGCACTCTGAAGGATAAGTGGGGATGTTGTGGTACTGAAGGTAGGAGGTACAGGACCTACACACTGAATGATGGATGGGGGATGTTGTGGTACTGAAGGTAGGAGGTACAGTACCTGCACTCTGAAGGATAAGTGTGGATGTTGTGGTACTGAAGGTAGGAGGTACAGGACCTGCACACTGAATGATGGATGGGGATGTTGTGGTACTGAAGGTAGGAGGTACAGTACCTGCACTCTGAAGGATAAGTGTGGATGTTGTGGTACTGAAGGTAGGAGGTACAGGACCTGCACACTGAATGATGGATGGGGATGTTGTGGTACTGAAGGTAGGAGGTACAGTACCTGCACTCTGAAGGATAAGTGTGGATGTTGTGGTAATGAAGGTAGGAGGTACAGGACCTGCACACTGAATGATGGATGGGGGATGTTGTGGTACTGAAGGTAGGAGGTACAGGACCTGCACACTGAATGATGGATGAGGGATGTTGTGGTACTGAAGGTAGGAGGTACAGGACCTGCACACTGAATGATGGATGAGGGATGTTGTGGTACTGAAGGTAGGAGGTACAGGACCTGCACACTGAATGATGGATGGGGGATGTTGTGGTACTGAAGGTAGGAGGTACAGGACCTGCACACTGAATGATGGATGGGGGATGTTGTGGTACTGAAGGTAGGAGGTACAGGACCTGCACACTGAATGATGGATGAGGGATGTTGTGGTACTGAAGGTAGGAGGTACAGGACCTGCACACTGAATGATGGATGAGGGATGTTGTGGTACTGAAGGTAGGAGGTACAGGACCTGCACACTGAATGATGGATGGGGGATGTTGTGGTACTGAAGGTAGGAGGTACAGGACCTGCACACTGAATGATGGATGAGGGATGTTGTGGTACTGAAGGTAGGAGGTACAGGACCTGCACACTGAATGATGGATGAGGGATGTTGTGGTACTGAAGGTAGGAGGTACAGGACCTGCACACTGAATGATGGATGAGGGATGTTGTGGTACTGAAGGTAGGAGGTACAGGACCTGCACACTGAATGATGGATGGGGGATGTTGTGGTACTGAAGGTAGGAGGTACAGGACCTGCACACTGAATGATGGATGGGGGATGTTGTGGTACTGAAGGTAGGAGGTACAGGACCTGCACACTGAATGATGGATGAGGGATGTTGTGGTACTGAAGGTAGGAGGTACAGGACCTGCACACTGAATGATGGATGAGGGATGTTGTGGTACTGAAGGTAGGAGGTACAGGACCTGCACACTGAATGATGGATGGGGGATGTTGTGGTACTGAAGGTAGGAGGTACAGGACCTGCACACTGAATGATGGATGAGGGATGTTGTGGTACTGAAGGTAGGAGGTACAGGACCTGCACACTGAATGATGGATGAGGGATGTTGTGGTACTGAAGGTAGGAGGTACAGGACCTGCACACTGAATGATGGATGAGGGATGTTGTGGTACTGAAGGTAGGAGGTACAGGACCTGCACACTGAATGATGGATGGGGGATGTTGTGGTACTGAAGGTAGGAGGTACAGGACCTGCACACTGAATGATGGATGAGGGATGTTGTGGTACTGAAGGTAGGAGGTACAGGACCTGCACACTGAATGATGGATGGGGGATGTTGTGGTACTGAAGGTAGGAGGTACAGGACCTGCACACTGAATGATGGATGAGGGATGTTGTGGTACTGAAGGTAGGAGGTACAGGACCTGCACACTGAATGATGGATGGGGGATGTTGTGGTACTGAAGGTAGGAGGTACAGGACCTGCACACTGAATGATGGATGAGGGATGTTGTGGTACTGAAGGTAGGAGGTACAGGACCTGCACACTGAATGATGGATGGGGGATGTTGTGGTACTGAAGGTAGGAGGTACAGCACCTGCACTCTGAAGAATGGGTGTGGATATTGTGGTACTGAAGGTAGGAGGTACAGTACCTGCACTCTGAAGAATGGGTGTGGATATTGTGGTACTGAAGGTAGGAGGTAGAGTACCTGAACAATGAATGATGGATGAGGGATGTTGTGGTACTGAAGGTAGGAGGTACAGTACCTGCACACTGAATGATGGATGGGGGATGTTGTGGTACTGAAGGTAGGAGGTACAGTACCTGCACTCTGGAGAATGGGTGTGGATATTGTGGTACTGAAGGTAGGAGGTAGAGTACCTGAACATTGAATGATGGATGAGGGATGTTGTGGTACTGAAGGTAGGAGGTACAGTACCTGCACACTGAATGAGGATGGGGGATGTTGTGGTACTGAAGGTAGGAGGTACAGTACCTGCACTCTGGAGAATGGGTGTGGATATTGTGGTACTGAAGGTAGGAGGTAGAGTACCTGAACATTGAATGATGGATGAGGGATGTTGTGGTACTGAAGGTAGGAGGTACAGTACCTGCACACTGAATGAGGATGGGGGATGTTGTGGTACTGAAGGTAGGAGGTGCAGTACCTGCACACTGAAGGATGAATGTGGTTGTTGTGGTACTGAAGGTAGGAGGTACAGTACCTGCACACTGAATGATGGATGGGGGATGTTGTGGTATTGAAGGTCGGAGGTACAGTACCTACACATTGAATGATGGATGGGAATGTTGTGGTACTAGAGGTGGAAAGTGTCGTGTCTGCGCTTATTTAGAGTGCAGGCACTGTACCTCCCATCTCGAGAATTACATCCCCATCCACCCTTCAGGGTGCAGGCACTGTACCTTCCACCCCACTTCCCTCTCTTAATAACCCTCGTGTATTCCATATATTCAAAGCCTCGTCATCACTGCAAAACTCTGGCAGCTCAAGTCAGGTCCGGATACACGTGGATTCTGAAAAAAACAAACACTAAAAACTACGTTGTAAACCACGGGCGAGTCAATGACCCTTTTCTTGCTACTCAGGACCACTTATGATGAGCCTCACTCACATTGTCTTGCATTAAAAATATTGACTTTGTTTAAGAAATTGTGCTGGAAAACCCACATACGTCCAACTGGGATTTCTCACTTTGGCGTACAGTGGATTATGAAAGTGAAAATTTGAATTCTAATAGAATTTTATAATAGCAGAAATTACATTTCCTTTTTCGTGGAGAAATATGCGCAACATACACACACAAAAAAGAAATATGCGAACTAGTGTGCATAATGCAAGACTGCTGTCATTATTAATGTTATAACAATATGAAGATGATAAATAAGAAACGTGCAACACCTGGGCACCTTTATTGCTGAAACGTTTCTCCTGTACGGCAGGCTTCTTAAGTCAAATATGGGCGAATATTACACGAGACAGTAGAAGTAGTTTTGAGGTAATCAGTCCATCAGTCTTGGTAGGTAATGGCTCATCCCTCCAGCTGGAGGTCGGAGGTGGTCAGTCCCTCTAGCTAGAGGTAGGCCCTCAAGTTGGAGATAAGTGATGGTCAGTCCCTCAAGCGGGAGGTAAGTGGTGGTCAATCCCTTAAGCTATAAGAACTGACCATCACGTACTAAAGCTAAGGCGTTGATTACCTCAAACTGCTTCCACTGTCACGTGTGCAATATTCGCTTGTACTGATTGAAAAAAACCTGCTGTGCAGACGAAACGTTTCAGCATTACAGATACCCAATCTTAACCCTTCCTCACCTATCCTGTGTGACTCAAGAAATCGTAATGACACGATTGCAAACAAACCATACCCCCGGCCGGGATTGAACCCGCGGTCATAGAGTCTCAAAACTCCAGCCCGTCGCGTTAGCCACTAGACCAGCTAGCCACAATAAGATTCATCCAACTAGGTATATTTCTACACCATAGGAAAGTTAGCACAGGCACCTCTGTGACCACAAATGCAAATTTTTACAGACGAATCTCCAGCTAGCGTGGCCTTGACGAACTCTTATTGTGGCTAGCTGGTCTAGTGGCTAACGCGACGGGCTGGAGTTTTGAGACTCTATGACCGCGGGTTCAATCCCGGCCGGGGGTATGGTTTGTTTGCAATCGTGTCATTACGATTTCTTGAGTCATGTTGACGGCAGTGAAGGGACTTGAGCTAGAGTTCGTCACGGCCACGCTAGCTGGAGATTCGTCTGTAAAAACTTGCATTTGTGGTCACAGTGGTGCCTGTGCTAACCTTCCTATGGTGTAGAAATATACCTAGTTGGATGAATCTTATTGTGGCTAGCTGGTCTAGTGGCTAACGCGACGGGCTGGAGTTTTGAGACTCTATGACCGCGGGTTCAATCCCGGCCGGGGGTATGGTTTATCCTGTGTGGTAGTCATCGCCCATCAATTGATTCTTCCTTACGCCAGTTCTCAAGAAGTAGTAGTATGCAAATTAAGATTTATTAAAATATTATCAGATATTTCAATTTGTTATAAATAACGGATATTATCCGTGCTTTTATTTCTAAAACCCACCACATAATGATAAAGGTTATGTGTCATGGTACATAAATACCAGAAAATAAAATCTTCGTTCTTAGTTTACAAAAATGTATCACTATTAAAATTATCAGAACAAAAATTCAAGGTACGCGGAAATGAGAGGACTCTTGGGGCTTCTGTGGTCAGTATTCTGTTATTGCTCGCAGTGTACTGGTGATAAGCACCAACCTTCACTGTTTTAACAGTCGCTTTTATGGCCAGAAAATACTAACTCCACTAAGCTCCAACTGTGTTACATCCGTCCTAGTATTTCTTCTAATTTCTGTCTCGTGAACATTTAGATGTAAGTTTAGTCGTATTAGCCAAATTTGCATAAATTATGTTTACTTGTGTTTTTAAGTAGTTTCTTCAACGTAACATTTCCACCTCACTCCCCTGGACAACGTAGGTTAGAATCCTTCAACAGTATTATCACTGGTTGGTTAGTTAATTGGGTTTAAAGCCTATAGACCGACGGTCATTAAGGCTGCATGTCACCTGTGCACCAACAGTTACTCTAATACCTAAAATAGGAATTAAAGTAAACTTTCCGCGTATATACACTGACAGATATACTTCTTGGTATATATCGTTGTATTATTATTTAGTTTCGATTATTCCTTTTCGTACATGTAATAGCAAAATGTCATTTCAAAGGTTTTTTTTAACTTAATGATTGACAATTGATGCAAGTAATTGGATCAAACCTCTCATTCCCCGTATGTTGCCTCATCCTTATGAATCTTAGGAACTTGATAGATTCGCCGGTACTGTCCCGGCCCGGGTCTTTTCCAAATGGTAACAAGGGTCTTAGGAGAGAGAATGAACTGGAGGAAGAATTCGGCACAGCATTCTGACGAGTAATGTTGGATAATTTGGCTGAAAGAATGGATAGTCATACATGTCGGAACTCGTGCCTCCTACTAGGCTGTAGTTTAGGTCCATCAATCTTCATTTGGAATGTGATATTTTACTTTGGTGCTTTGTTAGATAATAGTTTAATATCTGTATTATGTACCCTATATCCATCATGTCGGCGATAATTGAAAGATTACAGAGACAATGGGGCCAGGGACTGGGTCCCTACAGTTTTTATATCAAAGGAAACTACAGTGGTAATACCTTGAGTATACCTGGAGTGGGTTTCGGGGGTCAACGCCCCCGCAGCGCGGTCTGTGACCAGGCCTCACGGTGAATCAGGGCCTGATAAACCAGGCTGTTACTGTTGGCCACACGCAACACGACGTACGAACCACAGCCAGGATTAGATACAATTAAAGTGTCCAGCGCCTCCTCGAAGACAGCCAGGGGTCTTATTTTCGTAATGCCCCTTATGTATGCTGGGAGGCAGTTGAACAATCTTGGGCCCCTGACACTTGTTGTGTTGTCTCTTATCGTGCTAGTGGCGCCCCTGCTTTTCATTGGGGGAATGTTGCATCATCTGCCGAGTCTTTTGCTTTCATAGGGAGTGATTTTCGATATTAATCCCTCTAGGATTTTCCAAGTGTATATAATCATGTATCTCTCCCACCTGCGTTCCAGGGAGCACAGGTTGAGGAAGTTTAAGCGTTCCCAGTAATTGAGGTGTTTTATCTCAGTTATGCGCGTCGTTAAGGTTCTCTGTACATTTTCTAGGTCAGCAATTTCACCTGCCTTGAAAGGTGGTGTTAGTATGCAGCAATATTCCAGCCTAGAGAGAACAAGCTACTTACATGTTTATGATCTGATTTTAATCATTTACATAGTGACGCTGGATCAGATGATAGCAGGGGAAGGTGATGTGTGAACGTCAGTTTAATATATTATGTATCCCATATCAATCACGTGAGTAGTAGTCAAAACTACAGACTCACTTTATGGCTCTAGAGACTGGGCCCCAAAGTTTTAATAGCTAAACAAGTTAGTGATAATGAACTGTTTACGTGTTTATATCTGGTTATCATTGTAATGAGTTATGCATGCAGCAATGAATTCAGTCACAAAAATATGTGGTATTGAATTATTTATATTACTGCATATTTTAGCAAGATATGACTGAATTTAAGCAAATTTAAGTGGCTGTGAATTAGTTACAATAGGCAAACTCAATTAATTTTTCCAGGTTGGTTGGTAATATGTCACTGGATAAAATACTTTGACATTTCTTGAACATCTGAGGCTAAGTTGTCTCTTAATTTATTATTTTTATCGCATTCCAGCACATAATGACGTACGGTGTGACAATAGTCCATCTGGCAAAGTTTCGTTTTATATATGTCTACATAACGGAGATTACCAATAGACCCCTAGCTGTCTTCAAGAAGCTGGACAGGCACCCAAAGTCAGTACCTGACCAGTCGGGCTGTTGTCTGTATGTCGGTTTGTGTGCGGCCGGCAGTAACAACCTGGTTGATCAGGCCCTAATTTACTGCGAGACCTGGTCATGAATCGGGCCGTGGAGGCGTTGAAGGAACACCCTCCAAGTATCAGTTGGTGTTACAAGTTTCCAGAGGTACATGTAACCCAGCCGGAGCCTGGCGGGAGTGTTATAAGAACATAAAAACATAAGAACGAAGGAACACTGCAGCAGGCCTACTGGCCCATGCGAGGCAGGTCCAAGTCTCCTACCAGCTTAAGCCAATGCACCCAACCTAGTCAGGTCAGGTCACATTGACTTAAGGGAGGAACACTGCAACCGACCTGGTAGCACAAGCTATCAGGTCCAACTCACACCCACCCACATCCACTCATGTATTTATCCAACCTATTTTTAAAGCTACACAACGTTCTGGCCTCTATAACTGTACTTGGGAGTTTGTTCCACTCATCCACAACTCTATTACCAAACCAGCACTTTCCTATATCCTTCCTGAATCTGAATTTTTCCAATTTAAAACCATTGCTGCGAGTCCTGTCTAGGCTAGATATTTTCAGCACACTATTTACATCCCCTTTATTTATTCCTGTCTTCTATTTATACACCTCAATCATATCCCCCCTAATTCTACGTCTTTCTAGAGAGTGCAGATTCAGGGCCCTTAGTCTATCCTCATAGGGAAGGTTTCTGATACATGGGATCAACTTTGTCATCCTCCTTTGTACATTTTCCAGAGCATTTATATCCATTCTGTAATACGGTGACCAAAACTGTGCAGCATAATCTAAATGAGGCCTAACCAAGGATGTATCGAGTTGAAGAACAACCTGAGGACTCCTATTATTTATGCTTCTTGATATGAAGCCAAGGATTCTATTAGCTTTACTGCGAACACTTATGCACTGTTGTCTTGGTTTCAGATTATGGCGGTAGTGTTATGGTGGTAGTGTTATGGCGGTAGTGTTATGGCGGTAGTGTTATGGCGGTAGTGTTATGGCGGTAGTGTTATGGCGGTAGTGTTATGGTGGTAGTGTTATGGTGGTAGTGTTATGGCGGTAGTGTTATGGCGGTAGTGTTATGGCGGTAGTGTTATGGTGGTAGTGTTATGGCGGTAGTGTTATGATGCGTCCAACAAAGTCTGTTGACTTTGTTGGACGCACCATAAACATATGACTTTTCCTGTATGATAGAATAATGATAGATGGGCTGACTGGTATCAGTCTCTCTCAGTCTCAAGTTAATAAAGCTTAATTAAAGTTCTTGTCATGTTATTGTTTTCAAACTGCAAACTGACAGTCAAAATTTGCATTTGTGGCCACAGTGGTACCTATGCTGACAGTCAAAGATTGTAACCTAATCTCTCCTTGAATATAACTGTGTTAATTCATTAGTTATGTCATGCATCTGAAGACCAATGTGAGATGGAATCCACAGAAAGTATACTCTGACTCCACTGTCTACAATCCTACAATCCCTTTGTCTAGCTCCTGACAAGCATACTACACTTGGCACTCAAGGAGCTAAGAGAATATATAGCTGAAGGAGAATTAGATACAGTTAGTGTCAGCCTTAGGTGCATGGAAGCATTTGAGTGCAATGAGTAGAATGAACAGTTACGCTTAATAGGTTGTAGCCTAAATGTTGATGTGTGCTCCAATTTCTACATGAGAGTCATTGCTGTCGTGACAACAGCGGCAGTACCAACTGCACCAATGGGTGTAAAATCGTCAATAATAAAAGGTTTCTTCTTTCCTAAATATGTTATTTTACTTCCATATTGCTTGCAGAATGCAATGTACACAAGAACTTGTCCAGTAATGGAGTAGTACAGATGACTTCACAACTTTCATGTTTTGACACCGTTATTTTCTTTTTCTTTTTTAGTAATTTTTATTATTATTATTATTATTATTATTATTATTATTATTATTATTATTATTATCAAAAGGAAGCGCTAAACCTGGTAGTAATAGTATATTCATATTGAAGCGCTAAACCCGTAGGCGCCATACAGCGCATGGGGACTAGGACGTTATTAAATTTGATCCCAGGAAATGGAGTGTAGCTCTGATTCCATGGATTAAGAGCCATTCATCATCATTGACCCCCCCCTCTCCCTCCTCTTGAAGATAACTTACAGACCGGTCTATTGTTTTTTTTTTTTTGTAGTAATTTTGATAATAGGCTTGTTGCGTGTACTTTAGAAATTAGTAAAAACTAGATGTTTTGATCTATAGTTTGATAGAATTATATTTATTTGCAAGTAAGTCAGGTAATTGTAACTCTCTTTTATAAAGTCCAAAATTTACGACAGAGGTCTTGAGAACAACGATTCCTTTTAAATGTGTATTATAATTCAAAATCACATATAAACTACGTTATAATGTTTTTGTAATGTGTTTCACTAACTCATTACGACTGTAACCAGATCAGACACTTGTTAGTAGATCATTGTAACTTACTTAGCTACCATAATACATAGATGCCCAGCCCCTAGGCTTATTATGTGCCTCTGTGACATTTTGACTACCCATTCCCTACCACAGGATGGGTATGGGGTACATAGCAAAGGAAATGCGAAGTCCGTAGGGACTTCGCAGTTCCAAGGAAATAGGAGGTATTCAGATTTGATCTTACGATGGGGAGAGCAGCTCCAATTACTTGAATCAAGCTTGAACCGTGAAGGTGTCAAGGGTCACGCCTCCATTGATATTAATGAAATTCATTACCTCTGTTATTGTAATCATTTCTTTAGTGCTTCTTACCTAATAAATAATTATTATTATATTTACGGGAAAGCAAGGAATGGAAGTTAAATAAATTTGATGCAGAGGGAGGGAGGATAGCTTCAATTACTAGGCGGCTCAAAACTTCTCCATCTTATTATTATTATTATAATCATGGGGAAGTGCTAAACCCGTAGGATTATACAGCACCTGTGGGGGGGTGGAAGGCATTCAGGCTTAATTCAGGGAACTGGAGCACAGATCCAATTCCCTAGATCAAGAGCCCCTCACCAGCGTCAAGGAACCTCCCTTGAGGGGAGTTTCTCCAGCGTCAAAGCCTCGGTTTCTGGGGATTACAAACTGAACCTGGTTGGTGTAGTGGCACGAACCTTCACTCCTCGAGTCTCTAATTATTGTTTACTGCCACCAAAATTATTCGGAAATTGCTACTACGATATTTTTTTTCACAGACAATATTGGATACGGTTAATGGCGTGTTCCACTGCGGTGACCAGCGTGTTGTTCTTACTTCGTCTGCCTGAACATAGATCACTAGTGCCTCTACCACCGCTACCTCCACCATCACCATCACACAGGTAACTGATACACACACGTATTTTGTAAGCAGCACAAAATACACCAAGTCAGTGCTTTCTTAACTACTGGACCGTGAAGGTAATAAGGCACTTCCAACCAGCTGTTTATGAACTCCAGAGGTTAACATCGGCCACCTACTGCAACTCCAGATTCAGATTTTATGGAAGAATCTCTCACCACCATGACCAGCGACAAGATCTAGCTCTTGTTCCTCTACTGGAACTGTCGGTGATTTGGGAAAATCGCAACGATTGATGTAAACAATTCAGGGAGTTGAGGTTCGAACCTTTGTCAAGACAGTACTAAGACTACCAATCAACAGTCATGATCCGCCTGCGCCATTATCACCACCATCATCATCACCACCACTATCACCACCACTATCACCTCCGTCACCACCACCGCCGCCGCCACAATCATAACCATCTTCATAACAGTACAGTGTATAAACAACCCGGTGCCTAACACCTGGTCTAGTTAACATAATGACAGGCCCATAATTATGTTCCATAATTCCCTCATAAACAAACATTATCTCCATACTTATTGGCGAGCTCTGTGTCCCAGGGTGCTGCTGAGTTATTTTTTTGGGTTATAATAATACATATATAACCATCATAACCCATCCTCTGTTTCCCATATATATATATATATATATATATATATATATATATATATATATATATATATATATATATATATATATATATATATATATATATATATATGTGTGTGTGTGTGTGTGTACACATGTATAAGGTTGGTAGACAACAGCCATCCATGGAGGTACTTCCGTCCTGCTAATTGAGTGTGAAACGGAAGCTTGTAATTTTTTTACACAATGGTAAGATTGTTGTTGTCTTTTCTTTCTGTCTGATAAATACACAACAGGTACATCTTGTTAATTCTACTTATTTTAGGTCATACAACACAGGCATGTATACATATGTATACACACTGATTTGAGTTTTCTTCTGCTTTCTTAGTAATTCTTGTTATTATTTAGTTCCTTTCATCTCCGTAGGGTAGTAAAGAATTCTCCCTCCGTAAGCCATGCGTGTCGTAAGAGTAAGGGGCTGTTAACCTCTTCTGTATAAACTGATCAATGTAAAAAGTATAACCAAATAGTTTTGTTCTTTTTTCGGGTGACCCTGCCTCGGTGGAGACACCCGGTATTATATATATATATATATATATATATATATATATATATATATATATATATATATATATATATATATATATATATATATATATATATATATATATATATACAAAACAACCACATGGGGAATTGAATGATAGCTTTAGGCCTTGCGTGTTGTAATCAACGCATCATCAGGAGCTTGCAAAGGTGCACAAATGAATAAGTAATCTTACTTAATTCGTTCCGAGGGACGCCTTGCTGAGACTGAGGAAAGCGTCCCTCGGAACGAATGTTGCAATCAACATATCTTGATGTGTTGATTGCAACATGTGTTGATATAATGTGGAGTTTTATTACAAGCTCCGGTATCTAAGCCGTCAAGCTCCAGGTAGCGGTAATAATATCACTGGACTCCGAAGTTCACACACACAGACACGCAAGAGGCATCACCGGACATCATAGCTCTCACCAAAACCAAGCTCACAGGAATGATAACAAATTCTATCTTTCCAACGGGATATCAGATTCCGGGAAAGGACAGAAGGCACAGAGGAGGTGGAGGAGTGGCACAGAAAGATGGTTGACACAACTGGCTGAAGTGGCCGGAAGGGCTCATGCGAACAGGGCAAAGCTACTGATTGTGGGTGACTTCAGTCACAAAGAAATTGACGGGGAGAACTTGGAGCCACATGGCTCAGAAACGTAAGGGACACTACCAGTGAGAGAGGAGAGGGTGAAGCAGCAAGACTGGACCTAGTATTCACCTTGAGTAGTGCAGATATTGAGGACATCATGTATGAAAGACCCTTCGGGGCCAGTGACCACGTGGTTCTGAGCTTTGAATGCATAGAGTTACAAGTGGAGAGGGAAGCAGGAAGGGCAGAACGAAAGAAGCCAAACTACAAGAAAGGGGACTACAGATACATGAAAAATTTCCTGCCCGAGGTTCAGTGGGACAGAGCACTGGCAAGGAAGTCAGTAAATGAGATGATGAAATATGTGACAACAATATGCAAGGACACTGAGGAGAGGTTTGTACCCAAAAGTAACAGAAATAACGAGAAAGCCAGGGTGAGCCCTTGGTTCACTCAAAGGTGTAAAGAGGCCAAAACCAAGTGTGCTAGAGAATGGAAAAGGTATAGAAGGCAAAGGACCCAGGAGAATAAGGAGAGCAGTCGTAGAGCCAGAAATGAATATGTACAGGTAAGAAGGGAGGCCCAACGACAATACAAAAATGACATAGCAGCGAAAGCCAAATCTGACCCGAAGCTGTTGTACGGCTACATCAGGAGGAAAACAGCAGTTAAGGACCAGGTATTCAGGCTGAGGAAGGAAGGAGGGGAGATCACAAGAAACGACCGAGAACTATGTGAGGAGCTCAACATGAGATTCAAAGAAGTGTTCACAGAGGAGACTGAAGGGACTCCAGAAAGACGGAGATGTGGGGTACACCACCAAGTATTGGGCACAATACATACAACCGAGGAAGACGTGAAGAGGCTGCTAAGCGAGCTAGATACCTCAAAGGCGATGGGGCCAGATAACATCTCTCCATGTTGCAGAGGTCTGAACTGTGCTCAGACCTCTGCAACACAATTGTCATCAAAAATTTGTTAAGTTATACCGTGTATTAAGGAAAGATCGTAGACTTCACTTTACAAAAGCAGACAAAGCAAATGCGATAGTAATTACGGACAAGTTAGATTATAGGGGAAAAATAAACATAATGTTAGGAGACAGGTAAACTCACGCGCCTCTTATGTCTTCTCACCGGATTCAGTATTTAGTACGTGCTTTATCTTAGGACCGGCAAATTTGATGATGATGTAAAATTTATAAAATATGGAATTGGAATCCATGCCATACCTGGAGAATGTTTCATCTGAATGGGTTTAAATATTGAGCAGTGGTGTGTCTTCCTGAACACAAGGTTCATCATATTATTGGATGGTAAGTTCCAACTCCCAGTGATATTGAATAAATAGATATACTCAGTAAGGAAAAAATACTTTTTTCTGATCACCTTCAAAATATAAATAAAAAGAATGATAACTTATAAGTTTAGTCTGATTAAGTGCAAATTTTCAATTTTTCTTATATTAGAAAAAACTTGGAATTGTTGGAATTAGACCAATTATGGAGAATGCCTTGTCTGATTGGTTTCAAACTTTCGCAGTTGGTGGGCATTATTAAAGAAGAGTTTGACGTTTATTATAAGCTGCGTAAATTTCTATTTTCCAATATTATTAAATACACTATTTTTCATGTAATAACTAGAGAATGCCTCTACTGATCGGTTTCAAACCCAAAGCGCTGAAGTATCTTAATTTGAAGTATTTATGTATTGATTTGGGCTATATGGGTTTCAATTGCCATTTTTAAAGCAATTTTATTAAATTTTATTGTCTTAAAAATATATAAAAATCTAATTTTCCTTATGAGCGTTTTTAAAATATAATGAGGATAAACTTTAATATTTCCACGATATAGATTTTTTTTAGATAATATTAGAATGCCTCTTCAATACGGTTTCAAAGCTGGTGTTTTTGAATGGAAGGTTTGAATTAGATTTGGCTTGCGAGTGTCCTGATTTAACATTCTTACTGTAGGAAATGTAATATCATTTTCCACGTGATAACGTGTGAATGCCTCTTCAGAGTCGCCTCGTATCTTCGTTGCTGATATTTAATTGCTGCACTCTGCACTATTCCAGTCAATAAATTAGACACATGTGCAACACTTGGGTATCTTTAATGAGGAAACGTTTCGCCACACAGTGGCTTCATCAGTCCATACAAAGGAGAATGGTGAAGAACAGGAGGAGTTTGAGGTAATGAGTCCCTCAGCCTCGAGTCGATGTAATCAGTCCATCAATTCTCCTTTGTATGGACTGATGAAGCCACTGTGTGGCGAAACGTTTCCTCATTAAAGATACCCAAGTGTTGCACATGTGTCTAATTTATCAACTTGTCAGTTCTCTGAACCATTCATCTACACTATTCCATTCGCGTGCTTTGAAGTAGAGGGGACTAGGGTTAGGCAATACGGGGATTCCTTGGATCGTACAGCGACAGAAATACAAATTATTACTATTGTCATTATTATTTCCCCCACTGAGATTCCATAGTGATACAATGATGGGGAGAAAGATGGAAGACGGGTGCCAGAATACTGCAACACTCTAGTCTATTGTGGACCAGTGAGTCTAGTCTCGTTGTACTCAAGATAATGATAGATTCGTCTGCTGTCGCCACTCACGTAGACACTTCCGTGGTTTCCATTCAACGTCCCGGGTTACTGACACCCATAGAGGAGTGAAGTCACACTAACAACCATAAATAAAAGGAACGTGCACGCGACATCGTCACTCCTCGTGCTGTTGGATTTAGTAATCGGTAAGATACTTATAATAAAAAAAAGATTATCTTAGTTCTCCTGGGATTTTAAAAAGCGAAAAATAGAGATTGTTGAAGAATATAAAATAGTAATTGACTAGACATTATTGCAATTTCTGCGATAGCGTGCTGTTGTCCCCGGGAAGGTGGAGTGAAGCGGCGCTCAGGTAAGTTCTGGAAAAGGATATACGCACCAAAATACGATATGTCGCCTACAAGAGGCTTTGTTAAATACTTTATAAAGCCTCTTGAAGATTGAAATGTCGTATTTAATAGGGCTAGTTTTATTACACGTGTTTTTTGTCTACCAGACCCCAGGTACTAGTCACTGACATAGCTTGTTACCCGGGCCCAAACTTCAACTGTATCCAGATTTTTGTAGGCTTTTACACTCTAGTGCTGGAGAAAACATTGTATTCTACATAATGATATAAATCACGAGTTTATCACATTACTTAGCAATACAAGTTCAAGTGGAGTCACGTCCAGTATGGCTGACTTTAGGCATTTGATTGTAAATCCTTAATATGAGCAACCGGCTTCCCTTTCCAGAGAGTGTATGGCAGTCCAGAGAGTGTATGGCAG
Organism: Cherax quadricarinatus; assembly: GCF_038502225.1. Lineage (NCBI taxonomy): Eukaryota > Metazoa > Arthropoda > Malacostraca > Decapoda > Parastacidae > Cherax > Cherax quadricarinatus. Next base: position 11,530,940 of record NC_091329.1, on the reverse strand, counting down.
TCCAGAGAGTGTATGGCAGTCCAGAGAGTGTATGGCAGTACAGAGAGTGTATGGCAGTACAGAGAGTGTATGGCAGGCCAGAGAGTGTATGGCAGTCCAGAGAGTGTATGGCAGTACAGATAGTGTATGGCAGTCCAGAGTGTATATGGCAGTACAGAGAGTGTATGGCAGTACAGAGAGTGTATGGCAGGCCAGAGAGTGTATGGCAGTCCAGAGAGTGTATGGCAGTACAGATAGTGTATGGCAGTCCAGAGTGTATATGGCAGTACAGAGAGTGTATGGCAGTCCAGAGAGTGTATGGCAGTCCAGAGAGTGTATGACAGTACAGAAAGTGTATGACAGTACAGAGTGTATGACAGTACAGAGTGTATGACAGTACAGAGTGTATGGCAGTACAGAGAGTACAATGCCTCGCGCTACAGTCTAGTGTGCGTGCACGTTATCCCCAGGTAAGCTGAATGGTCGCTTATATATATATATATATATATATATATATATATATATATATATATATATATATATATATATATATATATATATATATATATATATATATATATATATAGTATATATATATATATAAGATAAGATAAGATTTCGTTCGGATTTTTAACCCCGGAGGGTTAGCCACCCAGGATAACCCAAGAAAGTCAGTGCGTCATCGAGGACTGTCTAACTTATTTCCACTGGGGTCCTCAACCTTGTCCCCCAGGATGCGACCCACACCAGTCGACTAACACCCTGGTACCTATTTGCTGCTAGGTGAACAGGACAACAGGTGTAAGGAAACGTGTCGAAATGTTTCCACCCGCCGGGAATCGAACCCGGGCCCACCGTGTGTGAAGCGGGACCTTTAGCCACCAGGCCACCGGGCCACACACACACACACACACACACACACACACACACACACACACACACACACACACACACACACACACACACACACACCCACACACACACACACACACACACACACACACACACACACACACACAGGAGCTAGGACTCGACCCCTGCAACCACAAATAGGTGAGTACACACACACACACACACACACACACACATATATATATATATATATATATATATATATATATATATATATATATATATATATATATATATATATATATATATATATATATATATATATATATATATATATATATATATATATATATTATTTAGTACTAGCACTATGTAATTTTATTATAGTGCAAAATAATGGCATGCGGATGCTAAGTCTGCTGTACCTGGAGTTTACCTGGAGAGAGTTCCGGGGGTCAACGCCCCCGCGGCCCGGTCTGTGACCAGGCCTCCTGGTGGATCAGAGCCTGATCAACCAGGCTGTTACTGCTGGCTGCACGCAAACCAACGTACGAGCCACAGCCCGGCTGGTCAGGAACCGACTTTAGGTGCTTGTCCAGTGCCAGCTTCAAGACTGCCAGGGGTCTGTTGGTAATCCCCCTTATGTATGCTGGGAGGCAGTTGAACAGTCTCGGGCCCCTGACACTTATTGTATGGTCTCTTAAAGTGCTAGTGACACCCCTGCTTTTCATTGGGGGGATGTTGCATCGTCTGCCAAGTCTTTTGCTTTCGTAGTGAGTGATTTTCGTGTGCAAGTTCGGTACTAGTCCCTCTAGGATTTTCCAGGTGTATATAATCATGTATCTCTCCCGCCTGCATTCCAGGGAATACAGTTTTAGGAACCTCAAGCGCTCCCAGTAATTGAGGTGTTTTATCTCCGTTATGCGCGCCGTGAAGGTTCTCTGTACATTTTCTAGGTCAGCAATTTCACCTGCTTTGAAAGGTGCTGTTAGTGTGCAGCAATATTCCAGCCTAGATAGAACAAGTGACCTGAAGAGTGTCATCATGGGCTTGGCCTCCCTAGTTTTGAAGGTTCTCATTATCCATCCTGTCATTTTTCTAGCAGATGCGATTGATACAATGTTATGGTCCTTGAAGGTGAGATCCTCCGACATGATCACTTCCAGGTCTTTGACGTTGGTGTTTCGCTCTATTTTGTGGCCAGAATTTGTTTTGTACTCTGATGAAGATTTAATTTCCTCGTGTTTACCATATCTGAGTAATTGAAATTTCTCGTCGTTGAACTTGATATTGTTTTCTGCAGCCCACTGAAAGATTTGGTTGATGTCCGCCTGGAGCCTTGCAGTGTCTGCAATGGAGGACACTGTCATGCAGATTCGGGTGTCATCTGCAAAGGAAGACACTGTGCTGTGGCTGACATCCTTGTCTATGTCGGATATGAGGATGAGGAACAAGATGGGAGCGAGTACTGTGCCTTGTGGAACAGAGCTTTTCACCGTAGCTGCCTCGGACTTTACTCTGTTGACGACTACTCTCTGTGTTCTGTTAGTGAGGAAATTATAGATCCATCGACCGACTTTTCCTGTTATTCCTTTAGCACGCATTTTGTGCGCTATTACGCAAAGTCTGTATATATTACATCTGCATTCTTTTTGTCTTCTAGTGCATCTAGGACCTTGTCATAGTGATCCAATAGTTGAGACAGACAGGAGCGACCTGTTCTAAACCCATGTTGCCCTGGGTTGTGTAACTGATGGGTTTCTAGATGGGTGGTGATCTTGCTTCTTAGGACCCTTTCAAAGATTTTTATGATATGGGATGTTAGTGCTATCGGTCTGTAGTTCTTTGCTGTTGCTTTACTGCCCCCTTTGTGGAGTGGGGCTATGTCTGTTGTTTTTAGTAACTGTGGGACGACCCCCGTGTCCATGCTCCCTCTCCATAGGATGGAAAAGGCTCGTGATAGGGGCTTCTTGCAGTTCTTGCTGAACACGGAGTTCCATGAGTCTGGCCCTGGGGCAGAGTGCATGGGCATGTCATTTATCGCCTGTTCGAAGTCATTTGGCGTCAGGATAACATCGGATAGGCTTTTGTTAACCAAATTCTGTGGCTCTCTCATAAAAAATTCATTTTGATCTTCGACTCTCAGTCTGGTTAGCGGCTTGCTAAAAACTGAGTCATATTGGGACTTGAGTAGCTCACTCATTTCCTTGCTGTCATCTGTGTAGGACCCATCTTGTTTAAGTAGGGGCCCAATACTGGACGTTGTTCTCGACTTTGATTTGGCATAGGAGAAGAAATACTTTGGGTTTCTTTCGATTTCATTTATGGCTTTTAGTTCTTCCCGCGATTCCTGACTCCTATAAGATTCCTTTATTAAGTTCGATGCTTGCTATTTCTCTGACCAGTGTCTCCCTACGCATTTCAGATATATTGACCTCTTTTAGCCGCTCTGTTATTCTTTTCCGTCGCCTGTAAATGGAGCGCCTGTCTCTTTCTATTTTACATCTACTCTGTGGGCAATTTTCTTGGTCGAGCAAATGGTAAGTACACAGCAGCAGCAGCAGCAGCAGCAGCAGCAGCAGCAGCAGCAGCAGCAGCAGCAGCAGCAGCAGCACCACCACCACCACCACCACCACCACCACCACCACCACCACCACCACCACCACCACCACCACCACAACCACCACATGCACTAGCGTCATAACACTCATCATTGTGTGGTGTCAGATGTGTGCTAAGTAGTTAAGCTGTATATTAAGTAGTTAAGCTGTGTGCTAAGTAGTTAAGCTGTATATTAAGTAGTTAAGCTGTATATTAAGTAGTTAAGCTGTATATTAAGTAGTTAAGCTGTGTTTTAAGTAGATAAGCTGTATGTTAAGTAGTTAAGCTGTGTGTTAAGTAGTTAAGCTGTGTGTTAAGTAGTTAAGCTGTGTGTTAAGTAGTTAAGCTGTGTGTTAAGTAGCTAAGCTGTGTGTTAAGTAGGTAAGCTGTATATTAAGTAGTTAAGCAGTGTGTTAAGTAGTTAAGCTGTGTGTTAAGTAGTTAAGCTGTGTGTTAAGTAGTTAAGCTGTGTGGTAAGTAGTTAACCTGTGTGTTAAGTAGTTAAGCTGTATATTAAGTAGTTAAGCTGTGTGTTAAATAGTTAAGCTGTATATTAAGTAGTTAAGCTGTATATTAAGTAGTTAAGCTGTGTTAAGTATTTAAGCTGTGTGGTAAGTAGTTAAGCTGTGTGTTAAGTAGTTAAGCTGTATATTAAGTAGTTAAGCTGTGTGTTAAGTAGTTAAGCTGTATATTAAGTAGTTAAGCTGTATATTAAGTAGTTAAGCTGTGTGCTAAGTAGTTAAGCTGTGTGTTAAGTAGTTAAGCTGTATATTAAGTAGTTAGGCTGTGTGTTAAGTAGTTAAGCTGTATATTAAGTAGTTAAGCTGTGTGTTAAGTAGTTAAGCTGTATATTAAGTAGTTAAGCTGTATATTAAGTAGTTAAGCTGTATATTAAGTAGTTAAGCTGTATATTAAGTAGTTAAGCTGTGTGTTAAGCAGTTAAGCTGTGTGTTAAGTAGTTAAGCTGTGTGTTAAGTAGTTAAGCTGTATATTAAGTAGTTAAGCTGTGTGTTAAGTAGTTAAGCTGTATATTAAGTAGTTAAGCTGTGTGTTAAGTAGTTAAGATGTATATTAAGTAGTTAAGCTGTATATTAAGTAGTTAAGCTGTATATTAAGTAGTTAAGCTGTATATTAAGTAGTTAAGCTGTGTGTTAAGTAGTTAAGCTGTATATTAAGTAGTTAAGCTGTATATTAAGTAGTTAAGCTATGTGTTAAGTAGTTAAGCTGTATATTAAGTAGTTAAGCTGTGTGTTAAGTAGTTAAGCTGTATATTAAGTAGTTAAGCTGTGTGTTACGTAGTTAAGCTGTATATTAAGTAGTTAAGCTGTATATTAAGTAGTTAAGCTGTGTGTTAAGTAGTTAAGCTGTATATTAAGTAGTTAAGCTGTATTAAGTAGTTAAGCTGTGTGTTAAGTAGTTAAGCTGTATATTAAGTAGTTAAGCTGTATATTAAGTAGTTAAGCTGTGTGTTAAGTAGTTAAGCTGTATATTAAGTAGTTAAGCTGTATATTAAGTAGTTAAGCTGTATATTAAGTAGTTAAGCTGTGTGTTAAGTAGTTAAGCTGTATATTAAGTAGTTAAGCTGTATATTAAGTAGTTAAGCTGTATATTAAGTAGTTAAGCTGTATATTAAGTAGTTAAACTGTATATTAAGTAGTTAAGCTGTGTGTTAAGTAGTTAAGCTGTATATTAAGTAGTTAAGCTGTATATTAAGTAGTTAAGCTCTATATAAAGTAGTTAAGCTGTGTGTTAAGTAGTTAAGCTGCATATTAAGTAGTTAAGCTGTGTGTTAAGTAGTTAAGCTGTATATCAAGTAGTTAAGCTGTATATTAAGTAGTTAAGCTGTATATTAAGCAGTTAAGCTGTATATTAAGTAGTTAAGCTGTATATTAAGCAGTTAAGCTGTATATTAAGTAGTTAAGCTGTATATTAAGTAGTTAAGCTGTATATTAAGTAGTTAAGCTGTGTGTTAAGTAGTTAAGCTGTATATTAAGTAGTTAAGCTGTACATTAAGTAGTTAAGCTGTATATTAAGTAGTTAAGCTGTATATTAAGTAGTTAAGCTGTATATTAAGTAGTTAAGCTGTATATTAAGCTGTGTGTTAAGTTAAGCTGTATATTAAGTAGTTAAGCTGTATATTAAGTAGTTAAGCTGTATATTAAGTAGTTAAGCTGTGTGTTAAGTAGTTAGGCTGTATATTAAGTAGTTAAGCTGTATATTAAGTAGTTAAGCTGTATATTAAGTAGTTATGCTGTATATTAAGTAGTTAAGCTGTATATTAAGTAGTTAAGCTGTATATTAAGTAGTTAAGCTGTATATTAAGTAGTTAAGCTGTGTGTTAAGTAGTTAAGCTGTATATTAAGTAGTTAAGCTGTGTGTTAAGTAGTTAAGCTGTATATTAAGTAGTTAAGCTGTATATTAAGTAGTTAAGCTGTGTGTTAAGTAGTTAAGCTGTATAAGCTGTAAGTAGTTAAGCTGTGTGTTAAGTAGTTAAGCTGTATATTAAGTAGTTAAGCTGTAAGCTATTAAGTAGTTAAGCTGTATATTAAGTAGTTAAGCTGTATATTAAGTAGTTAAGCTGTATATTAAGTAGTTAAGCTGTATATTAAGTAGTTAAGCTGTATATTAAGTAGTTAAGCTGTATATTAAGTAGTTAAGCTGTGTTAAGTAGTTAAGCTGTATATTAAGTAGTTAAGCTGTATATTAAGTAGTTAAGCTGTATAGTTAAGTAGTTAAGCTGTATATTAAGTAGTTAAGCTGTGTGTTAAGTAGTTAAGCTGTATATTAAGTAGTTAAGCTGTATTTAAGTAGTTAAGTGTATATTAAGTAGTTAAGCTGTATATTAAGTAGTTAAGCTGTATATTAAGTAGTTAAGCTGTGTAGTTAAGTAGTTTAAGCTGTATATTAAGTAGTTAAGCTGTATATTAAGTAGTTAAGCTGTGTGTTAAGTAGTTAAGCTGTATATTAAGTAGTTAAGCTGTGTGTTAAGTAGTTAAGCTGTATATTAAGTAGTTAAGCTGTATATTAAGTAGTTAAGCTGTATATTAAGTAGTTAAGCTGTGTAAGTAGTTAAGCTGTATATTAAGTAGTTAAGCTGTATATTAAGTAGTTAAGCTGTGTATTAAGTAGTTAAGCTGTATATTAAGTAGTTAAGCTGTGTAGTTAAGCTATATTAAGTTTAAGCTGTATATTAAGTAGTTAAGCTGTAATTAAGTAGTTAAGCTGTGTGTTAAGTAGTTAGGCTGTATATTAAGTAGTTAAGCTGTATATTAAGTAGTTAAGCTGTATATTAAGTAGTTAAGCTGTATATTAAGTAGTTAAGCTGTATATTAAGTAGTTAAGCTGTATATTAAGTAGTTAAGCTGTATATTAAGTAGTTAAGCTGTATATTAAGTAGTTAAGCTGTGTGCTAAGTAGATAAGCTGTATATTAAGTAGTTAAGCTGTGTAGTTAAGCTGTATATTAAGTTAAGCTGTATATTAAGTAGTTAAGCTGTATATTAAGTAGTTAAGCTGTATATTAAGTAGTTAAGCTGTAGTTAAGCTGTATATTAAGTGTTAAGTAGTTAAGCTGTGTATTAAGTAGTTAAGCTGTATATTAAGTAGTTAAGCTGTGTAGTTAAGTAGTTAAGCTGTATATTAAGTAGTTAAGCTGTGTATTAAGTAGTTAAGCTGTATATTAAGTAGTTAAGCTGTATATTAAGTAGTTAAGCTGTATATTAAGTAGTTAAGCTGTATATTAAGTAGTTAAGCTGTATATTAAGTAGTTAAGCTGTGTGTTAAGTAGTTAAGCTGTGTGTTAAGTAGTTAAGCTGTATATTAAGTAGTTAAGCTGTGTGTTAAGTAGTTAAGCTGTATATTAAGTAGTTAAGCTGTGTGTTAAGTAGTTAAGCTGTATATTAAGTAGTTAAGCTGTATATTAAGTAGTTAAGCTGTATATTAAGTAGTTAAGCTGTATATTAAGTAGTTAAGCTGTATATTAAGTAGTTAAGCTGTATATTAAGTAGTTAAGCTGTATATTAAGTAGTTAAGCTGTGTGTTAAGTAGTTAAGCTGTATATTAAGTAGTTAAGCTGTATATTAAGTAGTTAAGCTGTATATTAAGTAGTTAAGCTGTATATTAAGTAGTTAAGCTGTGTGTTAAGTAGTTAAGCTGTATATTAAGTAGTTAAGCTGTATATTAAGTAGTTAAGCTGTATATTAAGTAGTTAAGCTGTATATCAAGTAGTTAAGCTGTATATTAAGTAGTTAAGCTGTATATTAAGTAGTTAAGCTGTGTGTTAAGTAGTTAAGCTGTATATTAAGTAGTTAAGCTGTATATTAAGTAGTTAAGCTGTATATTAAGTAGTTAAGCTGTATATTAAGTAGTTAAGCTGTGTTAAGTAGTTAAGCTGTATATTAAGTAGTTAAGCTGTGTGTTAAGTAGTTAAGCTGTATATTAAGTAGTTAAGCTGTGTGTTAAGTAGTTAAGCTGTATATTAAGTAGTTAAGCTGTATTTTAAGTATTTAAGCTGTATATTAAGTAGTTAAGCTGTATATTAAGTAGTTAAGCTGTGTGTTAAGTAGTTAAGCTGTATATTAAGTAGTTAAGCTGTATATTAAGTAGTTAAGCTGTATATTAAGTAGTTAAGCTGTATATTAAGTAGTTAAGCTGTGTGTTAAGTAGTTAAGCTGTATATTAAGTAGTTAAGCTGTATATTAAGTAGTTAAGCTGTATATTAAGTAGTTAAGCTGTGTATTAAGTAGTTAAGCTGTATATTAAGTAGTTAAGCTGTGTATTAAGTAGTTAAGCTGTATATTAAGTAGTTAAGCTGTGTATTAAGTAGTTAAGCTGTATATTAAGTAGTTAAGCTGTGTATTAAGTAGTTAAGCTGTATATTAAGTAGTTAAGCTGTGTGTTAAGTAGTTAAGCTGTATATTAAGTAGTTAAGCTGTGTATTAAGTAGATAAGCTGTATATTAAGTAGTTAAGCTGTGTGTTAAGTAGTTAAGCTGTATATTAAGTAGTTAAGCTGTGTATTAAGTAGTTAAGCTGTATATTAAGTAGTTAAGCTGTGTGTTAAGTAGTTAAGCTGTATATTAAGTAGTTAAGCTGTGTATTAAGTAGTTAAGCTGTATATTAAGTAGTTAAGCTGTGTGTTAAGTAGTTAAGCTGTATATTAAGTAGTTAAGCTGTGTATTAAGTAGTTAAGCTGTATATTAAGTAGTTAAGCTGTATATTAAGTAGTTAAGCTGTGTGTTAAGTAGTTAAGCTGTGTGTTAAGTAGTTAAGCTGTGTGTTAAGTAGTTAAGCTGTGTGTTAAGTAGTTAAGCAGTGTGTTAAGTAGTTAAGCAGTGTGTTAAGTAGTTAAGCTGTGTGTTAAGTAGTTAAGCAGTGTGTTAAGTAGTTAAGCAGTGTTAAGTAGTTAAGCTGTGTGTTAAGTAGTTAAGCTGTGTGTTAAGTAGTTTGCACAAGGCAGTAAGTTGTCTCACATAAAACTACATACCAAAAAAAAAAAATTAATTTTTCTAGCCTTTTTCCTGACTTTTGATAAGAGGCGCTTCGATGTTGGTGGAGGGCTCTAGATCCGAGGAATTGGAGGTGTCCCCGCCTGCCTTGCCTCAAGCATGATTTCCTCAGATTCTCTAAGTGCTGTATGACCCTTGTGGGTTTAGCATTTTCCTATGAATATAATGAGTCAATCAATTTATATTTACAATGACGATATTCTGTTGTCATTTAGTGTGTGAAATTTTAATTTTCCAGCTCTTCTACCTGTACCTGTGTAGCTCTCCTTGCTGTACCTGTGTAGCTCTCTTTGCTGTACCTGTGTAGCTCTCCTTGCTGTACCTGTGTAGCTCTCCTTGCTGTACCTGTGTAGCTCTCCTTGCTGTACCTGTGTAGCTCTCTTTGCTGTACCTGTGTAGCTCTCTTTGCTGTACCTGTGTAGCTCTCCTTGCTGTACCTGTGTAGCTCTCTTTGCTGTACCTGTGTAGCTCTCCTTGCTGTACCTGTGTAGCTCTCTTTGCTGTACCTGTGTAGCTCTCCTTGCTGTACCTGTGTAGCTCTCCTTGCTGTACCTGTGTAGCTCTCCTTGCTGTACCTGTGTAGCTCTCCTTGCTGTACCTGTGTAGCTCTCCTTGATGTACCTGTGTAGCTCTCCTTGCTGTACCTGTGTAGCTCCCCTTGCTGTACCTGTGTAGCTCTCCTTGCTGAACCTGTGTAGCTCTCCTTGCTGTACCTGTGTAGCTCTCCTTGCTTTACCTGTGTAGCTCTCCTTGCTGTACCTGTGTAGCTCTCCTTGATGTACCTGTGTAGCTCTCCTTGCTGTACCTGTGTAGCTCTCCTTGCTGTACCTGTGTAGCTCTCCTTGCTGTACCTGTGTAGCTCTCCTTGCTGTACCTGTGTAGCTCTCCTTGCTGTACCTGTGTAGCTCTCCTTGCTGTACCTGTGTAGCTCTCCTTGCTTTACCTGTGTAGCTCTCCTTGCTGTACCTGTGTAGCTCTCCTTGATGTACCTGTGTAGCTCTCCTTGCTGTACATGTGTAGCTCTCCTTGCTGTACCTGTGTAGCTCTCCTTGCTGTACCTGTGTAGCTCTCCTTGCTGTACCTGTGTAGCTCTCCTTGCTGTACCTGTGTAGCTCTCCTTGCTGTACCTGTGTAGCTCTCCTTGCTGTACCTGTGTAGCTCTCCTTGCTGTACCTGTGTAGCTCTCCTTGCTGTACCTGTGTAGCTCTCCTTGCTGTACCTGTGTAGCTCTCCTTGCTGTACCTGTGTAGCTCTCCTTGCTGTACCTGTGTAGCTCTCCTTGCTGTACCTGTGTAGCTCTCCTTGCTGTACCTGTGTAGCTCTCCTTGCTGTACCTGTGTAGCTCTCCTTGCTGTACCTGTGTAGCTCTCCTTGCTGTACCTGTGTAGCTCTCCTTGCTGTACCTGTGTAGCTTTCCTTGCTGTACCTGTGTAGCTCTCCTTGCTGTACCTGTGTAGCTCTCCTTGCTGTACCTGTGTAGCTCTCCTTGCTGTACCTGTGTAGCTCTCCTTGCTGTACCTGTGTAGCTCTCCTTGCTGTACCTGTGTAGCTCTCCTTGCTGTACCTGTGTAGCTCTCCTTGCTGTACCTGTGTAGCTCTCCTTGCTGTACCTGTGTAGCTCTCCTTGCTGTACCTGTGTAGCTCTCCTTGCTGTACCTGTGCAGCTCTCCTTGCTGTACCTGTGTAGCTCTCCTTGCTGTACCTGTGTAGCTCTCCTTGTACCTGTGTAACTCTCCTTGTACCTGTGTAGCTCTCCTTGCTGTACCTGTGTAGCTCTCCTTGCTATACCTGTGTAGCTCTCCTTGTACCTGTGTAGCTTTCCTTGCTGTGCCTGTGTAGCTCTCCTTGTACCTGTGTAACTCTCCTTGTACCTGTGTAGCTCTCCTTGTACCTGTGTAACTCTCCTTGTACCTGTGTAGCTCTCCTTGCTGTACCTGTGTAACTCTCCTTGCTGTATCTGTGTAGCTCTCCTTGTACCTGTGTAGCTCTCCTTGTACCTGTGTAGCTCTCCTTGTACCTGTGTAACTCTCCTTGTACCTGTGTAGCTCTCCTTGTACTTGTGTAGCTCTCCTTGTACCTGTGTAACTCTCCTTGCTGTACCTGTGTAGCTCTCCTTGTACCTGTGTAGCTCTCCTTGCTGTACTTGTGTAGCTCTCCTTGCTGTACCTGTGTAGCTCTCCTTGCTGTACTTGTGTAGCTTTCCTTGCTGTACCTGTGTAGCTCTCCTTGCTGTACTTGTGTAGCTCTCCTTGCTGTACCTGTGTAGCTCTCCTTGTACCTGTGTAGCTCTCCTTGTACCTGTGTAGCTCTCCTTGCTGTACCTGTGTAGCTCTCCTTGCTGTACCTGTGTAGCTCTCCTTGCTGTACCTGTGTAGCTCTCCATGCTGTACCTGTGTAGCTCTCCTTGCTGTACCTGTGTAGCTCTCCTTGTACCTGTGTAGCTCTCCTTGTACCTGTGTAGCTCTCCTTGTACCTGTGTAGCTCTCCTTGCTGTACCTGTGTAGCTCTCCTTGTACCTGTGTAGCTCTCCTTGTACCTGTGTAGCTCTCCTTGTACCTGTGTAACTCTCCTTGCTGTACTTGTGTAGGATGGTTCGTTGTCAAAGGGGTGGAACTTTAAGTCAGTCTCAGACCTCAGTCATCACGTGACAGACTCTGCTCAGGCAACACTTTTCCTGTGTCCCGGTGAATCTTACCTTACTTATACCTCTTCTTTGTATGTTTCCTTACTATACATTTAAAGCTTCTGAGCGAAACGTTGTTTCAATAAAAGCTTGTTCTGCAATGTGTGTCTTTTTGTCAATAATGTCTGAAATGCGACATTTCAAGATATGTGTGTTTAGAGCATTTATTCAGTTCCGGATCAGCCGGGCTGTGGCTCGTACGTTGGTTTGCGTGCAGCAAGCAGCAACAGCCTGGTTGATCAGGCTCTAATTCACCAGGAGGCCTGGTCACAGACCGGGCCGCGGGGGCGTTGACCCCCGGAACTCTCTCCAGGTAAACTCCAGGTCTCCAGGTGGTGTTGATTGCGTTTCTGGTACTAAAGTCTGTGATAGTTTTTGTGGTGTTAAGCACTGGTTTACGCACCGGCCATGGGTTCAAATCCCCACCTGTTCCCTGGTATGTTTACAATCTTATTGTGATTCCTTGAGTCATTCCGGTCATATTGATTGTGGTAGTGGTGGTCTTGTTGGTGTTACTCTCAATATTGTAGATGATGGTGACAGCCAGGTAGTCTTGTTAGTTTAATATGTTTATTATGCACCCCATACCCATCCTGTGGGCGGTAGTCAAAAGATTACAGAGGTACATAATTGGCCAGGGACTGGACTCCAAAGTTTTGATAGCTGAGCAAGTTACAGAGGTAATAAACTCACAATTTACAAAGGTAATGAACTCACAATTTACAAAGGTAATGAACTCACAATTTACAAAGGTAATGAACTCCAGGTAGGTCTAGTCACAATCATGACAAATTACAAAGGTATTTACAGATTACAGAGGTACGTAATGGGTCCAGGGACTGGGCCCCCAAAGTTTTGATAGCTGAACTAGGTACAAAGGTAATGAACTCACAAGTTACAAAGGTAATGAATACTGTAAGAATGGTTACTTACGTTTATACATGGCTACAATCATGATCAAATTTTAGAGTAATGAGCAATTCACACTTCCACACCCGGTCACAACTGTACTGAGTTATTGGTGCAAATATTGATTGTTGTCACACACACACACACACACACACACACACACACACACACACACACACACACACACACACACACACACACACACACACACACACACACACACACACACTCTCACACACACACACACACACACTCATACACACTCATACGCACACACGCACACACACTCATACACACACACACACTCATACACACATACACACATAAACACACTTGGTGTCGCTGTTTTAACACGACCTCCCTTATCTTCAGGGTCCCTAGTGTGTCGTTGTCTCCAGCGTCTGCGTGGGATACGCCGCCTACGTCGTCATCGTCACCTGCGTCGTCGAAGAAGGGTACCTGCGTTCCTCACCAGGATCTCATGTTCCTTAAGACACACAAATGCGCCTCCACCACCACCCAGCGTATTTTCCTCCGGTACTGCACTAGGGAACACCTTCATGAATACCAGGAAAAATATGTACATCGGCAGTGTTATATAATTACTCTGTCGTGCGTCGAATGGAAAATTATATTCGATGTATATCACGCTTATTAACCATATTCCTGCATGTCATCCTAAGCCACCATAAACCTGAGTGCACCATTTGAGTAAGAGGTGACTGACAGCTTCACCGAAGGTTCGTCTTGTTCACGATGAGGGAGGAGATGGAGGAGATAGATGTAGAGATAGCCGTGTGCACCCATATCTGCAGAAGCCTGCGAGCTGGTTAATACTATACTTGGATCTGTCCATATATCATCGTATTGGTTATACCCAATGTGTGTAATGTAAATAATTGTAAAAAAGTCTAGGCGGAAGGAATATATGGTAAATCAAAAGCTAACAGCTGGTATACACCATTCTTGATTCTCTTGATTGCTCCATTGGCTGCACTAGTGTCTTCCACGGCTGGCTACAACTGGCCTTTGAAAGGACTTGTGCTCGTGACATTTACCTAAGGGGAAGAGAAGCTCGCTGAGTTTCCTTGCTATATTCCATCACAGGATGGTTTGCACACTTGAGGTAATGAAACGTGCAGTAAAGCGATGAGGATATCAAGAATTACAGGATGAGTTCAATAGCTACAGCAGCTTCAACGATGCAACAGTGGTGTTGTGTCCACACTAGAAGGGGAGATAATGCAGGGAAAGAGAGAAGGGTAGGAGAGAACGAGAGAAAAGAGAAGGAAGGTAGAGAACGGATTCAGGAAAGATTATGATGAAGTGAAAGGAGAAATTATGGAAAAAATGGGAGAGGGTGAGGGAGCGATGGAGTAAGGAATGGAAGGGTTAGAGAGAAAAGAATTGTTAGGACGAGGTTGCATGTTAAGAATGTGTGATGAAAAATTATATTTAGACTAGATGAATGTTACAGATTTCTTACGCACATTACAGGTACGGGAAGAAGCACAGGCTGACATGGGTGTTGCCTTTGACAGGTAATTACCTGGGATCACCTGAGACCTTCAGACCCGCCATGATCCCACGCTCTCTACGGACCCCTGATGGCAAGTACAACATGATGGTGGTCCACACTCGCTTCAATCTCCATACCCTCTCACAGGTAAACTATACAATGGTTTTCAATTCAAGGAAAGGACCTTGTTCCAAGAACTGGATCTCACACACACATTCATATACAACAGGCCTAGTGTCTAATCGACATGTGCCTAGGATAAAATTGTAACTAACTCGCACTCACAATTCACACACACACACACACACACACACACACACACACAAACACACACACACACACACACACACACACACACACACACAAACAAACACACACACACACACACACACACACACACACACACACACACACACACACACACACACACACACACACACACATATATATATATATATATATATACATACATACATACACGCAATACTGTATGTGGAATACCTTGTGGAACTAAACATAGAGTGAATACTGGCAAGTATATGATGCTAGAAACCAGACTGTAGAAGAGGGAACTGTGCAGGAATGAGGGAATTCTTGAATGTAGTAGGAAAGGAAACTGGAGGGAAAGTCAGTGGATGAGATGGAGTGTGAAGTTGGGAAGTGCCGGGAGGCAGAGGAAAACTTCATACCTAGATGAAGAACGGACAATACAAATGACAAAGAGAGCCCTTGGTTTAACCAGAGAAACGAAGACTAAAAACAAGAGAAGTATAAGAGCGTAAAAAAAAAAACTATAGAAAGCAAAGAGCAGACGAAAATAGAGAAGTGAGCAAGTTATCCAGAAATGACTGTGCAAGGGTTAGGAGAGAGCCTGAGTGACAACTTGAGAATAACATAGCAACCAAGGCCAACTCTGAACCAAAAATACTTCACAGCCACATGAGAAGTAAAACGACAGTAAAAGGCAACTCATCTGAAGAAGGAAGGAGAGCTCACAGAATACACCAGCAGATATGGGACACCATACACACAACTGAGGTATAGGTAAAAACAAACTCTTAATGGAGCTGGATACATCAAAGGCATTGGAACTTAACGGGGTGTGTCTGTGGATTCTGGGAGAAGGAACAAAAACACTGACAGAACCACTAGCTAAGATCAGCAACTAGTCAATGAACATCAGACTGTTGGAAGAGATGTGGAAGACACCGAACATAATACTTGTATTTAAGAAAGGAAATGAGCAGGAGACATTGAACTACAGCCCAGTTTCACATGTATACCATGCAAGGTAATGAAGAGGTGCGGGGAGGGGAACGAAGAGGCTGCATAATGCAGACATTCAGAAAGACCTGGGAGTAAGCATAGTGCCTAGCATGTAGCCAGAGGCTAGTGTCAACCGAGTAATCTCTGCAGCCGTTGCTCACCTGGCAAATCGGAGAATGACGTTCTGGAATCTCAACCAGAAGTCATTCTGGGCGCTTTATACAACATACGTCAGGCCAGTTGTGGAGTAGTACGCAGCACCAATATGGAACCCAGACCTGAGAGAGCATGTTAAGAAACTGGAGAAAGTGTAGAAGTTTGCAACTAGTTCCATAGCTAAGGGGAATGGGCTACGAAGAGAGACTAGAGAAATTAATTCTAACAATACTGGAGGACAAAAGGACCAAGGAAGACACGATAAAAAAAAATACTCTGAGGAGTTGATAGGGCAGGCAGGGACAGGCTGAGAGGCGGAAATTCGACAGTAAGAACACACATGAATGTCAGGAAATATTTCTTCACTCTCTAGGTGGTTGAGAAGTGGAATAATCTCAACGAAGAAATAATACAAACTCCATGCAAAATTTTAGGAGTAGGTACTAGAGGGCCCACGAGGCTAGGAGTGAATCTGGCAAGCTGCAAGTTGAGAGGAGGGGCCACGAGCTGAGACATGACCCCTGCAACTACAATTAGGTGAAGACACACACACATGAGGAGCACTTATCATATGCTTAAGGTAATGAATGGGGACACAAATGGGATCAAAGAGAAACTTGCCTTTGAGGTCTGGAAAATATTAAAAGATACAGAGGAAAGGATAACTGAATACCTAGAAAGAAAGATTTAGGAGAAATTCGATAAGTTTAAGCAAGTGGTAAAGGAAGGACTAAGTAATGAATCAGCAGAAGATAGACCAGGATGCAGCCAACCAACATATGCTCAGCAGGTAAGAAGAAGGCGGAATAAAATACAGTAGAAATGTAAGAAAGAACCCCAAGCAAATAAATGTACCGTATTTTCCGACATAAAAGGCGCACGAGCATGTAAGACATATAAGACGATGTTTGCAAGCAGTTGTAATGTAACGTAAGTAAACAACTCTGCCCTTGACCTTCATTTTGAGCATATAAGGCGCAGGCTGATTTTTCAAGACGGGAAAAAAGTGCGCCTTATATGCCGGAAAATACTGCATATCTCATGTCCTTTTCTGGGGAATACGAGACACAGAACTCTCATGATGTTCAGAACTGAATGTTTTCTCTGTGTGTGCCATTATATGAAGGGTGAGAAATTACCTCCGTAAATATTTAATAATAGATCACAATATTTAAAGTCATATTTTCTTTGGTCTCAGGCGATGAGAGAGGACGCTGTCTGGGTGACCATAGTACGAGAACCAGTCGCCCAGTTCGAATCCGTTTGGGACTTCTTTGATCTTCAGGAGGTAACAACACTGCTAGATTTGCGTGGGGAGCTGTATATATAAACATACATACATATATACATACCTTATATACACACAAGAGGTAGGGCCAAGAGATGAGTCTTAACTTGGTAAGTTTGAACACGCATACACAAACACAACTTAGTAAAGGCAAAAATCGCGAACAAGCGATACAAGATGCAAAACAACTACGGGGGGCGTTGAATGATAGCTCTAGGCCTTTCGTGTTGTAATCAACACATCATCAGTAGTTTGTAGAGTTGCAGAAAAGAGGAGGTCCAAGTGAATACAATCACAGGAAGCGCCTATGCAAAATAGCTCACTGTTGTGAGCGGTTCTCAGCTATTTTGCAGAACTGCATGTGCCTCCAGTCATCCAAAATAACCAGAGCTCACCACAGTGGTTGCCGCTCTTCAAGGTACTTTAGGTTTGGTGGATTAAGATATGTTACGCAAATTTTAATAAGAATAGGTTCCTAAGTTAAATATTAGCATGCTCTGTAAATCTACGTGAATGTATCTGTCAGTACTAAAGGTAAAATTGGAGATAGTCTTGTTTGCAAGTAACTCACAAATTTGAGATAAATCTTAAAACTATGATTTTGCCCGCCCTGGACCTGTTAGTGATACTGAACGGACCCAAGTGTCGTACTAAGTTTTATCTCCAACTTCGGGAATATTTGTGAATTGTTCCAACTACGTCATTGTGAATTGTATTTTTTTTTTTTAGTTTTATTCAGCTTCTTCGTAGTAATAAATAATGTCAGACATTTTTCCGTGGGTGCAGTTCTACAAGATGACGCTGGAGACATTCGCCAAGTTGCCCTACAAAGCTGTAATGAGAAAACGGAAATCCAGAGTCTTCGGTGTCCACCAAATGTTCTTTGACATGGGCTACAGCACCGTGGAGGACTACGAACCTGGGGAGATGACACAAAAACTGAAGAGGCTGCAGAATGCCTTCGATCTGGTGATGGTAGCTGAGAGGTACGACGAATCTCTTGTTCTACTGAAGAATATCATGTGCTGGAGTACTGAGGACGTCACCTACCTCAGGATTAACCACAGAGTCCATCAGAAAAAAAGAAACATGTCGGAGGAGACGCGAGAAGGCCTGCAACGTCTGAATCAAGCAGATGTTCGCCTCTACGAGTTCTTCTACCAGATATTCGAACAGAAAGTAGAGGGCTTCGGCAGGGACAGGATGCGACGCGAAGTTGAGGAGCTGAGAGAAGCCAACGAGAGGCTAGCGAGATCGTGTGTAGTACAGAAGCAGACTGCTAATGTAACTGAAGATATGGACTGGGGCAGTATGGTGAAGCATGTAGCGGTAAGAACAGATAACTCGAGCTGTGTTGATCTAGTCAGGACGGAACACAGCATGCTGAATGATGTGAGGAAGAGACAGCAGGAGTGGGTGAGGGAAGGATGGAAGGGCTATATCACAGGATAACAAAAGGTTTAGACTTGCAAGCGCGCTCTAGCAAACAAATTGTCAACAGCTGTGCAGTCAAGCACAACCCACACGTGTTTAGGGCTGATAATAATTAATATTTATAATAAATTATGTTAAATGAAGCAGCGGGCGATGAGTTTCAGACTATCTTCTTGGATGACGACTAGATCAGTTAGATCGTTCGTGCAGAGTGGGCACCACAACCTGGCACACTATGTAACAAAGCTGTACATTAAAGGATAAATGAAGATTCATGAAGGTCTTCGAGAGCGTCAAGATGGGACAGAAAAGCGACCACTGCTGTTCAGTTTAGGAAAAAAAAACAATTTGCTTATGAAAAGAAAAATGTCATTAAATATATATAAGCAAGAATTATTTAATTATTATTATAATTAAAAAGAAGCGCTAAACCTACTAGGGTCATACATCATTAAAAGAAAATGTCATTAAATATATATAAACAAGAATTATATAATTATTATTATTATTATAATTAAAAAGAAGCGCTAAACCTACTAGGGTCACATAAGTCATTCTCTTCCTTCATCCTAAGGACAGTAGTGAAATATGTGTATGTACTTAAATTCTTACACATGTTTAAGTTGATTCAGTTATATTAGGCTATGTCAGTTTTAGCAAGTTTACGTTAGACTGCTAGGCTTGTTTGAGTTCAAAAAAAAAAAAATTCACTTCCACCTTGGATGAAAGATGGGAGAGTAGAATCTAAAGGTAACCCACAAAAATACAATACTGTATTGTGCAGTGTTTTGTAGTTATAATGTTTATTAACGGGCATGCTAGGATTTGTATTGTACCGTAACGGCAATGTTACAATAATGGTTTTATAACGACAGTGTTTATATAAGATATTTGTGTAACACTGTAACATATATTGAGAAACTCTCTGCTCTTGAGAGCTTTGTCGGTTAAATACATGAAAGATTGTCATTGTATACGATGGAAGAGAAGTCAGGTAATAAAAATGATCTGCTTTTATTTTTCCCAAGGATCAATTTTTAGACTAAGAGTTGTTATTCTGCCTCAGCTCATTTACAGGCTAAGAGTTGTTATTCTGCCTCAGCTCATTTACAGGCTAAGAGTTGTTATTCTACCTCAGCTCATTTACAGGCTAAGAGTTGTTATTCTACCTCAGCTCATTTACAGGCTAAGAGTTGTTATTCTGCCTCAGCTCATTTACAGGCTAAGAGTTGTTATTCTACCTCAGCTCATTTACAGGCTAAGAGTTGTTATTCTACCTCAGCTCATTTACAGGCCAAGAGTTGTTATTCTACCTCAACTCATTTACAGGCTAAGAGTTGTTATTCTGCCTCAGCTCATTTACAGGCTAAGAGTTGTTATTCTGCCTCAGCTCATTTACAGGCTAAGAGTTGTTATTCTGCCTCAGCTCATTTACAGGCTAAGAGTTATTTTACTTCGGCTCATTTACAGGCTAAGAGTTGTTATTCTACCTCAGCTCATTTACAGGCCAAGAGTTGTTATTCTACCTCAACTCATTTACAGGCTAAGAGTTGTTATTCTGCCTCAGCTCATTTACAGGCTAAGAGTTGTTATTCTACCTCAACTCATTTACAGGCTAAGAGTTGTTATTCTGCCTCAGCTCATTTACAGGCTAAGAGTTGTTATTCTACCTCAGCTCATTTACAGGCTAAGAGTTGTTATTCTGCCTCAGCTCATTTACAGGCTAAGATTTATTCTACTTCGGCTCATTTACAGGCTAAGAGTTGTTATTCTACCTCAGCTCATTTACAGGCTAAGAGTTGTTATTCTACCTCAGCTCATTTACAGGCCAAGAGTTGTTATTCTACCTCATTTCATTTACAGGCTGAGTTGTTATTTTGCCTCAGCTCATTTACAGGCTAAGAGTTGTTATTCTACCTCAACTCATTTACAGGCTAAGAGTTGTTATTCTGCCTCAGCTCATTTACAGGCTAAGAGTTGTTATTCTACCTCAGCTCATTTACAGGCTAAGAGTTGTTATTCTGCCTCAGCTCATTTACAGGCTATGAGTTATTCTACTTCGGCTCATTTACAGGCTAAGAGTTGTTATTCTACCTCAGCTCATTTACAGGTTAAGAGTTATTCTACTTCAGCTCATTTACAGGCTGAGAGTTGTTATTCTACCTCAGCTCATTTACAGGCTAAGAGTTGTTATTCTACCTCAGCTCATTTACAGGCTAAGAGTTATTCTACCTCAGCTCATTTACAGGCTAAGAGTTGTTATTCTACCTCAGCTCATTTACAGGCTAAGAGTTATTATTCTACCTCAGCTCATTATAGGTTAAGAGTTATTCTCCTTCAGCTCATTTACAAGCTAAGAGTTGTTATTCTACCTCAGCTCATTTACAGGCTAAGAGTTATTCTACTTCAGCTCATTTACAGGCTGGGAGTTGTTATTCTACCTCAGCTCATTTACAGGCTAAGAGTTGTTATTCTACCTTAGCTCATTTACAGGTTAAGAGTTGTTATTCTACCTCAGCTCATTTACAGACTTAAGAGTTGTTATTCTACCTCAGCTCATTTACAGGCTAAGAGTTGTTATTCTGCCTCAGCTCATTTACAGGCTAAGAGTTATTCTACTTCGGCTCATTTACAGGCTAAGAGTTGTTATTCTACCTCAGCTCATTTACAGGCTAAGTTATTCTACTTCAGCTCATTTACAGGCTGAGAGTTGTTATTCTACCTCAGCTCATTTACAGGCTGAGTTGTTATTCTACCTTAGCTCATTTACAGGCTGAGAGTTGTTATTCTACCTCAGCTCATTTACAGACTAAGAGTTGTTATCCTCAGCTCATTTACAGACTAAGAGTTGTTATCGTACCTCAGCTCATTTACAGGCTGAGAGTTGTTATTCTACCTCAGCTCATTTACAGGCTAAGAGTTGTTATTCTACCTCAGCTCATTTACAGGCTAAGAGTTATTATTCTGCCTCAGCTCATTTACAGACTAAGAGTTGTTATTCATCCTCAGCTCATTTACAGACTAAGAGTTGTTAGCGTACCTCAGCTCATTTTTAAGCCCAGCACTATGTGAGGTCTACTACCATCCCTGTGATGCGACCTGCAACAGTCAATTAACAAACAGGTACCTACTTACTGCTAGGTGAACAAGGGCAGCAGGTGTAAGAAAACATGACCAACGTTTTCACCCGTGCCGGAGATCGAACCACGGACTTTATGTGAGGTGAGTGCGCTGCCAACAGAGCCGCGGTTCTACTCTCATCACGACACTAGGACCAAAAGAGAAGTTATAATTGTGTTCTAGAGAGCCCCTAGGATCTCCAGCCCGGCCTTCCTCGAAGAGGAATGGCCTTATACCCAACGTGTATTCATTCCTCTCCGGTTCCCTCCCATTTATCAGTAACGGCAGAGAGCACAACGCATCTTGAACTTGCCACGGTACGGGTGGGGTTGACCTCGCGGCAAGTGAGTCGTAATACTACAGTCCAGCGCATAAGTGTGATTTACGACTCGCTTACCTCGAATTCAATCCCCACCCATACTGTGGTTTGTTTGCAATTGTGTCCTTACGATTTCGTCAGTCATCGTGAACTTGTTAGGTAAGACACATATGCAACAGTTAGGTATCTTTATTGTGAAACGTTTCGCCTACACAGTAGGCTTCTTCAGTCAAGTACAGAAAAGTTGATAGAAGCAGAAGATACTTGAAGACGATGTAATCAGTCCATCACCCTTTCGCCTACTGTGTAGGCGAAACGTTTCACAATAAAGATACCTAACTGTTGCATATGTGTCTTACCTAACAACCTGTCGGTATTTTATACCATTTTAATGTTCCATCGTGAACTTGACAATTTCAGATAACCCCCACTGTAACGTACATTGCCCTCCCGTGTGGGAACGCAGACAGTAAAGTGGCCATTGCCCCAGCAAGACAAAGATGAATGCGACCATTATATTTTTCACCACTTTCAAAGACCTGGTGAGGAAGACGGCCACCACCACACCCATATACCACAACGCAGAGGTCTACGTTATTTCGTGTGGTGGTTGTGATAAACAATACGTTGGAGAACAGGCAAGAAGTCTGCAACAACACCTCAGAGAACATAAAAACATGCCTGTATCCGGAACAACACGTGTGCTTCACTGTACCAATCACTGCTTCAATACCAATCACTGACCTGTGAGCTTTATGACTCACCTCCCATGGGTTCAATTCCCATCCGTTCTGTGATTTGATATGGTTCACTGTGGTTCACTTGGTTACTTGATGAAGTGAGGAGACACCTCTGCCTTGTTACTGTGAGACAACACGTACTACTGCTCTAAACACCACATACACACTGCACATTAATGAAGATAACCTAGTCAGTATCTCTAGTATTATAAAAATAATATTTTTCACTAGGAAAACTCATATGTAATCTCGTAGATTATTATTTATTAAAACTATGAAAAACAATTAGCCACTGGCTATAATAACTCGGAAAAAATCTTTGAGCCAGATGAATTATTTTTAAGGGTTCTTAACGAATGAATTTTTAAAAGATGGGATGGAATGCCCTAAGGTACCCCCCAACCCCCACCCTTTCCTTAAATCAAACATGCACTGTATGATCCCTATGGGTCTAGCGCTTCCCGGTGATTAGAATAATAATACAGAGGCTATGGTTAATACAGTTCATTCAGAACCACAGCGCAACATCTGCGTGTCTTTAATTTGTAAACGTTTCGCCATCCAATGGCTTTATCAGTACAGTACATGAAGATAATGTGAAGACTGTAGAAGTATAAACAAAAGACGAGGTAATCAGTCCTCAGCCTAGAAGTAGGTGAAGAATTTGAAGCACAGACAGGAAGATTGACGGTAGACGCCAGTCATAAACAATTGTGCTTGACTAAAACATTTATTGATCTTTTTCGCTAAGGTATCTGAAGCAGTGGGCAATAATAATGTTAATACGGAGTTCACGTAATCTTCGATGTAGCCTTTGATAGAATTTCCCCTTGATGATGGGAAGAGTTCTTGAGCCAAGAATTCGTCTTCCGTTCGGATTAAACTTGATTGCCTTCCATTTCCAAGGGTCTGTATGGCCCGTGCTTGTGAATATAATGATTCGCTAGAATCATACACTGGAGACTGCTGAAGGAGAGGTTCCTCGTGGATCAGTCCTGATTGACCGTTAAGCATTGAAGGAGGAAGTCCAGTAGAAGAATCCGTTTCACTAATGGCGTTCCACAGAGGTTGGCACTGGATTCCTTGTTAGGTAGTACAAAGGTATTTACAGCATGACTAGTCTCTTTTTCTTGGCGTTTCACTCACTGATGATCATCTTCAAGACTTGAAAATACTCATCCTGTCGCCAAACTTTGTCCAGATAAAGGTTTCCTCCCTATGACTGTCTATAACAGTACCTGTCGGCATCTTTATGCCTTTTCAACCGGGTTCCTTGCTGTTCACGATCTACACACCCTTCAAGACTGGTTCCTTGATGCCGGTGAAGCGCCCTTGATTCAAGGACTTGGATCTGCCCTCCCCTCCTGGGGTTTAGCGCTCCCTCCCCTCCATGAATATAATTAAAATCTACGCAGGTGGTATGGATGAAGCAGCAAATAGCGACACTGGTGGGTATACTGACAACCCAGGGAAGGTATACTGACAACCCAGGGAAGGTATGCTGACAACCCAGGGAAGGTATGCTGACAACCCAGGGAAGGTATACTGACAACCCAGGGAAGGTATGCTGACAACCCAGGGAAGGTATGCTGACAACCCAGGGAAGGTATACTGACAACCCAGGGAAGGTATACTGACAACCCAGGGAAGGTATGCTGACAACCCAGGGAAGGTATACTGACAACCCAGGGAAGGTATGCTGACAACCCAGGGAAGGTATGCTGACAACCCAGGGAAGGTATGCTGACAACCCAGGGAAGGTATACTGACAACCCAGGGAAGGTATGCTGACAACCCAGAGAAGGTATGCTGACAACACAGGGAAGGTATGCTGACAACCCAGGGAAGGTATGCTGACAACCCAGGGAAGGTATGCTGACAACACAGGGAAGGTATACTGACAACCCAGGGAAGGTATGCTGACAACCCAGGGAAGGTATGCTGACAACCCAGGGAAGGTATGCTGACAACCCAGGGAAGGTATACTGACAACCCAGGGAAGGTATGCTGACAACCCAGGGAAGGTATGCTGACAACCCAGGGAAGGTATACTGACAACCCAGGGAAGGTATACTGACAACCCAGGGAAGGTATGCTGACAACCCAGGGAAGGTATACTGACAACCCAGGGAAGGTATGCTGACAACCCAGGGAAGGTATGCTGACAACCCAGGGAAGGTATACTGACAACCCAGGGAAGGTATGCTGACAACCCAGGGAAGGTATACTGACAACCAAGGGAAGGTATGCTGACAACCCAGGGAAGGTATGCTGACAACCCAGGGAAGGTATGCTGACAACACAGGGAAGGTATGCTGACAACACAGGGAAGGTATGCTGACAACACAGAGAAGGTATGCTGACAACACAGGGAAGGTATGCTGACAACACAGGGAAGGTATGCTGACAACCCAGAGAAGGTATGCTGACAACCCAGGGAAGGTATGCTGACAACACAGGGAAGGTATACTGACAACCCAGGGAAGGTATGCTGACAACACAGGGAAGGTATGCTGACAACACAGAGAAGGTACGCTGACAACACAGGGAAGGTATGCTGACAACACAGGGAAGGTATGCTGACAACACAGAGAAGGTATGCTGACAACACAGGGAAGGTATGCTGACAACACAGAGAAGGTATGCTGACAACACAGGGAAGGTATGCTGACAACACAGAGAAGGTATGCTGACAACACAGGGAAGGTATGCTGACAACACAGGAAAGGTATGCTGACAACACAGGAAAGGTATGCTGACAACACAGGGAAGGTATGCTGACAACACAGGAAAGGTATGCTGACAACACAGGAAAGGTATGCTGACAACACAGGGAAGGTATGCTGACAACACAGGGAAGGTATGCTGACAAACGAACTGTAGAGGACACTAGGGAGCTTCGGAATAATAATAACAATAATAATGTTTATTTCTACCCGTACATGGTACAACTTATACAGACCATAGCTCACATCAGTGACACTATATAGAAAGCCCCTGGTTGTGCAGAGCATTTCGAACAACTTAATTTAATTTTGTCTTCAGGATACGACCCATACCAGTTGGGTAACACGCAGGTACCTAAATACTGATAGGTGAACAGGGACAGCAGGTGTCTTAAGGAAACATGTCGTAATGTTTCAACCCATACCGGGGATCGAACCACTGATATCATTGTGTGAGGTGTCGTGTAGCTCGATTGCTAACGCACTCGGCTCACACAGAAGTTCGGGGGTTCGATCCCCGGTACGAGTGGAAACATTTGGACGTGTTTCCTTAAGACACCTGCTGTCCCTGTTCACCCACAGCCACTAAAAACAACAGACATAGCCCCATTCCACAAGGATGGCACTAAAGAACTACAGACCGATAGCGCTAATACCCCATATAAAAATCTTCGTAAGGATCTCTAAGAAGCAAGATCGCCAACCACCTAGATATCCATCAATTACACAACCCAGGGCAATATGGGTTTAGAGCAAGTCGCTTCTGCCTATCCCAGTTACTGGACCACTATGACAAGGTCCTGGATGCTTTAGAGGATAAACAAAATGTAGATGTATTAAACACAGACTCTGCGAAAGCCTTCGGCAAGTGTGACCATGGTGTAATAGCACACAAAATGCGTGATAAAGGAATAACAGGAAAAGTTGGTAAATGGATCTATAACTCCCTACCAAAAAGAACACAAAGAGTAATAGTAAACAGAG
Organism: Cherax quadricarinatus; assembly: GCF_038502225.1. NCBI lineage: Eukaryota > Metazoa > Arthropoda > Malacostraca > Decapoda > Parastacidae > Cherax > Cherax quadricarinatus. The sequence continues at coordinate 11,504,859 of NC_091329.1, read as the reverse complement.
TAAAGTCTGAGGCGGCTACAGTGAAAAGATTTGTTCCACGAGGCACAGTACTCGCTCCCATCCTGTTCTTCATCCTCATATCTGACATAGACAGAGATGTAAGCCATAGCTCCGTGTCTTCCTTTGCGAATGACACCCAAATTGTCATTACAATGTCTCCCATCGAAGACACTGCAAGACTCCAAGCGGACATCAACCAAATCTTTAAATGAGCCACAGAAAACAATATGAAGTTCAATGATGAGAAATTTCAACTACTCAGATATGGAAAACTTGAGAAAATAAAAACTTTATTTAACCACACAATAGAGCGAAAAACTAATGAGAAGGGCCTGGGGGTGATAATGTCACAGGATCGCACCATCTAAGACCACAACAATGTGTCTCATCCGCTAGAAAAATTATGGGATGCATAATGAGAACCTTTAAAACTAGGGACACCAAGCTCACAATGATTCTCTTCAAATTGCTTGCTCTCTCTAGGCTGGAATACTGCCGTACACTAGCTACACCCTTCAAGGCAGGCGAAATTGCTGACCTGGAGAACGTACAGAGAACTTTCACGGCACACATAAGTACGATAAAGCACCTAAATTACTGGGAATGGTTAAAGTCCCTTTATTTGTATTCCCTGGAACGCAGACGAGAAAGATACATGATAATATGCACTTGGAAGATCCTAGATGGAATAATGCCATACTTGCACATGAAAATCACTCCCTACGAAAGCAAAAGACTCGGCAGGAGATGCAACAATCTCCCAGTGAAAAGCAGGGGCGCCACGAGTACACTAAGAGATAACACAACAAGTGTCAGGGGGCCAAGACTGTTCAACTGCCTCCCAGCATACATAAGGGGGATTACCACCAGACCCTGTCTGTCTTCAAGAAGGCGCTGGATAGGCACTTAAAGTCAGTACCTGATCAGCCGGGCTATGGCTCGTACGTCGGCTTACGTGCTGCCAGCAGTAACAGCCTGGCTGATCAGACCCCGATCCACCACGAGGCCTGGTCTTAGACCGGGCCGCGGGGGCGTTGACCCCCCGAAACCCCCTCCAGGTATATCTAACAGTAAAACAGGTACCTGGGTGTTAGTCGACTGGTGTGGAGTTTACCTGGAGAGAGTTCCGGGGGTCAACGCCCCCGCGGCCCGGTCTGTGACCAGGCCTCCTGGTGGATCAGAGCCTGATCAACCAGGCTGTTGCTGCTGGCTGCACGCAAACCAACCTACGAGCCACAGCCCGGCTGGTCAGGAACCGACTTTAGGTGCTTGTCCAGTGCCAGCTTGAAGACTGCCAGGGGTCTGTTGGTAATCCCCCTTATGTATGCTGGGAGGCAGTTGAACAGTCTCGGGCCCCTGACACTTATTGTATGGTCTCTTAACGTGCTAGTGACACCCCTGCTTTTCATTGGGGGATGTTGCATCGTCTGCCAAGTCTTTTGCTTTCGTAGTGAGTGATTTTCGTGTGCAAGTTCGGTACTAGTCCCTCTAGGATTTTCCAGGTGTATATAATCATGTATCTCCCGCCTGCGTTCCAGGGAATACAGTTTTAGGAACCTCAAGCGCTCCCAGTAATTGAGGTGTTTTATCTCCGTTATGCGCGCCGTGAAGGTTCTCTGTACATTTTCTAGGTCAGCAATTTCGCCTGTCTTGAAAGGTGCTGTTAGTGTGCAGCAATATTCCAGCCTTGATAACAAGTGACCTGAAGAGTGTCATCATGGGCTTGGCCTCCCTAGTTTTGAAGGTTCTCATTATCCATCCTGTCATTTTTCTAGCAGATGCGATTGATACAATGTTATGGTCCTTGAAGGTGAGATCCTCCGACATGATCACTCCCAGGTCTTTGACGTTGGTGTTTCGCTCTATTTTGTGGCCAGAATTTGTTTTGTACTCTGATGAAGATTTAATTTCCTCGTGTTTACCATATCTGAGTAATTGAAATTTCTCATCGCTGAACTTCATATTGTTTTCTGCAGCCCACTGAAAGATTCGGTTGATGTCCGCCTGGAGCCTTGCAGTGTCTGCAATGGAAGACACTGTCATGCAGATTCGGGTGTCATCTGCAAAGGAAGACACGGTGCTGTGGCTGACATCCTTGTCTATGTCGGATATGAGGATGAGGAACAAGATGGGAGCGAGTACTGTGCCTTGTGGAACAGAGCTTTTCACCGTAGCTGCCTCGGACTTTACTCTGTTGACGACTACTCTCTGTGTTCTGTTAGTGAGGAAATTATAGATCCATCGACCGACTTTTCCTGTTATTCCTTTAGCACGCATTTTGTGCGCTATTACGCCATGGTCACACTTGTCGAAGGCTTTTGCAAAGTCTGTATATATTGCATCTGCATTCTTTTTATCTTCTAGTGCATTTAGGACCTTGTCGTAGTGATCCAATAGTTGAGACAGACAAGAGCGACCTGTTCTAAACCCATGTTGCCCTGGGTTGTGTAACTGATGGGTTTCTAGATGGGTGGTGATCTTGCTTCTTAGGACCCTTTCAAAGATTTTTATGATATGGGATGTTAGTGCTATCGGTCTGTATCCTGGGTCGCATCCTGGGGATAAAACTGACCTAATTTGCCCGAAATGCTCAGCATAACAAGGAGCTTTCTATATAGTAGTATGTCATTAATGTCAGCTAGGCCTGTATACCTTGTACATATACTTGTAAATAAAGATTACTATTATTATTATTATTATTATTATTACTACTACTACTACTACTACTACTACTACTACTACTACTACTACTACTACTACTACTACTACTACTACTACTACTACTACTGAGCGGGCTACCATCCGTTGTGAGAATCTGCTCCAGGGAAAGAAAAAACCCGCTGCACTTACTGGCTGGTTGCTCAGACTAAGTTCCAGAGGAGCTCCGAAGTTCTTGCTTGCGGAGGACTGAAGCTCAGGCACCGGTGAATGGCTAGTCACAGTAACAATAATAGACTTCTTTATATGTAGTGCACTTCTTGTTCCCTGTATTACGGAATGAACATGATTTCAATAGAAAAATTCGCAAGTATGACGCTGAATGTAAACAGATGGATTTTAAAACATTTATTAAGGAAATATTTCGTCCAGCAGGAGCATTATCAATCAAATAAAAAGAAGAGACTAAAACGGTATTGTTTGGTGGTCAGATCATGTGAGAGAAATGGCGGGGCTGAGTGATGGTTTTCTTTCGCTTGGGTAGAATGCGTTCTGGCAAGATTTCGGAAATTATGATGCTTCGAGTGTATTGGGTCATGGCGTAGGGGTCCCCAACCTGCGGCCCGCGGCCCGCATGTGGCCCTTCTAGGAAATGGATGTAGCCTTCACATGAAATTATGAATTCATTTTCATGTATCTTGCTGCACAGTGTCAACAATTACAAATTATTTAAATACATTTTACACTAAAACCTTATCGCCACCTCTAACAGCCACCTTTCACTTCTGAGGGTAATAATTATTATTGTTATTAAAATGTGGGTTGCGTTAGTTTCCTCGTTGATTCACCTTGTGTTTCAAGGTGCGGCCATCATCACACATTTGACCATCAGATGTGGCCCACTTTTGTAGGAAGGCTGTGGGCCACTGCCTGCTATGGTATTGCTAGCGATGATTGATGGTACGGAGCAGCCCCTTCTGTGCTGGTCTGATTTCCTGATGATTAGTTTGGCATTACGGAAGACGACAAGGTTTCCACAGAAGAGGAGCAACACCGGTGATTCCGGAGCCACATATGCAGAGAAGATTCCCTGTGGAAGGGGCGAGGTGTTTATAGGGCAAACTGCAAGACCATGGAACAGCAAGTTATCAGAACACAACGATCAAAGTAACACTTGTGTGTTACATCGGAACATATGAGATGAAGCAGAGATGATGTTAAAGGTAGATGACATACACTGGTGTTCAAGGTGGATGACATACACCAGTGCTCAAGGTGGATGACATACACCAGTGCTCAAGGTGGATGACATACACCAGTGTTACATACAGTTCGGGGAACTTTAGCTTCTCCTACACCGTAATTAAGATGATCCTACCTTTCCCGAAGACTGCACTCAGGTGAGGCGGGTTGTTAGGTGCCGTCTGCATATCACCTGATCTACTGTGTCTCATCTGATCTACTGCTTCACCTAACCTCTCCCCACTACACATGCTGTGTTTCCAGTTCTCTCTGTATTAAAATTGAAATAAGCCACCAGGGGCGAATGTTGCCTTCAATAAAATATCCTAAATGTGCATATGTGTCTTTATTGCCACAACTTGAGAGAAGTATGTGCATGTGTCATGTGTGAGCACATATGTGTGCGTGTCTGACAAGTACGTATATGCGTGTCGTGTGTGTGCATATGTGTGTGTCGTTCAGGAGTATATAGGTATGTGTGTGTGTTGTGCATAATAATACTAATAAGAATCTTTATTTCCACAAGTACATGATACAACTTATACAGACCATAGCTGACATCAGTGATATACTATATAGAAAGCCATCGGTTATGCAGAGCATTTCGGGCAAATTAGGTTAATTTTGTTCCCAGGGTGCGACCCATACCAGTCGACAAACACCCAGGTACCTACTTACTGCCAGGTGAACATGGACAGCAGGTGTCTTAAGAAAACACGCCCTAATGTTACCACCCGTACCGGGGATCGAACCATGGACCTCAATGTGAGAGCTTAGTGCGCTACCAACTGAGCATATACATGTGTATGTCCTTACCACACATCTCTCCATCATAAAATATATGTTATAACAACGCCATGGTAATATCCACGTTCATGTCTCCCTACGGAGGCACGAACAGGTTTTTAGACCAAAGTTTATATTCGTATTAAAAAAAAAAGGCTTCGGAGCTTGATAGTGTGCCCTAAAAATTATTTACTCATCAAGGGAAGTTACCATGATGCTGGTGGTGGGCTCTTGAATTTAGAGTTACCCTTCACGTTCTTGTATCAAACCTGACTTCTTGCCGTTCCCAAAGCACTGAATGATGCATTCGGTTTTAGTGCTTCCCGGGAAGTATAATAATAATAGTACAAAAAATAATAATAACTGATATATACACTGACAAGTATATTTCTCTAAGTATAAACACACACACACATACATACGTATATACTATATATATAATATATATATATATATATATATATATATATATATATATATATATATATATATATATATATATATATATATATAAGAAAACTGCTTGCATTAAAGTGCACTTGAAGTCTCATAGCAGTGACTGATTCCAGCCTCCTCCCAGGAAATAATTGAATAAATCATAAAACGGTGTCGCGTGCGCAGCGTGACGCTCCTCTGGATCCACTTCTGATTTAAGTAGTTCCATGTGATGTGTGAATTAGAGGAGGGTTCGCGCAGTAACCGAAATACACTAGTTAAACATCCTAAGTTTGGTAGCGCCTTTAGCTCCGATTTATGGTGTCCCGTAGCTCGGTTGGTAGCGCACTCAGTTGACACACTGAGTGTCCGTGGTTCGATCCCCAGTACGGGTGGAAGCATTGGAGCGTGTTTCCTTAAGACACCCGCTGTCCCTGTTCACCCAGCAGTAAATAGGTACCTGAGTGTTAGTCGACTGGTGTGGGTTGCATCCGGGGGGACAAGATTGATCTAAGTTGCCGGAAATGCTCTGCATAACAAAGGGCTTTCTATACAGTAGTATGTCATTGGTGTCAGCTATGGTCTGTATAAATTGTATCATGTACTTGTAGAAATAAAGATTATTATTATTATTATTATTATTATTATTATTATTATTATTATTATTATTATTATTATGAACCTGGGGTCGCTCTCAGCACTAGTGGAAACGTTGGACATGTTTCTTCACACATTTGACCCCAAAAGAATAAAAAGTCACAATAGCCCACACTGAGCACGTTTGAATCGTTTGTCAAATCACAACTATAAAATAATAATAATAATAATAATAATAATAATAATAATAATAATAATAATAATAATAATAATAATAATAATCTTTATTTCTACAAATACACGGTACAACTTATACAGACCATAGCTGACATCAGTGCTTACGCAGACCATTTCCCGCAACACCAGTCGACTAACACCCAGGTTACCTACTTGCTGCTATGTGAACAGGGACAGCACGTGTAAGGAAACACTCCCAAAAGGTCAAAAGTGGCTTCTTAACAATAGGGACCTTGTGTCCTCGCGCCCTAATGCTCATCCTGTGAACGCAAGAAATACTCGAGTGAATCGTTATGGCTTTCGTATGTTACGGTTATTTAACATGTGAGTTACTGCCACGCAACCTGTACGGTGCGTGTAGTGTATGTGTGTGGTGTGTGTACTCACCTAGTACTCACCTAGTGTGCGTGTATGTGTGTACTCACCTAGTTGTACTCACCTAGTTGTGGTTGCATGGGTCAGCTCCTGGCCCCGCCTCTTCACTGAGTGCTACTAGGTCCTCTCTCTCCCTGCTCCATGAGCTTTATCATACCTCATCTTAAAGCTATGTATGGTTCCTGCCTCCACTACCTCACTTGCTAGGCTATTCCACTTCCTGACTACTCTATGACTGAAGAAATACTTCCTAACATCCCTTTGACTCATCTGGGTCTTCAGCTTCCAATTGTGACCCTTTGTTTCTGTGTCCCTTCTCTGGAACATCCTGTCTCTGTCCACCTTGTCTATTCCACGCAGTATTTTGCATGTCGTTATCATGTCTTCCCTAACCCTCCTGTCCTCCAGTGTCGTCAGGCCGATTTCCCTTACCTTTCTTCGTAGGACATTCCCCTTAGCTCTGGAACTAACCTTGTCGCAAACCTTTGCACTTTCTCTATTTCTTGACGTGCTTGATCAAGTGTGGGTTCCAAACTAGTGCTGCATACTCCAGTATGGGCCTGACGTACACGGTGTACAGTGTCTTGAACGATTCCTTACTAAGGTATCGGAACGCTATTATCAGGTTTGCCAGGCGCCCATGTGCCGGAGCAGTTATCTGGTTGATGTGTGCTTCCGGAGACGTACTCGGTGTTATACTCACCCCAAGATCTTTCTCCTTGAGCGAGGTTTGTAGTCTTTGGCCACCTAGGCTATACTCCATCTGCGGTCTTCTTTGCCCTTCCTCGATCTTCATGACTTTGCATTTGGCGGGGTTAAATTCGAGAAGCCAGTTGCTGGACCAGGTGTCCAGCCTGTCCAGGTCTCTTTGAAGTCCTACCTGATCCTCATCTGATTTAATTCTCCTCATTAACTTCACATCATCTGCGAACAGGAATACTTCTGAGTCTAACCCTTCCATCATGTTATTCACATATACCAGAAATAGCACTGGTCCTAGGACCGACCCCTGTGGGACCCCGCTCGTCACAGGTGCCCACTGTGATACCTCATCACGTACCATGACTCGTTGTTGCCTCCCTGTCAGGTATTCTCTGATCCAGTGCAGTGCCCTTCCCGTCATACGTGCCTGATCCACCAGCTTCTGCACCAATTTCCTGTGAGGAACTGTGTCGAAGGCCTTCTTGCAGTCCAAGAAAATGCAATTAACCCACCCCTCTCTCTCGTGTCTTACGTCTGTTACTTTATCATAAAGTGTGTGTGTGTGTGTGTGTGTGTGTGTGTGTGTGTGTGTACTCACCTATTTGTACTCACCTATTTGTGGTTGCAGGGGTCGAGTCCTAGCTCCTGGCCCCGCCTCTTCACCGGTTGCTACTAGACCCTCTCTCTCCCCGCTCCATGAGCTTTATCAAACCTCGTCTTAAAACTGTGTATGGTTCCTGCCTCCACTACGTCATTTTCTAGGCTATTCCACTGCCTTACAACTCTATGACTGAAGAAATACTTCCTACTATCTCTCTGACTCATTTGTGTCTTCAACTTCCAATTGTGGCCTCTTGTTTCTGTGTCCCCTCCCTGGAACATCCTGTCCTTGTCCACCTTGTCTATTCCACGCAGTATTTTATATGTCGTTATCATGTCTCCCCTGACCCTCCTGTCCTCCAGTGTCGTCAGGCCGATTTCCCTTAATCTTTCTTCATAGGACATTACCCTTAGCTCTGGAACTAACCTTGTTGCAAACCTTTGTACTTTCTCTAGTTTCTTGACGTGCTTTATCAAGTGCGGGTTCCAAACAGGTGCTGCATACTCCAGTATGGGCCTGACATACACGGTGTACAGTGTCTTGAATGATTCCTTACTAAGGTGTCGGAATGCTGTTCTCAGGTTTGCCAGGCGCCCATATGCTGCAGCAGTTATCTGATTGATGTGTGCTTCCGGAGACATGCTCGGTGTTATACTCACCCCAAGATCTTTCTCCTTGAGTGAGGTTTGCAGTCTTTGGCCACCTAGCCTATACTCTGTCTGTGGTCTTCTGTGCCCTTCCCCTATCTTCATGACTTTACATTTGGCAGGATTAAATTCGAGAAGCCATTTGCTGGACCAGGTGTCCAGTCTGTCCAGGTCTCTTTGAAGTCCTGCCTGGTCCTCATCAGATTTAATTCTCCTCATTAACTTCACATCATCTGCAAACAGGGACACTTCTGAGTCTAACCCTTCCGTCATGTCGTTCACATATACCAAAAATAGCACTGGTCCTAGGACCGACCCCTGTGGGACCCCGCTCGTCACAGGTGCCCACTGTGATACATCATTACGTACCATGACTCGTTGTTGCCTCCCTGTCAGGTATTCTCTGATCCATTGCAGTGCCCTTCCTGTTATATGCGCCTGATGCTCTAGCTTCTGCACTAATCTCTTGTGAGGAACTGTGTCAAAGGCCTTCTTGCAGTCCAAGAAGATGCAATCAACCCACCCCTCTCTCTCTTGTCTTACTTCTGTTATTTTATCATAAAACTCCAGAAGGTTTGTGACACAGGATTTGCCTTCCGTGAATCCGTGCTGGTTGGCATTTATACTCCTGTTCCGTTCCAGGTGCTCCACCACTCTCCTCCTGATAATCTTCTCCATAATTTTGCATACTATACACGTCAATGACACAGGTCTATAGTTTAGTGCCTCTTTTCTGTCTCCTTTTTTGAAAATGGGAACTACATTTGCTGTCTTCCATACCTCAGGTAGTTGCCCAGTTTCCAGGGATGTGTTGAAGATTGTGGTAAGTGGTACGCACAACATATCTGCTCCCTCTCTAAGGACCCATGGAGAGATGTTGTCCGGTCCCATTGCCTTTGAGGTATCGATGTCCCTTAGCAGTTTCTTCACCTCCTCCTCATCTGTATGTATGTCGTCCAACACTTGTTGGTGTATTCCTTGTTGGTGTCCCCATCTGGTCTGTCCCCCCAGAGTCCTTCCTGTCTCTACTGTAAATACTTCCTTAAATCTCGTGTTGAGCTCCTCACATACCTCTTGATCGTTTCTTGTGAGTTCCCCACCTTCTTTCCTCAGCCTTATCACCTGGTCCTTGACTGTTGTCTTCTTCCTAATGTGGCTATACAGCAGTTTCGGGTCAGATTTGACTTTCGATGCTATGTCGTTTTCATACTGTCTCTGGGCCTCCCTCCTTATCTGCGCATACTCGTTTCTGGCTCTTCTACTAATCTCCTTGTTTTCCTGGGTCCTATGCCTCCTGTACCTTTTCCATTCTCTGTTGCACTTAGCTTTTGCCTCCCTACACCTTCGGGTAAACCAAGGACTCGTCTTGGTCTTCCTATTATTTCTGTTTCCCTTGGGAACAAAACTTTCCTCTGCCTCCTTGCACTTTGTTGCCACATATTCCATCATCTCGTTTACTGATTTTCCTACCATTTCTCTGTCCCACTGAACCTCCTGCAGGAAGTTTCTCATACCTGTGTAGTCCCCCCTTTTATAGTTTGGCCTGTCCCCTTCAGTTCCTGTTACCTTCTCCACTTGTAACTCTACTATATAGTCAAAACTCAGAACCACATGATCGCTAGCTCCAAGGGGCCTCTCGTAAGTGATGTCCTCGATGTCTGAACTGCTCAGGGTGAACACAAGATCCAGTCTTGCTGGCTCATCCTCCCCTCTCTCTCTGGTTGTGTCCCTGACATGTTGATGCATGAGGTTTTCAAGTACCACATCCATCATCTTTGCTCTCCATGTTTCGGGACCCCCATGTGGCTCCAGGTTTTCCCAGTCGATCTCCCTGTGGTTGAAATCGCCCATTACCAGTAACTTTGCTCTGCTCGAGTGAGCTCTTCTTGCCACCTCAGCCAGTGTGTCCACCATCACCCTGTTGTTTTCTTCGTACTCCTCTCTTGGCCTCCTGCAGTTCTGTGGTGGGTTATACATCACTCCAATGACTACTTTATGTTCTCCGGACTGAATTGTACCTACAATGTAGTCTCTTTCTCCAATCATGTCCATGCCTTCCATTTCCTCAAATCCCCATTGGTGTTTTATGAGCAGTGCAACCCCTCCTCCCCCTCTACTCCTTCTATCTTTCCTCAGGATCTGATATCCTGTTGGGAAGATTGTGTCTGTTATTATCTCAGCGAGTTTTGTTTCTGTGACTGCTATGATGTCTGGGGATTTTTCACTGATTCTTTCATTCCACTCCTCATGTTTATTCATTATTCCATCCGCATTTGTGTACCAAACCTTTAGTTTCTTTTCTATCATTGTGGTCATGCAATTATATTGGGGTTGGGGGAGGGAGAGCCTTGGTGGGGGCCTATATGGGGCTGTGGTGTAGGTGGGGTATGTGTTGATGGGGGTGGGGTCAGAATGCCCATAAGGGACAGCTGTTGGGGTGAGGTTTGTGATATGGGGGTTGGTGGCAGAGGGAACAGTGAGTGGGTTGGAGTATAGGTTGCTCAGTTGCGTTGGGAATGTCGCGGGTGGGGTCTTTTGGTGGGAGATTCTGTGGGGTGTGTTTGCCCTTCCTCCTGTGTCTGGGTCCTGCTCATTTTCATTGCTTCTCGTTCCTCCTTGCGTCTCTGTACCCTCTCTTTCAGTGTAGTCCTTTCTTCTTGTGTTCTGTCGCGGTCGAGGTATACTCTCTGGTACCCCTCTTTGTCTCTCAGTCTTGCTTTCTCTTGCAGAATCCTGATTCGAACTGATTCTTCCTTGAAAGTTACTCTGACAGGCCGTATCCTTCCACTCGCAAACCACCCAATTCTCTGAAAATTTGTCACCTGGGTCATATTGCCCTCCCCTATTGTTTTCATGATGCCTTCAATCATTTTTTTCTCCTCCTGTTTTATTTCTTCAAAGTTGGCCCCCTTGGCTTCTTGGAGCCCGTACACAAAAACTGACCTCGCCCTTTCCTCCTCCCACTGAGTCTCCATCTGCTTCCTCTGAGGCATTTTGTTTCCTTCCATTGACATGTTCTTGCCTTCAGTCCCTGTCATATCTGAAACATCTATTCTTAGTGGACTGTCTTTCCTGGCCAGCTGTCCCTTGCTACTGCAGTTGGCTGTTAGAACCTCTGCATATAACAAACCTTCATTTTCTTCGGACCTGTCGCTTGATCTTAGTGTGCTCATCGTCTTTTCCCTGGCCCCACGTGGGTCTGATAGGTCCTTCGTGTACGGCATGTCTCCGTTGTTGCTTACCATCCCCTTGTCTGCGCCTGACTCTGAATTTCCATCATTGTCTTCAGACCTGTCGTTTGATCTCAGTGTGCTCGTCGTCTTTTCCCTGGCCCCACGTGGGTCTGATAGGGCCTTCCTGTACGGCATGTCTCCGTTGTTGCTTACCATCCCCTTGTCTGCGCCTGACTTTGAATTTCCTGATGTCACGTCTGAATTGTCATTTGTCTCTCTAATCTGTTTCAGGCTTTGCAGTTTCTCTTCTAAGCACTGTATCCTAGCTTCTGCTGCTAAGGCCTGTACTTCCCACTTCCTGCACTCTTCAGCT
>NC_091329.1:11338033-11488033 GCF_038502225.1 Cherax quadricarinatus | reverse complement strand
CAAAGGCCTTCCTGCAGTCTAGGAAAACGAATCTACTCCAACCTCTCATGTGTCTACTCTGTTACCTTTGTCATAAACTCAGGATAGTTTCAGGATACAAGATTTGGCTTCCTTCCATGAACCCATGCTGGTTCATTTATAATCTTGTTCCTTTCCAAGTGTTCGACTACCTCCTCCTGATAATCTTTCTCCATGACTTTGCACACAATACATGTCAGTGACACAGGTCTGTAGTTTAGTGCCTCGTTTCTGTTTCCTTTCTTAAATATGGGGACTACATTAGCTGTCTTCCATTTCTCAGGTAGTTGCCCAGTTTCAAGGGATGTGTTGAAGATTGTGGTTAGAGGCACTGTGGCATGCAAAGAGTACGTAACCTTTATTCGGCGCATGGACACACCCTCATTTACAGGCTATCTCCCCCAACCAGCGAACCAGGTTGCTAAGAGTTGATGATGGGGCCCCATCGTTCAACTAGTGACCAGGTTCTAGCCAATAAGAAGGTGGGATTGACAATCGCAGAGGTTATGTGGATACCGCTCTCCTGTCTGCCCTTGTCATTCCCACTCTAGAGCTGGTTGAAGCACGGTCTGCTATCTTGTGGCTTCTATTTCTGCCTTGCTTACCGTGGAGTGCACTATATTTATCACTGTACATAGTGTACATATTGCTGTTATAATTGGTGAAGGATAATATAAGTCTAAACTTTTTCTGCTGTGTTTATTTGCTCCCATTACACCTGGGATAACAGGCCCTTTGAAATCCTAGGATGTAATATGGGTAGCCTGTCCGAGAGCTGGACTTAGAGAAACGGTTGAGCTTAGGGTGAAGCTTGTAGCAGGAACATTGTGTAGCTTGCTGTCTCGCTTCGCTTTACAAATTTTGCGTATCAGTTGCTTATGATCAGCCTTGCTATTGTGTGATCGTTCAACAGCTCGCTACTAGCTTGTTCAGTGTGCTCGCTTCGCTACGGTCAATCTTGTGTGCAGTCGGCTTTGCTTGTATGCGTATTCTGCATTCGTACTGTGCATAGCTAAGCGTGTTCTGCAAATTAACGTGTTACGTTGGGGTATTCGTACTGTGCATAGCGAATAACTTATGCCACCTAGACGAGTCAGACGCCTGGTGTCGGCATATACTTTGCATAACCTACCTAAATTGTCTCTACAGCGTTGTTGGCAAATTGCTCGTTCCATTGGCATTCCCTATAAACGCACTCTCACAGCTGCGCAACTGCGTTCACTTATTGCTGACATACTTATTGAAGAAGAGATGGCACATCAAACTCCTCCCTCTACGGGAGCTAGGGCAAAAACTACTATGTTCTCGCATGAGGAAGATGATATACCTACGGAGCAAAATGGTCAGTATAGTGCAGCTGGGTTATCTCAGGGTGAATCAGCGTCGTTGGCACTTGAGCTGGCAAAAATCAATCTTGAGCAAACTAGGGAACAGAGAGCATTCGCAAGGGAAGAATTTGATAGGGAAAGAGAAAGGAGGCAGTTTTCGCATTCTGTAAACGATTTCAGTTTACAAAAAGCAGTACAGCTTGTTCCCCGCTTCAATGAGGCCGAACCAGAGCAATTTTTCGAAAGCTTCGAAAATCAGGCTCGAGCCTTGAGGTGGCCGGAACAGCACTGGGCAGCGTTGGTTCATACAGCATTATTGGGTAAGGCACAGGAATTTACGTCGGTATTAACTGACGCTGAATTCTCTGATTATCAAGTAGTGAAGACCACAGTGTTGGGAGCATATACATGTATCCCAGCTAAATATCGTAAGACCTTCAAATTGAACAGGCGGCAGCTTGGTCAATCCCTGGTGGACTTTGTGAGACAGCAAACCAAAGCTTTTACCAGCTGGTATAAAGCGAGTGGTGTCTCTAACTTTGAGGAGCTGGTGCAGCTTATTCTGATTGATAACCTGCTGGAGTCTGTGGGACCAGAGGTTCGTGTCTTTCTGCAGGATCGTGACTTAACCACTGCATTGGAGGCGGCCAGGTTGGCTGATACCTTCGAAACGAACCGCTCCTTGTCCGAGCGGTCCTGTCTCTCTTTTCAACAGTCTGGCGTGAGCAGAGATCGACAACATTGGAGAATGAAGTGCCAGCCGGAGGGAGAGCGTCTACGTCATCCAAATAAGTCACCTGGTGAGCCACGCTTCTCAACATATGGTCCCCCTGCGGAGAGGCAAACTACTTATGGAGCATCTCGACAACAATATCCAGAGAGGCACCAGCCAGAACGACACCACTTGCAACGTCATCAGGGAGTAAAGGGCAAGCCTGTCGTCTGCTTCAGATGTAATAAAGTAGGTCACATCAGTTCCAACTGCCCCCAAAAGCCTCAACCCATCGGGAAAATCTCTAATATCCCTAGTAACATGTCCCCTAGAGAAGTAGAAAAAGGTATGGCCCCTTATTATTGCGAAAGTCTTATTTCCCTTCAGGAAAACTCAGAACCAACTAAAGTAAATACCTTTAGAGATACTGGAGCATATTGCTCACTTGTCAGAGAAGGAATATTACCCCTTTCAGAGAATACTTCCTTGAATTCCTCAGTTTTATTGGAAGCTTACGGAGGAACTATATATTCAGTTCCTTTGCATAAAATTTATGTACAGTGCAAATATTACACTGGGTACTTGACTGTAGGTATCTCAAAAGGATTTCCCATGAAAAATGCCATGTTATTACTGGGTAATAACATTACTACTGTTACTTCGTGTCCTGAACCTATAATGATTAATGCTTCTCCAGTGTTGGCCATAACTCGGGCAACATCCCAAGGGTTGTCTGGGGAGAATGTTGACCTATCCTTGGACGACTCCGATCTCGGAATAGCCACGTTGTTTTATGAGACACACCGGCCGGAGTCTCGTAAATCAAGTGAACAGACCCCGATCAAGCCTTCCTATTCCCAGGTTGCAGGATTCCCAGATGTCTCTGTTTCCATGCCCGAGGGACTGTCCTTCCGGGAGGAACAACGAAAGGACCCTTCTTTAAAATTCGCTTTTGAGGCAGCCATGGGTAAATCCTCTTTGGGTCATCCAGTCAAGTATGAAGTTAAAAATGATTATTTGGTATGCACTGAGACTGGTAAGGAGATAGAGGGCCGGCAATTATACGACAGGTTAGTGGTTCCAACCAAGTATAGACCTCAGATATTAAATATAGCTCATAATACGTCATTAGGAGGTCACTCAGGAATTACAAAAACCTTGTATAGAATCACAAAAGAATTTTATTGGCCAAAATTAAAGAAAGATGTGAAGAATCATATTAGGTGTTGCCGAGAATGTCAGCAAGTTGGAAAACCTGGACATTCCATTAAACCTGCACCTCTCCAACCCATACCTGCTGATGGAGAACCTTTTGCAGATTTAATTATAGATTGTGTAGGTCCACTACCTAAGTCAAAGTCTGGAAATCAGTATTTATTTACAATTATGGATAAAGTAACCAGATATCCTGAAGCGATCCCTATGCGTAGTATCAATACTAAAGCTATTCTCAAAGCTTTAACAAAATTCATTTCTTGTTTTGGCATTCCTAAAACTATACAAAGTGATCAAGGTACTAACTTCACTGCCAAAGCATTTAGGGAAGTATTAACTAGGTTAGGGATAATTCACAACTTATCCACTGCCTATCACCCTCAGTCCCAAGGCGCCTTGGAAAGATTCCACCAAACATTAAAAACAATGATGAGAAGTTTTTGCATGCACTTTCCGACAGATTGGGATGAATCTCTACCGTTGTTGCTATTCTCAGTACGAGAGACGGTGCAAGAGTCTACAGGGTATAGTCCGTTTGAGCTGATCTTTGGGCACAATGTACGAGGTCCTCTTCGGGTGCTCAAAGAAGGATGGATGGGAGAAGACGTAAGCTCAGCACTCTACAACCCGTCTTCAAGGTTGCAGGTGGCACGTGAGTTAGCCACGGCTAACCTAAAGATAGCTCAAAGTAAGATGAAACAGAGGTATGACAAAAGTGCACAATTCCGCTCCTTCCATCCAGGAGACAAGGTGTTGGTGCAGGAACCTATACCTGGCCACACCTTGAAAGCTAGATTTACGGGACCTATGCAGATAGTAAGTAGATTATCTGATTTAAATTATGTGGTAGCTCCCATTGGTAAGACCTCAAAAACAAAAACTTACCACATTAATCAAATCAAGGCCTTTTATACACCAGATAAAGTCCCAGTAATGACTCTGTCCTCTACCTCTGAGGACGACTCTGACTCTTTGCACTCTATCTCTGAAATTAATACTAAACTTTCCAATTCTGTCCTCTTCAAGGATCCTAGCCCTTTAATGAATGGATTATCTGAAATACAAGCAACCAATTTAACTGAGCTTCTACAGTCATATCCTAATATTTTTTCGGATGTGCCGAAAAAATGTACGTTAGGTTACCATGATGTAGATGTGGGAAAATCTAAACCAATTAAACTCTCCCCCTACAGAGCTAATCCTGAAAAGCAAAGGCTACTTCAGCAGGAAGTAGACTTCTTGTTAGAACATGGTTTAGTGGAGGAGTCATCTAGTCCATGGGCTTCACCGTGCATCCTAGTAAAGAAGGCTGATGGAGGGTTTCGTATGTGC
This sequence comes from Cherax quadricarinatus, assembly GCF_038502225.1. Taxonomy (NCBI): domain Eukaryota; kingdom Metazoa; phylum Arthropoda; class Malacostraca; order Decapoda; family Parastacidae; genus Cherax; species Cherax quadricarinatus. The sequence goes on along the minus strand of NC_091329.1, from coordinate 11,483,428 downwards.
ACAGACTACCGTAAAGTGAACGAGGTCACAATTACAGATGCTTACCCTCTTCCTCGTCTGGATGACGTAATTGACTTTGTGGGTAAGGCTACTTTTGTGTCCAAATTAGATCTCCTTAAAGGTTACTATCAGGTACCTTTGACAGATAAGGCGAAGGAAATCTCTGCCTTCGTAATTCCAGGAGGTCATTATCAGTATACAGTTACCCCCTTCGGAATGAAAAATTCCCCCTCTTCATTCCAGAAACTCATCCATCAGGCTATTAAAGGACTTGAAGGCACGGCAGCATACCTAGATGATATTGTTGTGGTGTCTGATACTTGGGATCAACACCTACTTAGACTTAAAGCTCTGTTTGAGACCTTTAAGAATTCCCAATTAACAGTTAATTTATCTAAATCTTCCTTTGGCCAGGCCACTATCACTTTTCTAGGCCATGAAGTAGGTAGTGGTAATGTTGCACCTAAACTTGCTAAAGTTCTTTCGATTAAAGATTATCCAGTTCCTCATGATAGGAAATCTCTTCAACGTTTCCTAGGCATGATAGGATTTTACAGAAGATTCTGTAAGAATTTCTCAGATATTGTAGCCCCTCTTACCTCTCTTACCAGTCATAAAGTTCCCTTTAATTGGACGTCAGATTGTAACACTGCTTTTAATAAAGCAAAAAGATTATTGTGCTCTGCACCCATTCTCCTGTCTCCAGACTTCTCCAAACCTTTTTCATTACAGGTTGATGCTTGTGAGTCTGGGGTTGGGGCGGTACTATTACAAATCGGGAACAAGGAGTTGCAGCCTGTAGCATACTTTTCAGCCAAGTTCCAGCCACATCAGAGAGCTTACCCTACCATTGAAAAAGAAGCCCTCGCGCTGGTACTGGCTTTGGAACATTTCGATGTTTATGTGGGCCAGACATCGCAGGTGGTCACAGTCTACAGTGATCACAACCCGTTAGTCTATCTCCAAGCCATGAAGAATCACAACACAAGGCTTATGCGTTGGACGCTCAGGCTGCAGCCCTACAATATCAGAATTCATTATATTGCCGGCAAAGAAAATGTGTTGGCAGACTCTTTGTCAAGAGTCTAGTTTATTATTTTATTTAGGTTAGGATGTATTTGTGGTAACCCCTTTCAAGCTCTTTTTTTTATCCCCTGATGTGGGGGTTTTTTTTAGTGAGGGGATGCGGGCTACCGTCCGCCTGTATCTTGGACCTATGCTAGCCTGTCTGACTGCTGTCTCACTCTAAGTTTAGGGTTTGGCTTTTGGTCACTAGGAAAGCTGAGCTCTATCTAAGAGTTGGATGGTGGAGAGGATAGGCGGTCCCATTATTTTGTGCCATGGCGGCACGGTTACCACTGGGAGGTGGCAGCCTAATCCTGAGCCTTCTCGGGGGTGGGGGTGTGGCATGCAAAGAGTACGTAACCTTTATTCGGCGCATGGACACACCCTCATTTACAGGCTATCTCCCCCAACCAGCGAACCAGGTTGCTAAGAGTTGATGATGGGGCCCCATCGTTCAACTAGTGACCAGGTTCTAGCCAATAAGAAGGTGGGATTGACAATCGCAGAGGTTATGTGGATACCGCTCTCCTGTCTGCCCTTGTCATTCCCACTCTAGAGCTGGTTGAAGCACGGTCTGCTATCTTGTGGCTTCTATTTCTGCCTTGCTTACCGTGGAGTGCACTATATTTATCACTGTACATAGTGTACATATTGCTGTTATAATTGGTGAAGGATAATATAAGTCTAAACTTTTTCTGCTGTGTTTATTTGCTCCCATTACACCTGGGATAACAGGCCCTTTGAAATCCTAGGATGTAATAGGCACACACAGCATCTCTGCTCCTTCTCTAAGGACCCATGGGGAGATGTTGTCCGGTCCCATCGCCTTTGAGGTGTCAAGGTCACTTAAGAGCTTCTTCACCTCCTCCTCAGTTGTTCGTATGTCATCCAACACTTGTTGGTATATTCCCTCTTGATGTTCCCTTCTGTGCTGTCTTCCCACAGCCCTTCCTGTCTCTACTGTAAAAACTTCCTTAAATCTCCTGTTCAGCTCCTCACATACCTCCTGATCATTTCTTGTGAGTTCTCCACCTTCTGTCCTTAATCTGATCACCTGGTCTTTGACTGTTGTCTTCCTCCTGATGTGGCTATACAACAGTTTCGGGTCAGTCTTGATTCTCGATGCTATGTCATTTTCATACTGTCGCTGGGCCTCCCTCCTTACCTGTGCGTACTCGTTCCTGGCTCTGCGACTGATCTCCCTATTTTCGTGTGTTCTCTGCCTTCTGTACTTTTTCCATTCTCTATTGCACTTTGTTTTTGCCTCCTTACACCGTCGGGTAAACCAGGGGCTTGTTCTGGTCTTCCCGTTGTTACTGTTGCCCTTGGGAATGAACCTTTCCACTGCCTCCTTGCATTTTGTTGCTACATATTCCATCATTTCATTTACTGGCTTTCCTGCCAGTTCTCTGTCCCACTGGACCTCCCGCAGGAAGTTCTTCAACCCTATGTAGTCCCCTCTTTTATAGTCAGGCTTTTCCCATTCTACTCCTGTTATTCTCTCCACTTGCAGCTCTACTATGTATTCAAAGCACAGAACCACGTGGTCGCTAGCTCCTAGGGGACTCTCATACTTGATGTCCTCAATGTCTGAGCTGCCCAGGGTGAACACAAGGTCCAATCTTGCTGGTTCATCCTCCCCTCTCACTCTGGTAGTGTCCTTAACATGTTGGTGCATGAGGTTTTCCAGCACCACGTCCAACATCCTGGCTCTCCATGTTTCGGGACCCCCATGTGGCTCCAGGTTTTCCCAGTCAATCTCCCTGTGGTTGAAATCCCCCATAACCAGCAACTTTGCTCTGCTGGAGTGAGCTCTTCTTGCCACCTCAGCAAGTGTGTCCACCATTGCTCTGTTGCTCTCTTCATATTCCTCTCTTGGCCTCCTGCAGTTCTGTGGTGGATTATACATCACTGCAATGACCACTTTGTGTTCCCCAGACTGAAGTGTACCTGCTATGTAGTCTCTTTCTCCTGTCTCATCTATTCCTTCCATTTTCTCGAATTTCCATCTGTTTTTTACGAGCAGAGCAACCCCACCTCCCCCCCTACCCCTTCTATCTTTCCTCATGATCTGGTATCCTGGTGGGAAGATTGCATCTGTTATTGTCTCCATGAGTTTTGTTTCTGTAACTGCTATGATGTCTGGGGACTTCTCATTGATTCTTTCTTGCCATTCCTCATGTTTATTCGTTAATCCATCTGCATTTGTGTACCAAACCTTCAACTTCTGTTCTAATACTGTAACTGTGGTGCGGGGGGTGGAAACAGAGGGATCGGTGTGTGATGGTTGGTTTGGAATGTTCAGTTGCCTTGGGGGTGTCGTGGCTGGAGTCCTTCTGCAGGTGTTTCTGGGGGGTGCGCTTGTCCTTCCATTTGATCCTGGGTTATTCTGCTCTCCTTTTTCATTTCCTCCCATTTCTCCTTTCGTTTTTGAACTCTCTCTTTCATTGTCTTCCTTTCGTCCTGTGTTCTGTCTCGGTCGAGGTACACACTCCGGAACTCCTGCTTTCCTCTCAGCCGTGCTTTCTCCTGCAGGATCATGGTTCGGGTTGATTCTGCCTTGAAAATTACTTTGAGAGGGCGATTCCTTTTCTTTGTGAACCACCCAATTCTCCGAAAATTTGCCACCTGGGTCATGTCCCCCTCGCCTATCACCTTCATGATGTCTTCAATCGCTTTTTTCTCTTCCTGCTTTCTTTCATCATAAGTTTCCCCTTTAGCTTCGTCTAGCCCATAGACAAACACGGATCTCTCCCTTTCCACCTCCCACTGTGACTCCCATTGCATCCTCTGATGTGTTTTAGTTCCTTCCCGTGGAGTGTTCCTTCCTTCAGTCCCTTCCCTCGTTATGGCCCCTATGCTTCTTGGTTTATCCTTCCTGCTCACCTGCTCCTGGCCCCCACAGGTATCTGGTAAGGTCCTTGCACATGTCCTAGTTCCATCAATGTCTTCCAACCTCTCTTTCTGTCCTAGAGTGCTCCCTGTCTTTGTTTTGGCCCCATGTGGGTTTGACAGGACCTCTGCATACAGTTTAGTTTCCATGCTTCCTTCGGACCTGTTGTCTGTGTTCGATGTAGCCATTGCCGATGCTACTTCTGTAATATCTTTGTCTCTGTGCTGTTTCAGATGTCTCAGCTCCTCTTCTAATCTCTCTATCTTGATTTCTGCTGCTGTGGCCTGTTGCTTCCACCTTCTGCATTCTTCTGCTAACCTCTCTTCCATCTTCTTTTCCAGCTCATCTAGTCTCCTTCCCCAGTCTTCCTCCCTTTTTTTGAGCTCTATCTCCCATTCCTCCCTCTCAGATTCGTCCTTGGAGCCCCTTGTCCTCATCCTGGTTAGGGGGAGGGGAATAGATGGTTAGGAGAGGGGATGGATGGTTGTGGGGGAGGGGGAGGATGGTTATTGGAGGGGCAGAGATAGTTGGGGGAGGGAGTTAGATGGTTTGGGAGAGAGAGGGGATGGATGGTTATGGGGGAGGGGGAGGATGGTTATTGGAGGGAGGGAGGTTGTTGGGCGGGGGTTAGACGGTTTGGGGAGGGGTTAGGTGGTGTGGAAAATTTTTAATTTTCCGAAACTATAGCGCCTAATAGGTGTTTTATGTGCCGATAGGAGTCAAAATGTATTTGAAAATGGTGTAGAACCAAGAGTTCCCTTGGCGCATGCGCGGATGTGCGGGGGAGGCGGGGGCGGTTTGTTTTGAATGGTGGTGAGGAAGCAGGGAAAACATGGAACCACGAAATTGACATTCACGGTGGCCTAAGGATTAATATAGGCCTCATTTCATAATAAGAAGTGTCGTAACTGTTCCTGGTGGAGAGTGAGGGAACGTGATTAGATCTTAATGGAGTGACCTCTAGTTTGTATAATAGTTATGAGACGTTAAATCGTCTTGTGAATAATAATGTAATCAGTGATAATAACATTGAGTTAAGAGAAAGCGGGATGTGAAATAGAGCGCCCTGCTCCGAGTGAACGCGTGACTCGTAACGGGGATAGTGGAGATTTATAGAATCACGACTTCTAACCGGGACGATCCGACGGATACCTCGTCCTGCCGGAATGAGAACCGTGTCGGTGTAGCAGGACATCGAAACTGAGGTAGTGAATGGAAGAAATAAGGAGTATCAATCACCCACAGTTAAGTAACCCTTCTAGTTATAGCAACCTTAGGCTGGCCAGTTGTGGTATGTTATAATTAGATAGGTTATGAGTGATCCAGCTACATCAAGTGACCACCGGAGAACAGCTGGTAAGTGGTGGGATTATGTATAAATGCTTTTCCTTGATGGATGTATCCAGGTGTATCTTACCCCCCCCCCCCTCATTCAGCTAAACTAATATAATCTATACAGTCCACAATTAAATTGTAGCACCGTACTTGTGGGTGCTATCCAATCTATACTGGTCTCGGATAGATATGGATAAGATTGTGAGGCCGAAGGAATCACTTGCCGCGACCAGGGGTGGTTAAGTTTTCTCACATGTCTACACGGGGTGACTACGGTAAACATACAGTTAAGCACCCTAGGAAATTTTCCATATCTGCCCGCTGGTCCTTCCTGAACCGGATGCAATCAGTGAAAAAATTAATTGAATTAATTACTTAATAATTAAGTGACTGATTGAAGGAAGTGGGTATAGGGTACACAAGTTTAATCGATCGTGTGGTGGATGATAATTAGCCCAATAAATTGCTAGCACATGGGTGGCTAGGATTTATACAAGAGTAAAGTGCAAGAATTACTCTTATAAAGCGTCTACTTAAGTAGTATAATATGTGATTATTAATTCCCTAACCATGGCTGGGTCTGAGGAAGTTAGTGCGACTGGCAAGTCCATGGATGCCAAAGCAAAGAAAGCGTCACTACAAGCTCGGAAGGGTCATGTTACTAAATCATACAAGAAGTGTATGGAGTTAATGAAACAAGAAACGGTAAACCCTGATGAATTAAAGCTACACCTAGAAGCCTTAGGAAATAGGCATGAGTCATATAGATTGTGGTTTAAAGACTATGAAAAAGAGCTGCTAGAGAACTGTGCAGATGATGCTGAAAGGGAGCGACTGCTAGATCAACATTATGAAGTGGAGGACAACATCGTGTCCTGCAAAACTAAGGCTTTGGAGAAGGTAAAGGGTGTAAACAATGTTGTTGGTCAACCTAGTAAGGAAAGTCAGAGGCATCTACCAAAACTCCCAGAATTATGTATGCCTGTGTTTAATCCGGGAGAACACTGGGAGGAGTTTTGGTCTATCTTCAAAGCAGTCGTACATGATAGGAATGATCTTGCAAGTGTTACCAAATTATGCTATTTAAAGGGACAGGTAAGGGGAGATGCGCATGTTCTCATACAAGCATTCCCAAATGTAGATGACTCCTATAGTGAGGCAGTTGACCTGTTGGAGGTCACTTACGGCAACTTGGAGCAAAGTAGGCTGGACCTAGTAGCTAATTTGGCTAATTTGAAGACTCCAGATCACAACCGCAACAGTTTACAGCAATTTAGGATCAAACTAGAAAGCACTCTTAAGACCTTGAGTAATAAATATGATCTGGAGGGAGCAGAGTGGTTGTTGAGTGCCTTGATTCAGAATAAATTGAACCACAAGACCATAGAGTGGTTATCTAACAGATATCACAAGGGTTACTTCAGGTTGGAAGAAATGAGAGTGGGACTGCAAGAGCTAATTGTCCAACTGCAGACCAGCCAACCCATTATCTCTAGGAATACCACGTCTACAGACCCCAGTGCACCTGCCAAGTTCCACAAAGGGAAACCTTATCCTAATATCAATAATCCTAAGCCACCTACTACACGGGGTTATGTAGGCACGTATCAAGTGACAGGTGCCAGTTATAGTGGTTCTCCACCTCCAAGCAAGAGGAGGAAGTACCACAATAAGGGTAGCCCAGTTGATAAGAGGTCAGGCAAGGAAAGGAGAGATTGTATCTTCTGCAACGGTACTCATTTCTCTAAGAACTGTAATGCCTATAATTCATGGGATGTTAAAGTGGAAAGATTGGAAGAGCTTGCTAGATGTATCAGGTGTCTAGGAAATCATAATGTAAGGGATTGCCGTGCTAACTTGCACTATTGTTATCAGTGTAACAAGGGAAGACACCACATAGCTATGTGTAAGGGCAGATCTAATCGTAATGATGGTAACAATAGTACTGATAGTGATAATAACCCAGACACAACAGTAGCCCACGTAAAGATTGCAGCTAACGTCGGTAATGATGGCCTAGCTGAGGTAGCTTTGCCTGTGTTGGATGTGGTGATTAATGATAAACGGCGTAAATCCAAAACTGTAACAGCATTACTGGATCAGGGATCACAACGTACCTTCATAAAACGTAACTGCCTTAATGGGATGAAGGTACAAATGGGAGATCCTGCTATACTCAAGCTATCTGGCTTTCTCTCGAATAAGAAGGCCCAGTCATACGACACTGTTTATGTAACTGTCCGGCTGGGCAATGAGAGAAAACGTATTAATGCCGTAATTGTGGATAGGCTCCCAGAGAAAATATCTACAATAGGGCTTGGTAACGCTACTGAAAGGCTTTCGAGCAAGGTAGATTTGGCACCTTCGGGTATAAATAATGATTCGGTGGGGCCAATAGATATTTTGATAGGTAGTGACCATTATGCCACCTTTGTAAAGGGTATGACAAAGAAATGCGGAGTCACCCTTCTAAGGACCGCCGGAGGTCACGTGATGTATGGCAGGCTTCCTCGTACCGATAATGAATGACTGGAGGAATCCATAAATACAGTTACGGTGTGTCTTACTCATGAAGTATCACCCCAGTATAAATATACTTCAATAGAGGATGAAGTTGAACCTGTGTATAAATTATGGGAATTGGACAGCATAGGGATCAATGTAAATGAAGAAAGTCCAGATGATTCCTTTACTCAAGAACAATACCAGAAGGATGTTAAATTTGAATCTGGACAATACTGGGTGAGACTTCCGTGGAAGCTGAACCATCCAGACCTACCAACTAATTACCGGATGGCGTATGGACAATTAAAGGCCCAGCTCCACGAATTGAGCAAGACACCAGAACTGTTGACTGCTTACGATGATATAATTAATGAGCAGTTAAATAATAAATTCATAGAGGAGGTACCTCCCGAGCAAACCCAGATTTATGGTCACTATTTGCCACACCACGGAGTGAAGAAGGATTCTAAGACCACTCCTCTGAGGATTGTGTTTAATTGTAGTGCCAGGAGTAATAAAAGTGTACCTAGTTTGAATGACTGTTTGATGACAGGTCCGTCGTTGACGGAAAAACTGGGAGACATACTACTAAACTTCAGGGTTAAGAATTATGCCTTTACGGCAGACATAAGTAAAGCTTTCCTGAGAGTGGGTCTGCAGGAGGCTGACCGGGATTGCACTAGGTTCTTATGGCCCGAGAATCCTAGTGACCCACTTAGTCCCCTGAAGACTTTTCGCTTCAGGAGTGTATTGTTTGGTGCTACCTCCAGTCCGTTCCTACTCCAGGCAACGATAAATGCACACCTTAAGCGTACGGGTGGTCCACTGAGTGGAGTAATGGGTAAACAATTTTATGTGGACAATTTCCTGGGGGTGACGTCTACTGAAGAGGAACTAATGAGCATATACGCAGGGGCTAATGAAATAATGCAAGGTGCAAATATGCCCCTGAGGGAATGGAACAGTAATTCGTCCAGCTTAAGAGCTCAAATAAATAAAGACAACCCTGGAGTTGAAGTGTCCAAATATAGTAATGTGCTGGGACTGACTTGGGACACAGAGGGAGACTTGTTATCGTTAAAGCCTAATGACTACAGCATGCCCAATAAATTAACCAAGAGAGTCTTGCTTGCAGAAGTTTCAAAATGCTTCGATCCACTAGGCTTAGTGTCCCCACTTACCATAAGAGGAAAATTGTTGATACAAGAAGCATGGAAGCTTAAGTGTGCCTGGGATGAAACCCTACCTGAGGAATTTGTTGAAAGGTGGGAAGAACTAATAGGGGAATATGTAAAATTACCAATGTTGAAGTTCCCCCGTAATGTGGCCAGTCAAGAGGGAGAAAATGTACTCCACATTTTTTGCGATGCTTCGAAATTAGCATATGGAGCAGTCGCTTACCTTCAATGTAATAGTGCCATTTCTCTTGTTATGTCTAAGGCTAAGGTGGCTCCAATCAAATCACGCACCTTACCTCAGTTGGAATTAACGGCCATTTATGTAGGTGTCAAATTAGCCAATTATATAAGAAATAAATTGCGAGAGATAAATATCAGCGACACCGTAATTTGGTCTGATAACGAGGTATCCTTACAATGGATTCGTAATGGTAACAGTAAGATTGTGTATGTACAAAACAGAGTCGCTGAAATCCATCAAATGCAGGAGAAACACAACAGTTTGGGTCAGCATATGTTAACCTTTAATCACATTCCTGGTGACGAGAACCCAGCTGACTTCTTGTCTCGAGGCTTGACTTATGGAAAATTTGTGAGTGCTTTATCGTGGTTTAAAGGGCCAAGTTGGCTGGTGGACAAAATTAACTGGCCGGTGCAAAAGGCACATATTGCTCCTGTCGAAATTACGGTGAGCACCGCTCCGGTCAGTAGTCCCTCCTTAGCCATTGATTATTTATTATTATTTTTTTTATTATCACACCGGCCGATTCCCACCAAGGCAGGGTGGCCCGAAAAAGAAAAACTTTCACCATCATTCACTCCATCACTGTCTTGCCAGAAGGGTGCTTTACACTACAGTTTTTAAACTGCAACATTAACACCCCTCCTTCAGAGTGCAGGCACTGTACTTCCCATCTCCAGGACTCAAGTCCGGCCTGCCGGTTTCCCTGAATCCCTTCATAAATGTTACTTTGCTCACACTCCAACAGCACGTCAAGTATTAAAAACCATTTGTCTCCATTCACTCCTATCAAACACGCTCACGCATGCCTGCTGGAAGTCCAAGCCCCTCGCACACAAAACCTCCTTTACCCCCTCCCTCCAACCCTTCCTAGGCCGACCCCTACCCCGCCTTCCTTCCACTACAGACTGATACACTCTTGAAGTCATTCTGTTTCGCTCCATTCTCTCTACATGTCCGAACCACCTCAACAACCCTTCCTCAGCCCTCTGGACAACAGTTTTGGTAATCCCGCACCTCCTCCTAACTTCCAAACTACGAATTCTCTGCATTATATTCACACCACACATTGCCCTCAGACATGACATCTCCACTGCCTCCAGCCTTCTCCTCGCTGCAACATTCATCACCCACGCTTCACACCCATATAAGAGCGTTGGTAAAACTATACTCTCATACATTCCCCTCTTTGCCTCCAAGGACAAAGTTCTTTGTCTCCACAGACATTCCACAGGTATTCTTCCTTACCTAAGCTGATTAGTGTGACCAGGTTAGTGTTTAAATTTATAAGTAAGATGAATATCTCACATAATTTTCCCCATCCCCTGAAATACTGGCTACAGAGGGTACAAGAAGAAACCTACAGGGATGAGATTAAATTCATGATGGACGGAAAAATTGTGAAAGGCTCAATAATAGAAAAGCTGGGGCTGTATTTAGAGGATGATGTAATTAGGTGCAGAGGCAGGTTACAGAATGCTGAATTGGGGGAATATGCTAAGCACCCTATCTTGCTGCCCAAAACTCATCACCTGACAACCTTGATTGTCTTTAATGCCCACAATAACGTGATGCACGGTGGGGTACAGGATACCTTAAACTGTATTCGGGAAACCTTCTGGATTCCACAAGGACGGCAAAGTGTAAAGGGGGTTATCAAGTCGTGTGTAATATGTCGCCGGGTGGATGCCAGAACCTACATGTACCCAGGTCCTCCACCATTGCCCAAGGAACGCGTGCAGTTGGTAAAACCATTTGATGTGACCGGAGTGGACTATAGTGGGCCAATCATTTTGACAGGTACTTCAGATGGTGTCCCCTTGAAGGTGTATGTATGTCTATTTACTTGTACAGCTACTAGGGCTGTTCATCTAGAAGTGGCTCAGGACTTGTCTGCAGAACAGTTCATACAGCTGTTCCGGAAATTTGCAGCTAGACGATCCTGTCCAAGATTGATGATCTCAGATAATGCCACCAATTTTGTAGCGGGTGCTCAACACTTGATGAAATTAAATAAGAGTGATGATGTACAGTCTTTGTTGACCCAGCGAGAGTGTGTCTGGAAATTTATTACTCCCAGAGCCCCCTGGCAGGGAGGACTGTACGAAAGAATGATAGGTACAGTGAAAAGATGTCTTCGTAAGGTGCTACACAGGAAGAGAATTGATTTGGAGTTCCGGGCAGTGTTGGTGGAGGCAGAAAATCGAGTGAACAATCGCCCTCTATCATACATGAGCGACACTCCTGACGCGGAGATACTGACTCCCTCTCACCTAATATGTGGACAAAGGTTAGAAGCTGCGCCTATCTATAGAGATAATCCCGAGGGAAGTGATGAGGATTATAATAACGTGACTGTGCTGAGTGACAAGTTCAAAATGTTAAATAAGGTAATTATTCATTGGTCTGATGTGTGGCGTAAAGAATATCTTCTTACACTACGTGAACACTTTTATGGTGCGCCAGAGGCAGTAAACCGACAGAACATTCAACCAGGTGACATTGTGTTAATTGATACTGAACAACATCGAACACTGTGGCCTCTGGGCAAGGTAGTTACATTATACCCAGATGCACAAGGTGTTGTCAGAAACGTCAAAGTGTTGTGTCGTGGTCAAGAAAGTTTGCGTACCATTAATAAATTAATTCCCTTGGAATTAAATGGTGTTCAATCCAGTGCAGATGGAAACCTAAGGGACAGTGACACGAGTGATATTGAAGACACTGACCGGGTAATGCAAGAAGAAACCGTAGTAAGACCCACTAGGAAAACAGCAGCGCAATCTAGAGAGGGCTGGAACCGTCTCCTGGAGGAAGACGCAATTTAAGTCGTCTAACAACGACTTCCGCCCGGCCGCAGTGTGGAAAATTTTTAATTTTCCGAAACTATAGCGCCTAATAGGTGTTTTATGTGCCGATAGGAGTCAAAATGTATTTGAAAATGGTGTAGAACCAAGAGTTCCCTTGGCGCATGCGCGGATGTGCGGGGGAGGCGGGGGCGGTTTGTTTTGAATGGTGGTGAGGAAGCAGGGAAAACATGGAACCACGAAATTGACATTCACGGTGGCCTAAGGATTAATATAGGCCTCATTTCATAATAAGAAGTGTCGTAACTGTTCCTGGTGGAGAGTGAGGGAACGTGATTAGATCTTAATGGAGTGACCTCTAGTTTGTATAATAGTTATGAGACGTTAAATCGTCTTGTGAATAATAATGTAATCAGTGATAATAACATTGAGTTAAGAGAAAGCGGGATGTGAAATAGAGCGCCCTGCTCCGAGTGAACGCGTGACTCTCGTAACGGGGATAGTGGAGATTTATAGAATCACGACTTCTAACCGGGACGATCCGACGGATACCTCGTCCTGCCGGAATGAGAACCGTGTCGGTGTAGCAGGACATCGAAACTGAGGTAGTGAATGGAAGAAATAAGGAGTATCAATCACCCACAGTTAAGTAACCCTTCTAGTTATAGCAACCTTAGGCTGGCCAGTTGTGGTATGTTATAATTAGATAGGTTATGAGTGATCCAGCTACATCAAGTGACCACCGGAGAACAGCTGGTAAGTGGTGGGATTATGTATAAATGCTTTTCCTTGATGGATGTATCCAGGTGTATCTTACCCCCCCCCTCATTCAGCTAAACTAATATAATCTATACAGTCCACAATTAAATTGTAGCACCGTACTTGTGGGTGCTATCCAATCTATACTGGTCTCGGATAGATATGGATAAGATTGTGAGGCCGAAGGAATCACTTGCCGCGACCAGGGGTGGTTAAGTTTTCTCACATGTCTACACGGGGTGACTACGGTAAACATACAGTTAAGCACCCTAGGAAATTTTCCATAGGTGGTTTGGGGGAGGGGTCGGTGGCTAAGGTGAGGTGGTTAGGGAAGGGGTGTGTGTGTGTGTGTGTGTGTGTGCTCACCCTGGCATGAGGATGCATCCAAATTCAACTTAAAAGTGTTTCCCGTTCATTTTGCAAAACACCGTTGATGGCCTTTTAATCCAAGAAATTATAGCAACCGCTCGTCGCTCTTGAAGTAAGCACGATTATCACCCTATCTCCCAGATGCTAAATGACCTTTACTGGTCATTTAGCACCTGTGAGTTCATTAGGTATCCCGACGGGGTAGCACACGTCGGGGCCAGTAGCTGTGAATTGACCCCTTCAACCACAATTAGGTGAATACACCTATTGGCATGAATTACTTTTGACTTATAACTTGAGAATCACGACCCCTGTCGGGTGATTTTTTCCCTAATGAATAAATAACAAATATCAGGATCCAGACTGTTTTACACAGCAAACACCTTAACACTGTCTAGCCTACACTTTCACCACCTTCAGTACTTTCTATCTTCTGTGGCAGACCTCGCAGTTGTGCCCTTAGGCGATATTCTTCTCCGTTCTGGTTATACATGAGAGTATCGTAACATAGTGTGACCATGATGATTAATATTAACTCTTCACCGAACACTATCATTACCTCACCTAAAAGAGTTTGACGATACGGCTTCACAACGCTGAGGCATCTCCAGCATAATTGTGTTCCCCCCTCCCTCCCCCCCCCAAAAAATTAGTATGAGTCACTCGTCGCTGGTTCACAGAGCCCAGAAGTATGAAGGATGAGCTCGTTTACGAGAGTTGGAAGTTGTAGTTAGTGTTGTAAATGAGTTTCAGTTAGGACAGTAACTCTCATAACACCTCAGTGAGGCTTACAACCGAAAGGGTTTGATACCTGGAGTACACCTGAAGGGTGTTTCAGGGGTCAACGCCCCCACGGCCTGGTCCATGACCAGGCCTTGCGGTGGATCAGGACCTGATCAACCAGACTGTTACTGCTGGCCGCACGCAAACTGACGTACGAACCACAGCCCGGTTGGTCAGGTACTGACTTTAGGGTCCTGTCCAATGCCTTCTTGAAGACAGATGTAAGTTTATTCAGGTACATTTACACATAAATACAGTTGCATAAATTATCTTACATGGCAGCATGTGTGTAAATTACCTAGGATAACCTAAGAAAGTCAAAGTGCCCGGTGGCCTGGTGGCTAAAGCTCCCGCTTCACACACGGAGGGCCCGGGTTCGATTCCCGGCGGGTGGAAACGTTCGACACGTTTCCTTACACCTGTTGTCCTGTTCACCTAGCAGCAAATAGGTACCTGGGTGTTAGTCGACTGGTGTGGGTCGCATCCTGGGGGACAAGATTAAGGACCCCAATGGAAATAAGTTAGACAGTCCTCGATGACGCACTAACTTTCTTGGGTTATCCTGGGTGGCTAACCCTCCGGGGTTAAAAATCCGAACGAAATCTTATCTTATCTTATCTTATTTCCATTAGGATCCTTGATGCATGTGTTTCTTACTCAGCCAGACTCCTCCAAGTGTATATACACTACTGTTCTTAATACATACACCTCAAGAAAAATACACACTTCAAAATACATATTAAATGAATCTACAAATGATTTTTGCAAACAATACAGGAAATATCAACATACACAATGGTTCTAAAGGCTCATAGATATTGTAAGTATACATTAGCGACACATTATATAGATTTAAACTTGGATGAACTAATAATATCAAAGACCCAAATGGACCATTTTTTGGGGTTATCTAAGGTAATATACATATACATTACTATGATAATTGTAGTCACTTAAGTTTGTGTAACTGTACTTATGTGTACATGTATTTAAATAAACTTAATATAAAGATATAAACTATTTTACAGTAAATAAATTATAAAAACTGTAAACTACGTAAGGGAGAGGGCACCTCTACCTTACCCTTAAATAAGGGGTTGCCAGTCTTTTTTTTTTTTGTCCCTCACCCCTAGGAAATGTTTCATTAATATTGCACTTCCTACAAAAGTAGTATCACATTTGCATATAATGCAAATGTAAATTGAGTAATTAGTTAAGTTTTTGGTAAAAAAAAGGAGAATTGTGCTTTTCATTAGTACTCTTTGTAGCACCTCCAGAAATGTCATCTTGCAAGGCAGTGGTTCCCTGGGTGGGAACTCTGGCTTAGATAATGTCTAAGATATAGAATATTCTTCATTATAATGTTCATGCGACTGAATTCATTAACTGCGTAACAACTAATCATTATTCCAAACGACTCTATTATTCTCGTAAACATTTCACTATTTTGTAAACAGTTTACTGTTGTACCTGAATCTAATATTATGGAAATGGGTTTACACTCTGTCTTGTAAACAGGTCATTATTAATGTAATTATATTAGACACCCCAGGTCATGTTCTGGTGCTACAATTTTCTACGTCTTTCGAGAAACCGGTCACAAGCCAGCTGGTTGTGCGTTAGTGTCTTGCTATACCCAGATATTTTTCAGTTAGACCCTATTTTTCCCGTATTTTTCCCGTCTTGGAAAGTGAAATCTCTTCTTTATTCGCCAAAATATTGGGCAGTATTTTATCCTGGACACAGAAAGATAAGACTCAAAACAGCTCAGACTACGATGGTCCTTAAGTACCAGTAACAACAACAACAAGAGGGAGGAGGACGGGTGGTGATCCAGACGACCCTGAACTCTGGCTCAGCAGTGTGTACTCTGCTGGAGTGAAGGAGTACCAAGCCACGCCCACAGGCACTCTGGGCTGCTACTGTCCTCCAAAATCGGTTGTTAATTGCTGGTGTCATGGCCAACCTCTTCGGTTTGATTGTCTCTGGGCGCCTGGTGAGTCTTCTGGACCTCATTCACTCAGTAGAACTCTACCTGGTTTTGATTACTTTTATTTCTGTATTTACGTATATCTTTAGCACACCCTACCCTGCAGCGCTGTATGACCCTAGTGGGTTTAGCGCTTAGTTATGATTGCAATAATTATTCAGTATATAAGTATTCCATGTACAGAGGTACTACAGTATATGTATGCAATATGTAGTGACCTTCTTTTGTGCCTAACAATATTTATTAAATGTAAACCACATTATCTGTATACTGCAGAAAAGAAGTAAATTATTTGTACTTGTAATTACATTATTATTATTATTATAATCAAAAAGAAGCGCTAAGCCACAAGGACTATACAGCGCTGCACTTGTAATTACAAATAATGTCATTATAGATTGTTAAAGAGATTACTCCTTGGCACATTTTGGCAATTAATTATAATAGTTTGAATTGTGCATCCTTCAATTGGTTTTAGTTATGATATTATTTTATGTAAATAGTAAGACGCTTACATTTCAAGATTTACTTTCTACTATTAAGACACTTACAGGTTTAGCGCTTGGTTATGATTATAATAATAATAATTTTTACTCTCAAAGTTTTCCTTATTTCAGGTGCAGACTAATTTTGAGCAAGTAGGGGAGACGCAGTTTCTTACAGTCATACCTCAGGCAGATAACATCAACCACATTGTTATCTTCCTCACAGGAACACCTTTTCCCAATGGCCTCGGAGGATCAGGTCTGCTTAGTTTTTTGTTATTGCTGTATATGTAGCATAATTGTGCTTTCTATGTATATAAATGTACTGTATGCAGCAGATAATTATAGGGCTGTCCAAGAAAATCATTATGGAAAATTTTTAGAATTTATTTACTTGTAAATGCCATTATGTATTGCAAATTGCTACAGAAATAATAAAATGCCATCTAGTCTTAAGAGCTTACAACATAAGGACCAGTGTGTTTTACCTCCTTGAAAGTTCTCTCACACATTGCCTTTACCATGCTCAAAATTCTTGTCAGTTTCCAGTGAACAGTTACCACCTGTTCAATTTAATTATTATTAGTATTAGTATTACAGTCAAAACGGTGCTACTTTAGCGTGCGGTCTACCAGCTCAGGTTAGGCAAGGGTAGGTTACGTTAGATTTGGTTAGGTAAGGCTATAAAAGGGCAATAAATGACTGCACACTTAAGTGTAAATGGTAGACCGCACACTAAAGTAGCACTGTCAAAACTAAGCGCTAAACCCAGGCTTGACTTTAACCCTGTAACTATTATCTGTTCATCCTTGTTAAATCCCACTTTCAAGGAGAGTACTTCACCTCTTAGAGTATCTTCAAAATGCTACTAAAACACGGTCCCATCATATCAGATATCTGCCGATACTTTGGCACCCCCTAATTGTTACAGTAATAAAAATCAATTTATTTCCATGTTGCATAGTATTTATAACATTAGATGACATTTAGTACACATTGGCATTATGCTAGCTGAATTTAGTTGTACTATAAGGTTAAGTTGCTAAGTACTGGTGCAAATGACAGTACGTACAGTACTAAGTGATACCAATGATACTTTCCCAACAGTGTACTTCAGTTGGCCTGAGCCCACCAAACCACCAACCTGGCATCTCTTGGGCAACATTACAAATGAAAAGCCATCAGCAATATTCAAAATATCCGGGCTGAAGCAATCAGGTGATGCAGATCTGCAGACTGGATTCACATTTGGTGAACAAAAGATGTCTCATAATGCACAAATTGGAATTTTGGTAAGGTTTATTTTCCTCATTATTGCTGTACCACATACTGTGTAATTTGCATAGTTACAAAGTTCATTGTTTATTTTTTTTACACATGTTCCTTGCAGTCTGTATGAGTCATTATCTAGCATATTGGCATGAAATGCAAATTCACAATTTTTTTTTTATGCAGTGATCTTTTACTGAAATATGAGTGACCTGAAAAGGAAACACATTTGCCATCATTCAACATATAATTATCTTGTAATAAAGTTGGTAGAATTACCGACAATATGTAAAGTAAAAGGACACAAGTGCAACTAATGTGACATTTTATTGTGGCAACGTAATGGCTTGATAAAGCTCCTGGAGAGCGAAACGTTGCCACAATAAAATGTCACATTAGTTGCACTTGTGTCCTTTTACTTTACATATAATTATCTTGCCAGAAGTTCAGACTTCGTTCAAATGACCCTCAGAACTACATCATACCCCTTCTTCAGAGTGCAGGCACTGTACTTCCTATATGAATCACTTCATATTACCTTGTTCACATTCCAGCATAAGCCATGAAAACCCACTTGTCTCCATATCGATTTAACATGCTCTCACAAACCTACTAGATGCACAAGCCCCAGGTATTCAGAAACATCCTTTACCTTTTTCCTCCAACCCTTCCTGAGATGACTCCAGCTCCTACCTTCTTTCCACTGATTTGTACACCCTCTTATCTATATTTTTCTACTCAGTCCTCTCTAAATGTTCAACCAATTTAGCAACCCCTCCTCAGCCCTCAGGGTTGATGACCCTCTTCACCATCTTCTATGTTCCAAATTCTTTGTGTAATATTCACATTACGTTACCCTCTAAAACAATATTTCCACTGCCCTCAGCCTCCTCACGGCATTTAAAATACATGCCTCACACCCACCTAAGTGTTGGTACCCCTGTACTCCATAGATACCCCCCTATTTGCCTCCATAGATAAATGTCTGTCACCTACTTTGCATTTCTTTTCTGTGGCTTACCTCATCTTTCATAGACCCATCTGCCATCATTTTACTTTTTTTATTAACACATCAGCCGTCTCCCACCAAGGTAGGGTGGAATCATATCCACTCCAAATATCTGAATACATACATTGTTTCCTCCATAACCCCCCCCCTCCAGTCTAATATTTAGTTATTCATTTCCTGAGGTTTTTGTTATTTACTTGTAACTTTTTAAATTTGGTTATGTTCCACTAACAGGAGCCTTGTTTACCTTTAAACATAATACTTTTATCTGTTTGGTCTAACTAATGGTTATAAGAAAAAGATATGTAAATTAAGCAAGCTAATTTTGATTGTGGTAACGGATTATTAACATAAAATACTTTCATGCATACTATTCGTAATTGAAACTAAGATCATCTTTCTAAAGGAAAAAATATTTCCTCAGGTGGAACCCTTAATACAGATTCAAGGCCAGGTAGCTAATCCATCTTCAGAAGCATCAACTCTAAACTCCTATGTGGAATTCAGCCAAGCCATGTGTGAAAATTTATACAATTATGCATCCAGCTTTGCTCAGAGTCCATCACAAATCATGCCCAATCCATCAGAACAATACCTCCCACTCTCAACTCTCTCAAAGTGGTATGAAAATTTCAGTCGCAGATTACAACAGAATCCAAATTTCTGGAAAAAATAAGTTTCTGAAAAATTTTGTAAAGTACTATATAATTAAATACTGTAAAATTAATCCTTGATGTTATGCAAGATTTGATGATAAAATTTCTGTGGATATTATAGTGAAATCTTTTTGAATCTGCATTTGACACTAGATAATGAGAAAAACAAGGGTACACTACAAAAATGTTTTTATTTTTTTTTATTATCACACTGGCCGATTCCCACCAAGGCAGGGTGGCCCGAAAAAGAAAAACTTTCACCATCATTCACTCCATCACTGTCTTGCCAGAAGGGTGCTTTACACTACAGTTTTTAAACTGCAACATTAACACCCCTCCTTCAAAAAATGTTTGGTTAAAATTAAAAATCATGATGTAATACAGTATATGGGTTTATAATCTTTCTGAAACTTAGAATAAACTGCATAAAATTTTATTACAAAATTCTGTATACATAACTTACATTACCTAAAATAGCTTTTAATATAAACACTTAAAAAATCAGGAAACTTTAAATATCCCACAAAGATTGATTATTTATACACTAAGAATTACTGACTACATTTGATTAAATTTACCATACTTTGATCATCCTCCTCCTTTTTTGTATTTCATAAATTCATCACCGATCCATTTCAAAATATCCATTACATTTTGTTAAAAATTTGTGTCTGGTATTTGTATTTCTTGAGGCTGCATAGTTACTGAGAAACGTTAAATACATTTAATTACTAGTCCTCTCATCCGCCTTCAGAGCATGAAATTAGCAAGGGCCTCTTCCCATGATGTTTGGATATTGCACAAATTTAATAACAGGGCAGCATATCGGTAGTCTCATTAAAGTTCAGATACCAGAACTTAAGTTCTCTTTATATTTAACAAATAGTAGTTCTCTGATCTGTAGGCTGAAGACCTTCTGTGTTATAAATTTTCATAACCACAGGAAGAGTGCACTTTTTCTAAAGGATTAGAAATGAAGCTATACACAAGATTCAGATAAAAGTAGTTTAACTTATTTTTTGTCTTCCAAAGTAGCAATTCAGATTTTTGTTCATACATTTGTTCCATTTTTATTTTTCCGTTTAAAGAACTACAGACATTTCACCTTTATTTAAAACAAACCCCTCAAAGGTGCCTTGATTCCAGTAAGGAACTCTTGATCCAAAGAATTAAACCTGAATAACAAAAAGGCACAGTACACAAATAACCCGCACATAGAGAGGAGCTTACAAACAACATTTCAGTCTGACTTGGACCACTTACAAAGTGACTTAGTAAATGGTTCAAGCCAGGCTGAAATGTCGTTGTAAGCTCCTCTCTCCTGTGTGCAAGTTAGTTGTGTATTGTGAGTTAAACCTGTTCTCCCTCTTCGGAATGAACCCTATTGCCTCTCATTCCCCAGGTGTTGTATGACCCCTATGGATTTAGAGCTTCAGAATATACATAGTGGTTAAAAATGCCCTTTGAGGTTCATATAAAAGAGTAGGGGCTCTATATGCTCATACATTGCCCTGACTTTTCTTATATCAAAAAATACATAAAATGCTTTTCAAGTGTGGCTTTGTTCCCCTTGATGTGAAATGAATGAACAATTGCCAATAAGTTACAGCAGTGAGAATGTGATCTCGGCTATTAGGTTTAGGCATAAAATATTACTCGAGTGTGTCTGACAGTTTTTATGGTATTTGGTTATGCAATTGTCATTATTTACACAGTATTTTTATAACATTTTGTATATGTTACATGTTTTTTATCACTTGGAATAAGGTTTGTGCTTGCTAATAATACCTTAAGATTAATAAATTGTAGGTTATTTGTAATAACTCTACAATATGTTTTGTCTAAAACAGCTATACAGTATCCTGCCTTTAATGACTTCAGCATGAGTATACAGCCTTATTTTTTTTTTATAAATTTTGTACATCAATTAGGTGGTGCAGTACATTTCCTTCATTGGCAATATAAACCAAAAGTACTCTGCCCTCTACTTCAAAATATGATGAACAAACATGCTGTAACTAGTTCCTAACTGACAAATAAATTATCAACCCATTTTTGTCTATAAATAATGTAGAATCCTTTTCTTATGTAATAATTATGTATCTTGGATACCTCTCATTAGACATGCTGTACCTTCAAAGTACAGTGCATGTTGTACAAAGACATTAGTATTTTGAAAAAATTAAAAAGTACAGCACAGTACTGAATCAGTATTTTTGCAGTTACTCTTTGAGACATGAGGTATAAGTATGGCATCACAGACTCGGATTAGCCAGGCGGTATTCTCCATCTGTACCACTGGGGTACAGGTGTAGAAATGCTGCCTGAGTTACGAAAGTTCAAACTGATGGCATGCCTTGTTTACATCAGTTACTACGTTCACAAAAATGCACGTTTTTATGAACAGCCTTAACCTCTTTATTTACATGGTGTTTCAACATAAAATATCAAGGATACTGTACCATACTTTTATAAAGGTTGTGTGCGACTTGTATGGGTTTAGCACTTTCAATGATTATATAATTTAAAGCTTTTAAAAGGTACATAATGTATTATATTTAGGGAAAAGCACTAAACTTGTAGGGGTTATACACTGCCTGGAAAATGGGAGGCAATAGATTAAATCCAAGGAAGAAGATAAGTCCAGTTCCTTTGATTTATAGCCCCTCACCAGTATTGAATTTCCCTTAAGGGAAATGATTCATAAAATATTCCCAGAATGCAATTAGGAGGAGTGGGTGGTAAGTGGGAAATAGTAGTCAAGCTCAAGAAAATACTCTGCCTAGGAGACCCAAGTTGGGTCATAAAAATTCTTTTGCCATAATACCAAAAATGCTATAGCCATTAATGCTATGAAAATGTATGACATACCAATATTTTGCAGGTTAGTTTTCTCACAATTGTGGGTTTACCGCTTAGTTCTGTTTTTCTCGCGCAGTTAAACTTTTTGGCTGCACTTTTAAAAACTTTTTTGCAAGAAAACTGCTGAGGGGTCATGTTGTGAGGGTTTACTTTATTGCATCTTCTTTAGGCATATTATGTTAAAAAGTTGTATTTTAGTGGTTTATAACACCCAGCTTTCTTTTTGATAATAATAATAATATAACACCCAGCTAATCCTTTGGTTTTCTAGAACACTTCCCCAACCCCTCCTCAGTGTACAAAATTCAACTACATAAACAAATCTCCATTATCCAGCAAAATGCTCATGGTTATAATGGATAGCAATTACACTTTCAAAATCCATTTTATTTGAGGATCAAAGGTAGACTGGCTGCATTCAATATCAAAACTTGTGTAGGGATACAAGACACTTGAGTACTGTTCTAGTCTTGTTACTCATATATGATACTCCAGGAACTTCTACTACATGGATAACACTCCTGTAGATTAAACACCACTGAAGAGGGATAATAGATCTAATGCTGCAAAATTTAGCGCTAAAGCATGAGAACATTATCATCAACCCTGTCATAGGCTGAAACTTTGATACTGCTGATGTAAGTTTGAGTGATGAATGGAACATTAGTAACTTGGTTTATATATGCAAGAGGTAAGATCTAAAATTAGATTCCCAGAGGGATTTACATTCAAGGAATTCAGGTAAGTGTAGCCCATAGGAAACCTTGGCAATGGCACCCTATCATATATGCAACCTCACTGATTCTGCACCAGCAATGTTAACCCGTAAACGGTCCAAGCAGATCTACGTTCACATGTGTAGTGCTACAAAAGTAGATCTACGTTTTTTTTACATATTTTCAAATATAACAAAAAAAGAAATAGATCAAAGTTTTTTTGCACATTTTCAAATGTAAAAAAACAAAAAGATCTACTTTTTTTACATACTTTCAAATGTTGAAAAAACGTATATATACGTTTGGACCGTTTACGGGTTAAAGATGAGTTGCTTCAGGAGTACTTGCAAAATGGGTTGAAGTGGTTTACACATTGAAAGAATGGAGCAAAGTAGGCAGGTAAACTGAGCATAAATTAGAGGCGAGTGAGAGTCAGTACTAGAGGATGTGAAAGCAATGTAGAGAGAAGAATTTAAGACAGGCAAGAGTCAAAAGCAATTTATGGGTTTCAACATTCTGTAGCATTTTGATGAGGGTATGTAATCTTTATAAAGGAATCTTAAGCAAAACTAGTTAGTCAAGCTAGGGATTTTTAGCATGTGGAGATATTGCAGGTTAGTGATAAACCATTTTAGGTCACATTATTTAGATTATAATCAAAACTAAGCACTACCCATATTTGGGTTAGAAACAGCCAACAAATTCAAGAACATTTTAATATTCATCTCAAGACAATTAATGCAGTTTCCACCACTGTCTTGACAATTACAAATATAGTGGTACATTTATTACCTTATACCCACCAGAATTTTGAGTAATCTACTGACATATCTGACATGCCAGTATGCAAGTCAGCATGCTTTTCCTGCATTTCATAGGCTATTTTTCTGGAAAAATTCGTTTGCAGATGGTTTGCATTAATATTATGTAAATATGTACAGAATTTAGAACAGAGCTTTTGAAAAAAAAACTGGTTCCAGTTACAACTAGATGGAGTGTGAAATTTGCCCAATGAAGTGCAGAGACATTTTTAAATAGATATTTTTCCCATCAAAGTAGTCTTTTTCTATAATGCACAATGATTATAGTACAACAAACAATCTGGTAGAGCTGCTCATATATGTAGTCCAACAAAACACAAATATCAAAGATACTTTGGCAAACTTTTAAGTTTATTACATAAATAACCTTAGTGACAGTACTACACAAGGTAAAATTTTTATTGTATAATGAATCTGAACTTCTGAGAAGTTTAACTAAATGAATATATGATTATTATTATTAATGAACAATTATGATGCTCAAAGCACATTAGAAAAAGCCCTACCTAAATTCAAAAACTTGAAGTATTAAGTAAAATAGGATCGAATACTTATTTAATAAAACCTTAATATTTCCTAGTCCAAGACTATACATTACATCCCTCCACCTCTCATAGGAGGTGCAACAAGAATAACTCCGTCTCCTCTTACAAAAAGCATTGGAATGTTTCGCCGAGTTGTTTTGTAAACCTCTTCAAAAGTCTCGTCATCCACCTGCAACAGAAGTGTGGGCATTTATTTTGGCTAAATTTTAGAACAGGAGGGATTACTAGCCATATAAAAAAAAGTTACATACAATACGTCACTGAGGT
Organism: Cherax quadricarinatus; assembly: GCF_038502225.1. Lineage (NCBI taxonomy): Eukaryota > Metazoa > Arthropoda > Malacostraca > Decapoda > Parastacidae > Cherax > Cherax quadricarinatus. Next base: position 11,458,873 of record NC_091329.1, on the reverse strand, counting down.
TGCCATACTTGAGCCAGAACATTAAGCCTGGTATAGTGTATACATAAGCAAAAATGTTGCATTCTTGCTTATGTATACACTATACCAAAATTCATATTTATACACCTGTGTGGATTTAGCGCTTCCTTTTGATTATAATAATACACTTGTGTGAGTGTTTGGAGTAAGGTAACATTTATAGATTCAGAGACACCAGTTAACCAAATTTGAGTCCTGAAAGTGAAACAGTGTCAGTCTATGTCTGGCAAGGCAGTAACTGAATGAATGATGGTGAATGTTCCTCCTTTGTAGATCATCTCCCTGCTTGGTGGGAGATGGCCAATGAGGTAAAAAAAAAAAAAAACTTATGAGCATGGGTTGAATGCAATGTCTTCTACACTTAATATCATTTAAGATTAAATGCACCTTAATCATATTTTTTGTGTTATCAGTGTCTCTATTCCTATGCTTCTCTTTTTGTGCAGAGATATAGGTTTCTTTACATCCTATCCCACTCTTATTTTAATAGTTCTTGTGAATAACTAGACTGTCAACATAAAGTGGGAAGGAACCCAAAAAGGAAAATAATTATAGGAACAGGATAACATTTACATTCTCTTTCCTGATCAGCTGTCTAATTCACTCATCATAATGTGGAAAAGGAGAGAGATGATATAAGATATTATTACAAGAAGATAGTGTATTTCCAGATGCTGTACCTACTCACCTCTACAGAAGTCACTGTCTCTTCTACATCCCCTAATATCATATTCAAATGTTGATCATAGGCATGGAGTCGGCCCCTAAGTTCTCGTTCATTTCGCATTTTCACATAAATTCTTTCATCTAGAGACAAACGAATGAGATCCAGAGGCTCTTCCACAGCCATTGCACCAATTGTTGGCTCCACATCATCAGCCATTGTCTGCCTAAGAAATTTCAATAACATTTTAATAATTACTAAAATACCTGTCTGTTCAGGTTTTCATTGTACTGTACATTATCATCTTCACTTGTTTGGCAAAATATAAGCAAATTATGCATTCACTTTAAAATATGAAAATAAATTTCAAACAATTTGAATTGGAAAATAAAAATCACAAAATACTACAATTTGAATCAGAAAATAAAAATCACAAAATACTACTTTAAAAATAATTAATACTGTTGATTCAGAAATGGAAGACTGCAGTTGTTGCTCAGTTTTTATTTAATAATTTATCAATTCAGTACAACATTTTGAAGTTACATTTAAATATTACATGCTGTACTACTCTCCTCACATGAGCACAGTCCTATCCTGCATTACTAAAGCTTTTATATGTACTGTACTATATATAAACACTAGCCCTAAACACAATCTAACAAGAAAATTTCTTTAATCTTTTACCACTGGCCATTACCCATCAAGGCAAGGTGAGCCAAAAAAGTTCAACATTCACCACCATTCACTCAGCAGTTTTCTTGCTAGAAATGCTCAGACATCATGATTCAAAATACAAGTGATCCTGCAGATGGCAACATCCCCACCCCTCCAACAAAATGCAGGCATTGTACTTCCACCTCCAGGCCAGGCCTCAAGTCTGGCTAACTGATTTTTCTGTCCACCTAGGATTTATACACCCTTTTGGTCTTCCTATTCTGCTCCATTCTCTTTAAATGTTCTCTAACTACACCCTTTGTAATCTTGCACCATTATCTAATTTCTAAGCTCTGAACTCTATGCAGAATATTTACACCACTCATTACCCTTAAACATAACATCTCCACAACCTCCAGCCTCCTCATTGCAGGCAGTGGAGATTACATTTTAACGAAAAAGTGCTAATAATTATCAGATAAACCCTTCTGTAAAGCAATACTACATAAAGCCATTTTTTTCTGAAAGCAAATGAAAATGTGCATCCCTTTTTTGCATAACACTTGAAATAACCTTCATAGTAAGCTCTGTAAGCATACACTTGCAGTCTTGGTTGTCAGCACAGTGGATTTTTTTTCCCCTCCCATCTTAGGACTCGGCATTTGAAAAAGCATAGCTCCTTCACACTCACATTACCTACAGTTACTTCTTGGAGCATCAAATGTCTTATTCAGTGTACATTTATCAAATAACTTTGGATCTTTCATCACCCAATCTCCTCTTAGATATTAACCATAGCACCCAAGAGTAATACTAGTGATGCTAGAGGGGTCAAGAAGAATAAGCATAAAGCTCTGGCAGTATTGAAGCCACAGAAAATTTTAAGAGATCTTTGGTGCTGTAACTGCACGAGATAAAAACAATTGTTATAGTAAGTAAGAAGAATTGGAATTGAAAGGCAAATTTACAGCACAATAAGGCAATAAGACAAAAATGCTACATGTATATGAAATATATTGATAAATGTTAATACAAAAAAACAGGATTAAACATTCAGCCTAATACACATTTTAAAGATAGCTGTCAACTACAAAAATTACATGCCTTGAACTGAACAAAATAAATGAATGTCACAATCTTTTGTAGACAAAAGACCTTAAATATTTCTTCTAAGTGCAATATCCAGTATGACACCAGTATCAGAAATTTAACCAATTATTAAAATAAAATATTTCTTTAAAGCTTAAATTGACTGATGAAAGGTTATTCATTATTGTTATAGTTTGAAGGAAGTGCTAAACCCATAGGGGTCATACTGAACCTGGTAAATATAAGGCAATCAGGTTAAATCCAGATTCCCAAACCCTGAAACTTTAGATGTCATTTCTTTAATGACAAATATTTTTAACCCCATGTAGCATTAAACTTCTATACAAATAAAAAAAAGAAAATATACATTACTAACACACTTTTACAACTGATTTTTTACTAATTTCCTATTTATAAGAAAGTTAAATTGTATTCTTAAAAAAATCCTTCAAATTTATTGCTATTTTCTTCTATAAGTTTCTGAGCCTCAGCCCAAGTCACTTTCTTAGGAATTGCTTCTCTTAAAAATTCAAGATGTTCAATGTCATGAACAGCATTGGACAAATCATCATAGTCAATTCTATCTTTGCTGGCCACTTTCTTATAAGATTCTTCTGCTAAGTATTGAACAAAGAGCTCTGTTGCTTTAGTGATAAGGTGGAGTGCCTCCTGGGGTACCATCTCAACATCAGGACAACTCTTCATGATCATTTTGACTCGCTGTGTTGGGAGAATCAAGTCAGTAGGGACACTACTTGGACGACCTAGTTTACCAGGGAATGTCTTGACATGAGGAGACTTTGATGGGGAGGATGCCATTTCTGCTTCCAACCTGTAGTAGTAATTGAACAAAAGAAGTTACTGATCTGATCATTTATAACTTTTACTTCTTGAAAGAATACTTTTGATTTTTAAAAGCAGAAATGGCATCTTATTACAAGCAGTGAAAGCTTAATTACACCTATATCACTTTAGAGTACAGTATTCATATGGCTTTTTTAAGGTTGTAGAGGTACAAAAATTAATAAGAAATTTCAAATTCCTGTAATTGCATTGATTAGCTTCCCAATGTTTGAACAATATACTGTGAGCTACAGTATAATACAAAGAAACAGTGATAATTATGAAAATGTCAGTACAAACACGAGACCTGGTCTCAGACCAGGCGCTGACCCCCAAAACCCTCTCCAGGTATACTCCAAGTATACACACTAACAGCAATTTAGCAAAAATGCAATGCAAGGGGGCAATACATTATGGACAAGAGAATTCATCCATCTTTCAACATGTTAGCAACAACACTCACAATATTAACTGGGAAGCTGCTCCATCAATCATAAATCACACATCAGCTGCAAATGCAAAATCATGGGATCTGCTCTCATAACTGCCATGCCGAATTTTAATATTTCACATGGACAATGGAAACCAGACTTTATTTTCAAAATTCACACTTAAGATTAGAAGAGCAATAGAGAATCTTGCAATGCCTCTGACAACTTCCTATGACTACTGCTATTTTCTGGGGATCTTCCATTGTTCAAGTATAACTACTTTAGCTCATATATCTGCCACATTTGACTTTTAACTGCATTATCAATTACATGTCCTAGAAGCTTCAAAATTCAATGGGTAATCTAGTCATGTTTCAGTCAGCTACTACAGCTCATGCATCAGCCACAATTGTCATGTAATCATTTTCTCAGTTACTGTTGCTGCTATGGCTATTGTTGCTGCTATGGCTACTGTTGCTGCTGCTATGGCTACTTGCTACTGCTATGGCAACTGTTACTGCTGCTGCCATGGCTACTGTTCCTACTCTTATGGCTATTGTTGCTACAGCTGTTGTTGCTACAGCTACTGTTCCTACTGCTATGGCTGTTGTTGCTACTGCTATGGCTACTGTTGCTACTACTGCTGCTATAACTACTGTTGCTACTATAGCTACTGTTGCTGCTATGGCTACTCCTGCGGCTATTGTTGCTACTGCTGCTCCTGCTAGAGCTACTGTTGCTGCTGCCGCTGCTACAGCTACTGTTACTGGGCTACTGTTGCTACCGCTGCTGCAGCTATTGTTGCTACTACTACTAACTACTACTACTACTGTTGCTACTACTAACTACTACTACTACTGTTGCTACTACTACTACTACTAACTACTACTATTACTGTTGCTACTACTACTACTACTACTACCACTGTTGCTACTACTACTACTACTACTGTTGCTACTACTACTACTACTGCTACCACTGTTGCTACTACTGCTACTACTGTTGCTACTACTGCTACTACTGTTGCTACTACTGCTACTACTGTTGCTACTACTGCTACTACTGTTGCTACTACTACTGCTACCATTGTTGCTACTACTACTATTGCTAGTACCATGCATGGAAGAGCTCTAAATTCGTAGGGGTGACATAGCACTGGGGGAAACGAGGCAATCACGTTCGATCAAAGGAAAAATGAAGTCCAGATCATATTCCTTTGATCAAAAGCTCCTCATCAGCTTCCAGGGACCTCCCTAAAGGGGTCAATAAAATCAGAGTAACGGGATTTATTTCCACTGGAGTCCTTCATCGCGCAATTTTAAATAAACCTTGTTTGTAATGATTATTATTATAATCAAAAAGAAGCGCTAAGCCACAAGGACTAGACAGCTTGTTTGTAATGAGTAAACTGACCTTTACAATTACTTTATCAATCATTCCCATGCATGGTACTTGAGCAGTATGGACCCGCCACAGCAACCTATCTGCTCAATCAGAAAATTACTGCCGTTATTATTTACCTTGGTAGGAAATAAGTGATAAAGAAAGAGACAAGATATCAGCAGCTCCGCGTGCAAGATACAGCAGTTTCACCAATCATGTTAAAGCTCACTTGTCCTCACCGCTCCGCCAATCACCGTCCATGACTCACACGGATTAGCCAGTGACGTTTGACAAGGATCATCATTATAAATATTTATCACCTTATTTTTAGACTTTCTTCTATGAGTTATCAGTATTACCATTATTCAGTCACCGGCCTTCAAAATTAATTGATTTTTATCTTATTCAAGGGAAGCGGTAAACTTGTTAAGGTCATATAGCGCCTGGGGAATGAATGGCATTCAGGAGAAATCCTTTCTCCTGGATCGAAAGCCCCTCACCGGCATCAGGTTACCTTCCTAGATGGCGCTCAAATTAATGTCTACGTGTGTTTTTTTTAAACAAAAAGAGAAAAATGTGTGATGGTGGCTGTGCCCATTTTTTAGCAGTACTATTTTACACACTGCAAATAGGTCCCCAGTTAGGTTAGGTGAGGGGTTTATCTAACCTGATTGATAACGTATTATTCCCGCCTACATTTGGGACACATACTCTTATCGGACTTATGGAAGGCAGGAATCAATAAGGCGTAAGCTGTGGCACGTCGGGGAACATATAACACGCATCCCCGCTAGTCAATTTCTTCAAACTTTGGTCAAAGTTTCTTTCTTGGACATCGGAATGCAAGGCTCTGTACAGCGTAAGCTGTCAATCGCTCTTAAAACCTCAAATAGCAGAAGGCCCTTAATAACTCAAATGCAAATGAAATATTTAATAATAATAATAATAATAATAATAATAATAATAATAATAATAATAATAATAATAATAATAATAATAATAATAATAATAATAATAATAATAATAATAATAATAATTCAAATTCAAATTCAAAGTTTATTCTCTAAGAGGATTACAATGCTGAGTTTACAGAATTTGGTTGTTGTGTGGTTTACATGTAGTAAAATAATAATTACAGGGTGTACCACTAGAACAGCTAGCATGGCTAGGCATTTCGGGCAGACTTATATTAAATCTTAAGTTTAAAATATTACAAAATTATGAGGTAAGTTGGTATTATGGCTAAGTGACTAAATACTAGTTGTGAGTTTAGCAATGTGAATGCTTTTGTTTTGGCACTATACATAGTTTCAGTATTGGAGTATCACAGGCCAACTTATGACTAGTTAAGATTCATTATTTTGAGATTGAGATTGATATTTCTGTTTATGGTCAAATGGGTGAGTGACTGTAAGTGTGAACCACCAGGTGGTATTCGTATTATTAGTTGACAGGGTGTATCAGGGAGATAAGATGTTTTCTGATGGTAGTTTTGAAGGTGATGAATGTGTCTGCAGTTTTGGAATTTTCAGGTAGAGTGTTCCAGATTTTAGGGCCTTTGACATACATTGAATTTTTGTAAAGGTTTAGTCGGACACGGGGAATGTCATAGAGATGTTTGTGTCTGGTGTTGTGCCTGTGGGTTCTGTCACAACTATCAAGAAAGCGTTTTAGGTCAAGGTTAATATTGGAATTTAAGGTCCTGTAGATGTAGATTGCACAGTAGTAAGTGTGGATGTACTGAACAGGGAGTAAGTTTAGATCTATGAAGAGTGGGGGGGTGTGTTGCCAGGGATGGGATTTAGTGATTATTCTTACTGCGGCTTTTTGTTGGGTTATTATTGGCTTTAGGTGTGTTGCTGCAGTTGAACCCCAAGCACAGATAGCATAGGTGAGGTATGGATATATAAGTGAATGGTATAGTGTGAGAAGGGCAGTTTGCGGCACGTAGTATCGTATCTTGGAGAGGATCCCAACCGTTTTGGATACTTTTTTGGTTATGTGTTGGATATGGGTGCTGAAGTTCAGGTTGTTGTCGAGGTATAGGCCTAGGAATTTTCCCTCATTATGCCTGGCAATTGGAGTGTTGTCGATCTTAATGTTAATTTGCGCATCTCCTGCTCTGCTACCAAACATAATGTAGTAGGTTTTGTCAACGTTAAGCGTAAGTTTATTGGCTGTCATCCAAGTCGATATTTTGATCACCTCCTCATTAACAATGGTGTTGAGGGTGGCAAGATTAGGGTGAGAGATGACATAAGTCGTGTCGTCAGCAAAGAGAATGGGGTTCAGGTGTCGAGATACGTTTGGAAGATCATTGATGTATATGAGGAAGAGCAGGGGACCAAGGACACTTCCCTGCGGAACTCCAGTATCAAGTGGCTGTGTTGTTGATGCTGTGTCTTTAATGGTGACATACTGATACCTATTAGTAAGGTAAGATTTGAAATATGCAAGCGCATGGCCTCTTATATCATAATGGTCAAGTTTGTGGAGTAGGATGCCGTGGTCTACTGTGTCAAAAGCTTTTCTTAGGTCAATAAAAATTCCTAGTGGATATTCCTTATTTTCCAATGCTGTGTAAAGCAGATCTAGCATTTTTATGATTGCATCGTTAGTGCTTTTACTTTTCCTGAATCCAAATTGGCAGGGGTTGAGTATGTTTTGTGACGTTATAAATGAATACAGTCTCCTGTGCACGAGTTTCTCAAAGATTTTGGATAGCAATGGTAAGTTTGATATTGGCCTATAGTTGTTTAAATCTGTAGGGTCACCACCTTTATGTATTGGTGTAACCCTTGCCGTCTTGAGTAATTTCGGGAAGGTGCTAGTTTCTAGTGACTTGTTAAAAAGTAATGAGATAATATGCGAGAGGACATGGGCCACTCTCTTGTACAATAATGGTGGGACATGAGACAGATTCCCTGAGTTATTTTTAAGTGACTTTATAATCTCGGTGACTTCCGTGGGCTCAGTTGGAGCAAGATATAAGGAATTTGGGAAATTCCCATCTAGGTAGTCCCCGGCATGGGCATTGGTACGTGGGATTTTATTGGCGAGATTAGAACCTATAATAATAATAATAATAATAATAATAATAATAATAATAATAATAATAATAATAATAATATCATTATTTACTACAAGTACATGTACATGGTATACAGGCCTAGCTGACATCAATGACATACTACTACATAGAAATCCCATGTTATGCTCACAAACAGATCTACCTGGGTGAAGGTATTTATTGTCAGGGTGAGAATATCAATGTTAAGACACATGTGCAACATCTGGATATCTTTATTGTTGACGTTTCGCCATCCAGTGGCTTTATCAATACAGATTCTAGGACATAATTAGAAGGCAGTAGAACTATATACAAAAGATGAGGTAGAGGTAATCAGTCCCTCAGCCTTGGAGTTTCTGTTCACAGCATCGTGGTGGTGGAGAATCTGGAGCAAAGTTAGTTTAATATGTTTATTATGCACCCCATACCCATCCTGTGGGCGGTAGTCAAAAGATTACAGAGGTACATAATTGGTCCAGGGACTGGACTCCAAAGTTTTGATAGCTGAGCAAGTTACAGAGGTAATGAACTCACAATTTACAAAGGTAATGAACTCACAATTTACAAAGGTAATAAACTCCAGGTAGGTCTGGTCACAATCATGACAAGTTACAAAGGTATTTACAGGTTACAGAGGTACGTAATGGGTCCAGGGACTGGGCCCCCAAAGTTTTGATAGCTGAACTAGGTACAAAGGTAATGAGCTCACAAGTTACAAAGGTAATGAATTCTGTAAGAATGGTTACTTACGTTTATACATGGCTACAATCATGAACAATTCACACTTCCACACCCGGTCACAACTGTAATGAGTTATTGGTGCAAATATTGATTGTTGAGACACACACACACACACACAGGAGCAAAGGCAAGGAGACTGGCGGTTATATAGGCGTCAGTGAAAAGCGACGTGTAGCAGACGAGGGCATAGTCACTGGTAGGCGGGATTCCTCAGTGGAAGTAGGTCCTACCCAAAGGGATGGGTTAGTTGTAGAAGCCGTGAAGAAGGTCTTGTAGATGTCCTCTGAACCTAGATTCCATGATGTTGCAGTGTCTGACAAGTTATGCAAGAAAAGTATAAAATACCGACAATATGCTGTTTAGGTCGTCTTACTTCCTGGCCACTTTTAAACTAAGAAGAATTTCCTAACATCCCACTGATTCATTTGTGTTTTTAACTTCCAACTGTGCCCTCGTGTACCTGAGACATGCCTTTCAAACAAACTTATCTTGTCCACCCTGTCAATTTCTCTTAGTACTTTGTTTATTTTTTCTTGTCATCTCTGGTCCTTCTATCCTTTAATTCAGCAGATTTAACTCTGGGACAAGGGTGATCAGGCCCTGATCCATGGCGAGGCCTGGTCATGGACCAGGTCGCTGGAACGTTGACCCCAGAACACCCTCCGAGTATACTCCAGGTAAGCACCCAATGGAAATAAGTCTGTCTGACGTTTTTGGGAGTTATCCTAGATAATTTACACACGTTACTATGTATGATAATTATAATCACTTAAACCTATCTAACAGTACCTAAATAAACATCCACTTTCTGGGCTTTAACAGATAATGGTTCCACACAGGCGCTGAATCCTCGAAGATGTAAGTTTATTAAGGTAAAGGTACATATAAGTAGAGTTACACAAATTTAGATGATTATATTTATCATAACTAGCAATTTATGTGTAAATTATCTAGAATAACTGCTTCTGACATTCGTCAAGTATAGAGTCGAGATGTTCCGTGCTGCTGGGGCTTCAGCAAGTGGGTCTACCTCTCCTGATTAAGAACTTTTAGGCTCTGCTTCCATTTACAAAGTATACTCCTGCTCCTCCTTCTTTTATCTCGCAGCTTTAGGCAATATTTTTTCCCTCATGTGGGGAGTTAGGGCATGTTAAGGAACCAGGTCTGGATGAGGAAGCAGGGCTCCATGAGGAAACAGAGCTTGATGAGGAAGCATGGATCTTTGAAAAACAGGACTTGATGAGGAAGTATGGCTCAATGAGGAAGCAAGGCTCGATGACGAAGCAGGGATAGGTGTGGAAGCAGGACACCATGAGGAAGCATGGTTCGATGAGGAAGCATGGCTGCATGAATAAGCAGGACTCACTGAAGAAGTAGGGCTCCATGATGAAGTGTGGCTCCATGAGGAAGCAGGATTCCATGAAGAAACATGGCTCCATGAGGAAGCATGGATCCATGAAGAAGCAGGGCTCCATGAGGAAACATGGCTCTATAAGGAAGTATGGATTCATAAGGAAGTAGGGCTCCATGAGGAAACATGGATCTATGAGGAAGCAGGGCTCCATTAGGAAGCAGGGCTCCATCAAGAAGCAGGGCTCAATCAAGATGCAGGGTTCCACGATGAAGCATGGCTCCACGAGGAAGCATGGCTCCACCAGGAAGCATTGCTCCTTCAGGAAGCATGGCTTCACCAGGAAGCATGGCTCCACCAGGAAGCATGGCTTCACCAGGAAGCATGGCTCCACCAGGAAGCATGGCTCCACCAGGAAGCATGGCTCCACCAGGAAGCATGGCTTCACCAGGAAGCATGGCTCAACCAGGAAGCATCGCTCCTTTAGGAAGTATGGCTCCACCAGGAAGCTCGCGACGCGGTGGAAGCCGTCAAGGATCCTTAACAACAACAACAACAACAACAACACAAGTCTTCACGTAAGTTCGCTGATCATAAAAGAAATAAAAAATATATGTATAAAAAAATATTAATAATGATTGTGAATGACCTTCAGTGGATGTGTGGTAAGCCGAACCTTCCATAAAACCCTGTGGCTGAGACAACTTGGAAGTAGTCAAGGTAGGTAGTGTACTGACTCGTAGTAGTATATTGCTCTCGTTTTTTTTTATTTCTTTAAAAGGAGTTCGTGTATTTTTATTTTGCAGATGAAGATGTGTTGATTTGTGTCGTTTTTGTACATTACCACTTTGTACATGACTACCACTTTGTGCATGACTACCACTTTGTACATGACTACCACTTTGTACATGACTACCACTGTGTACATGACTACCACTTTGTACATGACTACCACTTTGTACATGACTACCACTGTGTACATGACTACCACTTTGTGCATGACTACCACTTTGTGCATGACTACCACTTTGTACATGACTACCACTGTGCACATGACTACCACTTTGTGCATGACTACCACTTTGTACATGACTACCACTTTGTACACATACAGAGGTACAAAAAATACAGATAAGAGCAGTATGCCAAAGCCACTTATACTATGCATAGCATTACGGGCTGGCTTAAAATTAACTTAAGATTAACTAAGCAATGATTATTATTATTATTATAATCAAAAAGAAGCGCTAAGCCACAAGGACTATACAGCGCTGCTACTAAGCAATGATGAAATCAGTGATAAAACATTAATGTAAACAGATAACTATAAAGCACAAGTGAGTATTACAAAGACAGGTCATATGGTTGCATTCAGTTAGGTAGTGATTCTGTTTGGTAGTGTATTTAAAAAATAATAAAGTTAGATTGGGTTTTAGGTTTAACATTTATGTGATATAATTGTGAGAATCATTTAAGATATACAATTTATAATGTTCAGTTATTCAGTATTTATTTGGTTTTGGGTGAGTAAGTAATCTTTGAGAAGAGACTTGAATTTATAAACAGGTTGTGTTTCTTTTATATTTACAGGTAATGAATTCCAGATTTTAGGGCCTTTTATGTGCATTGAGTTTTTGCATAGTGTGAGATGGACACGAGGAACATCAAAGAGTGATCTGTGCCTTGTGTTATGGTCATGTGTTCTGTTGAGGTTGGCAAGGAGATGTTTGAGGGGAGGGTTAATATCAGAGTTAAGTGTTCTATGTATGTAATAGGTGCAGTAATAAGTATGGATGTTTTGTATGGTGAGTAGGTTTAGTGTATTGAATATTGGTGGAGTGTGCTGCCTGTAGTGAGAATTTGTTATCATTCTAACTGCAGCCTTTTGTTGGGTAATTAGTGGTCTGAGATGGTTTATTGTTGTTGAGCCCCATGCACAAATTCCATAGGTGAGATAGGGGTAAATAAGAGAGTGATATAGGGCCAGGAGGGCTGACTGTGGAACATAGTACCGTATCTTCGATAGTATGCCTACAGTCTTGGAAATTTTCTTAGAAATTTGATGTATATGTGTATGAAATTTGAGTCTATTATCAAGGTGGATTCCTAAGAATTTTCCCTCTGTTAGTTTTGTGATAGGTGATCCATTTATCATTATGTTAAGAGGGACATCTGTAGCTCTGTTACCAAACTGAATGAAGTAGGTTTTGTCAATGTTTAGTGTAAGTTTGTTAGTCCTCATCCAGGTAGATATTTTCTGTAATTCGGTATTTACAGTATTGGCTAGCGTGACTGGGCTCGGGTGAGAGAAGACGTATGTAGTGTCATCTGCAAATAGTGTGGGTTTGAGTAATTGTATATGAATAATGCCTTGTATAAGACTATTCACATTGTTATTATTACCACAATTTGTGTAACCTCTGTTTTTGTTAAGACTGATACTTTTTTTTTTTATACAATTTACAATTTTGTTATGACAACTCTGTGTTATGTAACAACAGATAATGAATTATTTTCCCAATTAATATTTCTTTGCATGGAGAATATTTTTTTATGTGATGATTTGTCTATTTTTGTAAGACTTTTCTTTTGATAATTGCTCTTATTAGTTATTCAGCACTGTATGACACCTATAGGTTTAATGATTTTTCCTGGCATATTTGAAAATATAAATATATTTCACATCATGAGTTCGACTGATTGAGAAGCTTACAAGTTTGCAAAGAATGTATGGGCACTGAAGAGTATAGCACTTTTAAAGTGACTAAACAATTGACATGTAATTTATATTCAGTGACAGTAATGTAGAATGTAGTAAAGGTTTTGTTTATGCTTACAGCATTTTTCGTCTATCAGATGTTACAGAACAGAAGGCTCCGTCGCTATCAAAGGTTCTTAAAGACCTTGAGACGTCCACAATCAAATTTTTGTTCTTGTCCTTCTCACCTCCATCCACGACCTTGGGTTCATCCTCCATGTCGCACAACCAGACCATTTAAGGTATGGAATTTATGGTTTGATGTTGCTGTAATTTCTGTAATGTTTTATTTTTTTGTGTGATTCATTGTGTATTTTAAAATACAATACATGGATAAACTGATCTATACACAGTTTTTTTATAGCCTTTATTTATATTATATATATAGGGTAGTTACAGTATTAATGAATCATGAGGGAATTGCAATAAAATTAATGTCATATGGTCTAAAGTTTTTTTGTGTGTGTTTGTGCACATGCACATGTGTGTATGCATGTATGCATGCATGCTCCAGATCAATCACCTTGGTGATCCTTAACTTTTTATTTCTGCTTCTTAACTGACACTGAACTGCAAGAAGCCCCTATCACGTGCTTTTAACATCCTGTGGAGAGGGAGCATGTACACTGGAGTCATCCCACAGTTACTAAAAACAACAGACATATCCCCAATCCACAAAGGGGGCAGTAAAGCAATAGCAAAGAACTACAAACCCATAGCGCTAATGTCCCATATCATAAAAATCTTTGAAAGGGTTCTAAGAAGCAAGATCACACCCATCTAGATACCCATCAGTTACACAAACCAGGGCAGCATGGGTTTAGAGCAGGTCGCTCCTATCTGTCCCAGCTACTGGACCACTATGACTAGGTCCTGGATGCTCTAGAAGACAAACAGAATGCAGATGTAATATGCACAGACTTTGCAAAAGCCTTTGACAAGTGTGACCATGGTGTAATAGCGCACAAAATGCATGATAAAGGAATAACAGGAAAAGCTGGTAGATGGATCTATAATTTCCTAACAAATAGAATGCAGAGAGTAGTAGTCAACAGAGTAAAGTCTGAGGCGGCTACGGTGAAAACCTCTGTTCCATGAGACACAGTACTAACCCCCATCTTGTTCCTCATCTTCATATCAGACATCGGTAGGGATATAAGCCACAGCGCAGTGTCTTCCTTTGCGGATGACACCCAAATTTGCATGACAGTGTCCTCCATTGTTGTCACTGGAAGACTCCAGGCGGACATCAACCAAATCTTTAAATGGGCTGCAGAAAACAATATGAAGTTCAATGATGAGAAATTTCAATTACTCCGATATGGAAAACGTGAGGAAATAAAAACTCCATCGGAGTATAAAACAAATTCCAACCACGCAATAGAGCAAAAACTAATGTCAAAGACCTGGGGGTGATCATGTCAGAGGATCTCACCTTCAAGGACCATAACATTGTATCATTCGCAGCTGATAGGATGGATAATGAGAACCTTCAAAACCAGAGATGCCAAGCCCATGATGACTCTCTTCAGGTCACTTGTTCTATCTAGGCTGGAATATTGCTGCACACTAACAGCACTTCTCAAGGCAGGTGAAATTGCTGACCTAGAAAATGTACAGAGAACCTTCACGGCACTCATAACTGCGATAAACCACTTAAATTACTGGGAACGCTTGAAGTTCCTAAACCTGTACTCCCTAGAATGCAGGAGGGAGGGATACATGATTATATACACCTGGAAAATCCTAGAGGGACTAGTACCAAACTTGCACATGAAAATCACTCCCTACAAAAGCAAAAGACTCGGCAGATGGTGCAACATCCCCCCTATGAAAAGCAAGGGTGCTACTAGCACGATAAGAGACAACACAGCAAGTGTCAGGGGGCCCAAGACTGTTCAGCTGCCTCCCAGCATGCATCAAGGTGTCATGTAGGGGGGTAATGATTGGGGGAATATGGGGGTAAGTGGAGGGATTTAGTAGGTGTGGGACAGGCGAGGCAGTAGGAGTGAGATGATTAGCAGAGGTAGGTAGGTAATGACAGGTCAGTGGTGACCACCACGACACTCTCATCAACTCTACACTACTCACTAACATATGCCTCGCCCATTCTTCACTCATATAAACATAATAAAATATAAGAAAAAAGAATAAATAACGGTGGGCAGTGAATATTACTATTCTACTCAAACACAGTTTATTATTAAGTCTTTGTACAATAATATATTTGGGAACAGAGCATTATTGTGGTTTAGATAAATGGGATGGTACACATAAGCAGTGAGACAGGGAATACAATTAGCTTGGCGAAACAGAATATAACTTACAATATAGTACAGAGGACAGTTCACTACAGGAACTAAGCCACAGGTCCCAAGACCTACACAGCACGAGTACTGCGCCAAGCCAGTACTCTGCCCAATGCCTCCAACAGTCTCCTCCAGAGACTTCAGTAGCCTTCTCCCGAGCCCTGCACCCCAGCAGCAGCTCCGCTCGAATCTCCTGGTCATGCTCTTCCTTGGGCTTTTATGGTGGTCCAAGCACCCTCCACAACCACGTGTACGACCTGATGCCTAGGTCTGACGCCGTAAAGAACAAAAGACCTCAGACGTGGGCGTGGCTACAGACGTTTGCCAAGGCAAGGTGTGACCATATAATTGGTTAAATTAGGTCTCCCCAGAGACCTCACAAGCCCAGCTGAACTACATCACAAAGGGGATTACCAATAGACCCCTGGCTGTTTTCAAGCAGGCACTGGACAGGCACCTAAAGTCAGTACCTGACAAGCTGGGTTGTGGTTCATATGCTGGATTATGTGTGGCCAGCAGTAACAGCCTGGTTGATCAGGCCCTGATCCACCATGAAGCCTGGTCACAGACTGGGCCGTGGAGGCGTTGACCCCCGGAACTCTCTCCAGGTATACACGCCTTAGAAAGATGCTGAAAACAGTGCCTCCCTTTCTTTTTTTCATTTTTTGTCTTGATTAAGATTCTTCCCTGCTGCATCCTGTCTATGAATGTAGCATGTCTGTCATGTGGTTAGTGGTAGTGCGATTGAACCTCCCATGTCGGTTTTGAACTCCATATAATTATTTAATAATGCATATTTGAAACGATATCCCTCAAAAATGAATTTTTCAGTTGGCAGTTATGAAGTAAGACAGCCAAGTAGCAATCCCTGAGCTTTGTTTTTACTAAGACATATTTTACAATCTTTTCATGTCAATACAAAGAGATAATCTTAATCAAATAGAGTGGACCCCCGCTTAACGATCACCTCCAAACGCGACCAATTATGTAAGTGCGTTTGTACGTGTATGTTTGGGGGTCTGAAATGGACTAATCTACTTCACAATATTCCTTATGGGAAAAAATTCGGTCAGTACTGGCACCTGAACATACTACTGGAATGAAAAAAGATCGTTAACCGGGGGTCCACTGTATGTTTAAATAGACAGTGGAAAAAATATTGGTGAACCACATACAGTACAAGTACTGTATTCAACATGGCAGGCATATCTAGTTATTATGTGTGTATATTTACAAAATATTTTTTCAGGTACTGTTAATCTAAAAGTTTTGTCATTGCTTCACCAGGAAGAAGATTCACTCTCCAGAAGAACCTGTTCCAGCCCAGATCTTGTGGCAAACACTAGACAATCCTTTGTAAGTATCTTTTACATTTGGAAAATCAGAATAAGTCTTAAGGGTATGTGTACACTAATGACAATTTATTTTCAAGTAGAACCATTGTTTATTGCACTTTTAAAAGTAACTCCTTATCCATTTGATTTGTAATATTTAGTTTTTATTAACCACAGATATTTTTCTAGCTTATAGAGCATTAAATATGAAATGCATAGACTTCCTTGCCTGCATGATGGCTAGGTAGGCTGGTAGCCAAGGAATGTACATTGCATGCCTCTTTGTGCCTGTCATAATGAAATATAGAGAGAAAGGAGGGGAAGAAAAGAGGTACAAAGAAAGGGGAGAGGGAGAGAGGAAGGAAGGAAAAATGAAGAGAGGGGAAGAAAGGAGGAGGAAAGAAAGGAAGGAGGAAATAAGAAAACATGGAGGGAGAGAGGATGGAAGGAGAAATAGAGAGAGAGACAGGAGAAGGAATGAAAAGAGAGATTTTCGTTACAATTTTTTTTTTTTTTTTTTTTTTCAGAAAATGGATAAAACTCAGTCAAGATGGGAATCAGATGATCAACACCATCAGAATTCATTACAACATTTATACAATGATGCTAGAATTTTAAAAGTAAGTTGGTTACGATTGCATGTTTTTTCACTTCTGAATAGCCATGAACAAAAGTATTAATACTGTATGCATGGGTGCTGAATGGTGCAGTGAGGAGGAGGCTGGAAGTGGTGGATACGTGTCTGAGAACAATATGTGGTGTGAATATTATGCAGAGTTAATAGTTTGGAGATTAGAAGAAGGTGCAGGGTTACTAAAAGTATTATTCAGAGGGCTCAGGAGGGGGTTGTTGAGGTGGTTTGGACATTTAGAGAGGATGGAGAAAAAAAAGGATGACTTAGGGGGGTGTATAAATCTGTAGTGGAGGGAAGGCAGTGTAGGGGTCATCCTAGGAAAGGATGGAGGGAGGAAGTAAAAGAGGTTTTGTATGTGAGAGTCTTGAACATCTAACAGGCATGTGTGAGCATGTTAGATAGGAATGAATGAAGGCAAGTGGTTATTATGATGATGTGTTCTTGGAGTGTGAACAAGGTAACATTTATGAAAGAATTCAGGGGAACCGGTTAGTCGAACTTAGAGTCCTGGAGGTGGAGAGTACAGTGCCTGAGAGACTGAACTTCTGGAATAAGATAAAGAACTGCTGGAATTTACTTAGACATTGGTAAAGCTTTGAGTAAGTATGTAAAGAAAACATGAAAGATTTATATGAATTGTTAAACAATGTGTCATTCAACATGAAGAGTGGTGGAGGGTTGATCCCCTGTTAGCCAAATAGATAGTATATATACTACAAGACTTTTGACCCCTGAATGTACATGCATGTGTATATAATGTTAGTTTACAATGTTTAGAGATGCATATATTCTACATTAGACTAACAGAAATAATAGACACATATATAATGCATATAAATCAATAGAAATTATATGGACAATAGAATGGTTGGCTTCATCAACCCATACGAACATTTCTGCAATGTCCTGCCCTTTCTCTCATTCTTGTTGATATTCTTTGGCTGTCACCATTTTGTGGTCTGTTTTATCTTCACCTTATATTACTTGTTAATTTAGAGTAGTATTTTCATTCTTTGGTCTTGCTTCTTTGTATTTGTAAGCAAATAGTAAGTTTATTCAGGTACATATACATAAATACAGTTCCATAGATTATCATACATAGCAGCATATATGTAGAGAACGCAGGATAACCCAAAAAAGATACCGTGCCTGTCTCGTGATTAGTGGACAGAGAACTTTTTCTATATGAAATCTGGTAAAGCAAAATGTATGGGCAAGTCTCTGCACGCGCTGCCCCCTCTTCATCTAGTAGTAAATAGATACCAAAGAATTAGTCGACTTGTGGGTTACATCCTAGAGAAGAATACCTGAGTACCCAAGTGAATGGGATTTGGACAAGGATGAATGATGCTTCCATGGAATAATAAGAGAAGTGATTGCTAGAATTTGAGAGACATGACCCTAAAAGATGATAAATAGATTATAAATGTTATTTATTGCAGTTGCTGTTCATAGTGTTTTTTCCCCTCAGTGAGGGTGCCTTGATGCTAATAATGGCCTCTTGATTCAAAGAACTGAATTTATCCTCATCTTTCTTGGATCAATCCTGAATACTTCCCAGGCATTGTATGACCTTTATGGGTTATCACTTCATGATTACATTCATCAAAAAAAAATTAACTTTTAAAATGAGCTACAGAAGTTTGTGGACCCTGAAAGCAAGTAACAAAAGGAAGTTGAAAGTAAAGGCAAAAAAGCATGGCAATGGTGAGAGGTAGAAGTAGTATAGTGAATGAAAGAGTAGAGCTCAGAAATGAAAGAGATTAGAAAAAGTAAAGTGTTTAAATACAAGGAAGTAAAGAAAAAAAAGGCACAATACCACGACAAATAATACACAAATAACCCGTACATAAGAGAGAGAAGCTTATAACGACATTTTGGTCTGACTTGGATCGAAACATTGTCATAAGCTTCTTTCTCTCTCCTATGTGTGGGTTATTTGTGTATGAGTAAATGTATTAGCAGATGGTTTTGTAAAGGATGAGGTAAATAAGAGGGTAGAAGAGGAAAAGTAAGCAGCAGGAGTGTTGAAGAGTTTGTAGAAAGAAGGAAACTTGTTGATGGATGCAAATAGGGAAATGTATCAAGAGTATAGCAATGCTGACACTCTTCTATACAAGTTAAGCATTTGCTTTGAATGTTGCAGTGAGGAGGAGGTTGGAGGCAGTGGAAATGTTTTGGTGTCATTGTTCTATATAGAATAAGGCAATAAGAAACTTGTACTGTATACTGTGAGGGAGTATGAAAGTTGTCATTAAGAGAGGCTTTTCAGATGGTTTCATCTTGTAGAAAAATGGAAACATTTATTTTCCCTTTATGTCCTTTTCATTCTGATCCATCTGTGACCTTGGCAGTTTGATTCCTGTATAATTGCTTCCTCATATTTCAGCTTTAACAAGAATATGTAATTTCACTTTGTAATAACAGGAATATACGGTAATATGATGAGATATTTCTTTGTACTTGTCTTTGCATTAAGAATCTTGTAATTTCAATCTGGGACGATAGTTAATTCTGTCGCAGTTGACAGACTTTAGTGAGGGTTTGCTTGTGTTTGTTTTCGTACTGGTGGTGTAATACTGTTGTAGTTGGCATGCTAGCCAAGTGTCTATGGAATTTGATTCCCACATGACTCATCCTTCCTCATATCAATGAGTTAGTAGCAATTATTTATTGTTTATGTCTTAATACATTATCAGTTACATATGTACATTGTACTCTGTTGTATATTAAAACGGAATAACTGATGAGAAACCAGATTTCCGTTGGGAGATTTTAAATACAGTATCATTTGTATATTACTCTGTGTTCATATTTAATATTTTATTTTAATAGGAAGCCTTCAGAAAAATACATCATGGAGATCATTTATCAAAGGATATGTGTAACACTGTAAAAAAATGGAGCAAGAATGAGATACCAAATTCAAGGAACAAAGTAGAGGTAAATATCTTGTTGCCAGTAAAGACCACACTGTGTCCATAATGTAACCCTGGTAAACTGCACACTTATGTTTACTCTGTCCATAATATTTTTTTCTTATTCAGTGTTTTTTTTTCACACTAAGCATGATACACTCCCAGACTTGAATATTGCCTGGACTTGTTCAACTATTGTGCTGCAACACAATATTTAACTGCATATTTGTGGTTAAATATATGATTTTTATAGAATTTTTCAACCTAGCCTAACCTACCTTGGTAAGAAATAGCTGATGTAGTAAAGAAAAAAAAACTGACCTAAGATAAAATGATGCTGGGAATTATGTGAGAAAATGAATGATATAGTGAGGATAAGCTGCTGTAACACAAGCCCAAATCTGAAAAAAAAAAAAATGGCAGGGCAGAATTTAGTGGAATTTGTGTATTTTTAATTCACAACAAAGATCTCAGGAATGAAATCAAACAAATTTGGAAGTATGACTGTACTGTACTAGGATATACTATATACAGTATTGAAAACATTGTAGGTTCTTACTGGGAAATGCTCTTACAAATATTTTTCTTTTTAGAGAAACAGGAGAGAGAGACAAAAACTTGCTGATCATAGAGAACCTGCTGAAGATGCAGACAATAGGAGCTCAGCGCAGCTTGCCCAAGAGGAAGAAGCCCTCCGACAAGAACTCAGGAATTTACGAGAGTTAACTCAGAGCAATGCATCGGTGGTGGAAGAAAATAAAAGGCTCATGAGAAAGGTTACTTTCTTTGTTCATAAATACTGTAACAAGACTGAATTAATAATAATGAATATGTGGAGGGAAATGGCTGATGATGTTTAAAAAAAAAAAAGTGCTGTACATGTTACGAAGAAAGAAGTTGCAGAAGGCCTAGCCTTTTTTGGTCAAAAGGCAGGTGGGTGTGACAAGTGTGATGAGTGTGATAGAAAAAAAAATTGTATGAAGCAAAAGGAAGTGAGTAGTCAATAAAAGTCAGGCAGTATTTTAAAACGCTCATTTTTTTCTCTTGATCACTTTCAGGAAGGGGTCTTATAATATTAATTACTTTCTTCCTTTGTGCCTGTAATATGGTTTTATTAAAAACTATTAAATTTGCAGCATCTTAACTTTGGACAGTTCTGATAAGAATACCAAAAATTTAATTATCAAGTTTGTAAATCTTGAACTACAACTTTTTTTTTTAAAGCTGTGCCACATATTTCTAAACAGGTATTTTGTTGCTCACGTATAATCCAAGGAATTTGATCTATCCTTCTCTTCCTTAGAGCAAACCTGATTACCTCCTGTTTCCCAGGTGTTATATGACCACTGCAGGTTTAGTGGTTTCCCACAAATAATAAAAATAATACTGCTTATCCTAGGTAGTAGGTTGGTAAACAGCAACCGCCCAGGGAGGTACTACCGTCCTGCCAAGTGAGTGTGAAACAGAAGCCTGTAATTGTTTTACATGATGGTAGGATTGCTGGTGTCTTTCTGTCTCATAAACATGCAAGATTTCAGGTACGTCTTGCTACTTCTACTTACACTTAGGTCACACTACACATACATGTACAAACATATATATACACACCCATCAGGGTTTTCTTCTATTTTCTTTCTAGTTCTTGTTTATTTCCTCTTACCTCCATGGGGAAGTGGAACAGAATTCTTCCTCCGTAAGCCATGCGTGTTGTAAGAGTCGACTAAAATGCCGGGAACAAGGGGCTAGTAACCTCTTCTCCTGTGTATATTACTAAATGTAAAAGGAGAAACTTTCGTTTTTCCTTTTGGGCCACCCCGCCTCGGTGGGATACGGCTGGTGTGTTGAAAGAAGAATACTGCTTATGGAGCAAGGGCCTAGTAACCCCTTCTCCTGTATAAATTACTAAATTTAAAAAGAGAAACTTTTGTTTTTCTTTTTGGGCCACCCTACCTTGGTGGGATATGGCCGGTTTGTTAAAAAAAAACTGCTTATGTAGTCTCAAATATTGTAAACATTGTGATCTCCTAATAGCACTCACACTGTACTCTTTAAAATATACAGTACTCCTTAAAATATACAGTACACTTTAAAATATACAGTACTCCTTAAAATATACAGTACACTTTAAAATATACAGTACTCCTTAAAATATACAGTACACTTTAAAATATACAGTACTCCTTAAAATATACAGTACACTTTAAAATATGCAGTACTCCTTAAAATATACAGTACACTTTAAAATATACAGTACTCCTTAAAATATACAGTACACTTTAAAATATGCAGTACTCCTTAAAATATACAGTACACTTTAAAATATACAGTACTCCTTAAAATATACAGTACACTTTAAAATATGCAGTACTCCTTAAAATATACAGTACACTTTAAAATATACAGTACTCCTTAAAATATACAGTACACTTTAAAATATGCAGTACTCCTTAAAATATACAGTACACTTTAAAATATACAGTACTCCTTAATATATATATATATTATATATATATATATATATATATATATATATATATATATATATATATATATATATATATATATATATATATATATATATATATATATATATATATTAAAATATACAATACACTTTATACAGTACACTTTAAAATATACAGTACACTTTAAAATATACAGTACACTTTAA
Organism: Cherax quadricarinatus; assembly: GCF_038502225.1. NCBI lineage: Eukaryota > Metazoa > Arthropoda > Malacostraca > Decapoda > Parastacidae > Cherax > Cherax quadricarinatus. The sequence goes on along the minus strand of NC_091329.1, from coordinate 11,436,002 downwards.
AATATACAGTACACTTTAAAATATACAGTACACTTTAAAATATACAGTACACTTTAAAATATACAGTACACTTTAAAATATACAGTTCACTTTAAAATATACAGTACACTTTAAAATACAGGAGGGCCTCACTTATACAGCAGGTTAGGTTCCGGGCTACTGTTGTAAAGCGAAAATCCCCGTAAAGAGAAACATAGCCTTTTATCCATTTTCAAATGCAAATAAAAGCCTGATAACATGTTTACACTATCATATATTAAGTGAGCTATATAGCTAGGCCTAAAAAATACATATACAGAACACACATTACTTACTTTAAAATATTTTTGTCCTTAGCTTATAGTGAGTGGTGAATATATTTATTGTAGGAAGTGTGAAAAATTGAAGAATGGGTATAATTGAAAACTGCTGTATTAGCAAAATGCTGTAGAGCAAAGCACTGTAAAGCAGGGCCCTCCTGTATACTGTATTCTTTAAAATATACATTTAAATGTTATCTCATAGTTCACACTTTGGAAAATTCTTGAACATAGGTGCATGATTTGTGCACCTAAATGATGGCTAAGAGGAGTGAGAAAGACAGCAGATGCAAGATAAATCTATTTTCAAAATATCATCAAATAAACATTGTAAGCTTGAGATAAGTAATGAAATGCCAGAAAAGCTGAAATTTTAATACAGCATTTAGGATCAGTATGCTGCAAGATGTACATGTAGGTGAGTACAAATACAAAATGCATCTGTCTTGCACTCAGCAGAGAGAGAATCACACCTCTGCCATGTCTTGCACTGAATGACCCAAATGGGTTTAGCACTTAATGTGAATTGAACAAGAAACATGCTGCAAAGTAAGTGAGGAAATAAAATAATGCACTGGAGAAAGATTAATAACTTCTCGTGCTCATTACAGGTTCATCAGTTACAGCAACGTCTCAGGAGGCAGGAAACTGTACAGAAAGGCAGTGGTGGAACTGAAAAGAATACTGAAAGTAGAGATGAATATGTTATTCTTGCTCTTAGAAAAAAATATGAAGATTTGCTCCAGTATGTCTTAAAGGTACAGTACTATAACCTTTTATTAATTGTAATGTCATATATACTGCACATACTTATGAAATTTCTGTCATATTTTTATTAAGTAAATTAAATTACTATATACTTCAAATAATTTATATAATGCAACAGGTTGAGTCTGAAAACCAGAAGCTAAAGAGCCTAATAGGAGTGTCTGGTGAGCAAGAAGACATTTTTAATTGCTCAGATCATGAGCATGGGGAATATGGTCCAAGAGTCTTGGCTAGACTGCATAATGACCTTGAAGCACTGAAACAAGAGGTATGAGTACATAATGCAGGAGGATTCCAACTGACAAATACTCCAAGTTATACACATCCACACTTACAAACCCATCACAGAGGAACCAATTAAATTTTTACAACTGTAGAACTGCATTGCAGTTGTGTGTAACATAACCATTCTTTGTGCTTTTGCTCTATAAGTAAGAAAATCTTAAGCTGAAAAACCAGGAATGCAACTTTGTGAGTTTGGGACATCCTGTGCAGATCAACTTTTTTTGTTTGTCTCCAGTAGCACAGTAATATTCTTCTAGGTCAAAATTACTACAATTTTACATTTTGTTAGTTATAACTTGAAATACTGTGTCTGAAAAGTGTGTGAAGGATTAATGTGGGCATACTGGGCCAAGTTGGATTTAGTGAGGTGTAGCAACTGACATGCACTCGGTACATTTCCTTACCAAATTCCAAATTAAACCAAACTTACAGGAATTCACTATACCTATACCAAATGAACATATACCGAAGATAAATGCATTTAATGGAGGTCAAAGCAAAGAAAGCATTAATTACAGAAAAGTAAGAGGTAGCATCAGCTAACCTCATTTCAAAATCGGTAAAAATACAAGCCTCATACCCTTACCAAATCGTACCAAACATATAAGAACCCACCACACCCATACGAAAGAAACATATACTAAAAATGCTTTTGAAAAGTAATAACCAATAAAAATAAAGCAATTCTATAATAAATGGTGTGGGAGGCTGTCTGGGAGATGTAGAGAGAGATGCCAACTATAGCTTTGGCTCCCATCAGTATTGTGAGACCAGATTTATACTGTTTTTCTAACTGTAATACATATCTGAATTGTCTGTACAACTTTTTTTTTTTTTTTTTACTAACACATCGGCTGATTCCCACCAAGGCAGGGTGGCCCGAAAAAGAAAAACTTTCATCATCATTCACTCCATCACTGTCTTGCCAGAGGGGTGCTTTACACTGCAGTTATAAAAGTGCAACATTAACACCCCTCCTTCATATGCATGATATATTTATGATGGGTTGATAATGCTTGTTTGGTGGAAGAGAAAGCAACACCACATGCTTTAGCCATACAATAGCCAGGGTCAGCAAGGAAATAACACATTTCCATCCCCACTCTCAACGTATTACTGTGATAATATAACTAGGGCAGCACCTTGCAAGAGACTTGTCCCTACATATTCCTTCATTATACAGGTCTCCCTCAACATTCACGTTTTCAACTTTCACGGGCTTCACACATTCGCAAATTCCCAACCGGCAAATTCCCAGCCACCAAATTCCCAACCGTCAAATTCCCAGCCACCAAATTCCCAGCAGCCAAATCATATTTAAGTTTCCCGCCACCTGCGAGTCCCTACTACCCTCCCTCCGACCCCTGCAACTGGCAGCCAGCCCTCCCACCACTCAGTGTGGTGAGTGTTTTGTTTGTTCATTATTTGCTATTAAACTACAGTATAAATAATGTAAACCCATTCATGACTGCATATTGGAATGGCTATTCAGACAGGTATTAGATGGTGACATCATGTGTTTACTCTTGAACACTGCAAAGAATTAAACATTTCTGCTACAGCTAATAATAACAATAGTAATAATAATAATAATAATAATAATAATAATAAATATGATATAATTGAAGAAGGAAATTGTACAAAAATACGAGGGAGTGGTAGACACATCGTCAGTGTGACTTTGTTTATGCTGGAGTGAACATTAGTCTCCCTGCTCTTCCAAACATTTCACAATAATTCATTGTGTTTGGTGCTTGTAGATTGAGTGTGACTGGAGTGGTAGAGGCAGTGATTGAGACAATGGTATTTAATAACATACATGTTAATAATAATACATGTTATTAATAATATGTACTATTATTATTTATAACAATACATGGTTTTTTTTTTTTTTTTTTTATTATCACACCGGCCGATTCCCACCAAGGCAGGGTGGCCCGAAAAAGAAAAACTTTCACCATCATTCACTCCATCACTGTCTTGCCAGAAGGGTGCTTTACACTACAGTTTTTAAACTGCAACATTAACACCCCTCCTTCAGAGTGCAGGCACTGTACTTCCCATCTCCAGGACTCAAGTCCGGCCTGCCGGTTTCCCTGAATCCCTTCATAAATGTTACTTTGCTCACACTCCAACAGCACGTCAAGTATTAAAAACCATTTGTCTCCATTCACTCCTATCAAACACGCTCACGCATGCCTGCTGGAAGTCCAAGCCCCTCGCACACAAAACCTCCTTTACCCCCTCCCTCCAACCCTTCCTAGGCCGACCCCTACCCCGCCTTCCTTCCACTACAGACTGATACACTCTTGAAGTCATTCTGTTTCGCTCCATTCTCTCTACATGTCCAAACCACCTCAACAACCCTTCCTCAGCCCTCTGGACAACAGTTTTGGTAATCCCGCACCTCCTCCTAACTTCCAAACTACGAATTCTCTGCATTATATTCACACCACACATTGCCCTCAGACATGACATCTCCACTGCCTCCAGCCTTCTCCTCGCTGCAACATTCATCACCCACGCTTCACACCCATATAAGAGCGTTGGTAAAACTATACTCTCATACATTCCCCTCTTTGCCTCCAAGGACAAAGTTCTTTGTCTCCACAGACTCCTAAGTGCACCACTCACTCTTTTTCCCTCATCAATTCTATGATTCACCTCATCTTTCATAGACCCATCCGCTGACACGTCCACTCCCAAATATCTGAATACGTTCACCTCCTCCATACTCTCTCCCTCCAATCTGATATTCAATCTTTCATCACCTAATCTTTTTGTTATCCTCATAACCTTACTCTTTCCTGTATTCACCTTTAATTTTCTTCTTTTGCACACCCTACCAAATTCATCCACCAATCTCTGCAACTTCTCTTCAGAATCTCCCAAGAGCACAGTGTCATCAGCAAAGAGCAGCTGTGACAACTCCCACTTTGTGTGTGATTCTTTATCTTTTAACTCCACGCCTCTTGCCAAGACCCTCGCATTTACTTCTCTTACAACCCCATCTATAAATATATTAAACAACCACGGTGACATCACACATCCTTGTCTGAGGCCTACTTTTACTGGGAAAAAATTTCCCTCTTTCCTACATACTCTAACTTGAGCCTCACTATCCTCGTAAAAACTCTTCACTGCTTTCAGTAACCTACCTCCTACACCATACACTTGCAACATCTGCCACATTGCCCCCCTATCCACCCTGTCATACGCCTTTTCCAAATCCATAAATGCCACAAAGACCTCTTTAGCCTTATCTAAATACTGTTCACTTATATGTTTCACTGTAAACACCTGGTCCACACACCCCCTACCTTTCCTAAAGCCTCCTTGTTCATCTGCTATCCTATTCTCCGTCTTACTCTTAATTCTTTCAATTATAACTCTACCATACACTTTACCAGGTACACTCAACAGACTTATCCCCCTATAATTTTTGCACTCTCTTTTATCCCCTTTGCCTTTATACAAAGGAAACTATGCATGCTCTCTGCCAATCCCTAGGTACCTTACCCTCTTCCATACATTTATTAAATAATTGCACCAACCACTCCAAAACTATATCCCCACCTGCTTTTAACATTTCTATCTTTATCCCATCAATCCCGGCTGCCTTACCCCCTTTCATTTTACCTACTGCCTCACGAACTTCCCCCACACTCACAACTGGCTCTTCCTCACTCCTACAAGATGTTATTCCTCCAATAACAATACATGTATATGTTATTAAATACATACATGTTAATAATAATACATGTTATTAATAATAACATGTACTATTATTATTTATAACATATATGTTATTAAATACCACTGCCTCAACCTCTGAATTACTGTGAAATGTTTGGAAGAGCAGGGAGACTAATGTTCACTCCAGCATAAACAAAGTCACACTGACGATGTGTCAACCACTCTCTCGTATTTTTGTACAATTTCCTTCTTCAATTATATCGTATTTATTATTATTATTATTATTATTACTATTGTTATTATTAGCAATAGCAGAAATGTTGGATTCTTTGCTGTGTTCAAGAGTAAACACATCATGTCACCGTCTAATACCTCTCCTAATAGCCATTCCAATATGCAGTCATGAATGGGTTTACATTATTTATTCTGTAGTTTAATAGCAAATAATGAACAAACAAAACACTCACCACACTGAGTGGTGGGAGGGCTGGCTGCCAGTTGCGGGGGTCGGAGGGAGGGTAGTAGGGACTCGCATTGGTGGAGGCAGTGATGGAGTCTGTGGTATTTAATAACATACATGTTATTAAATAACATACGTTATTAAAGCATAACATGTATATATTTAGTACAATTTACAACGTTTTCATGTATTTTATGATTATTCATGGTTCAACAAGTTAAGCAGTATTGTAATATATTTCCCTACAATATATTAGGGCACCAAACATTCACGGTTTTTCAACATTCGCGAGGCTCTTGTAATCCCCTAACCCTCGCGAATGTTGAGGGAGACCTGTATTAGCCAAATAAACACTACCTTACCTTACCTAGCACAGTTTGAGGACTCTCTTGATTATGCCATGTGGTTGAGTGGTCAACTGTTGTGGGAGAATCAGTCAATATATACATGTACTGTACCCCATTACAAAATTTTCTCTCGTGGATCGAGTCATGGCTCACTGACAAGAAGCAGAGAGTGTCCATAAATGGGGTTAAGTCCGAGTGGGGATCTGTAACAAGTGGCGTTCCACAGGGATCAGTCTTGGGCCCGTTGTTGTTTATAATATATATCAATGATCTTGATGAGGGAATTACTAGTGATATGAGCAAATTCGCTGATGACACAAAGATAGGTAGGATAATTGATTCAAACGTAGATGTTATGGAACTTCAGGAGGATTTAAACAAACTCTATTCTTGGTCAGAAAAGTGGCAGATGCAGTTCAATGTAGATAAATGCAAGGTTCTGAAGCTTGGGAGTGCCCATAACCCTAGTACTTATAAGTTAAATGATGTAGAACTTAGCCATACAGATTGCGAAAAGGACTTGGGGGTTATGGTGAGCAGCAACCTTAAACCAAGACAGCAATGCCTAAGCGTACGTAATAAGGCAAATAGATTACTGGGATTTATATCAAGAAGTGTAAGCAACAGAAGTCCAGAGGTCATACTGCAGCTTTATACATCATTAGTAAGGCCTCACCTAATTATGCAGCTCAGTTCTGGTCTCCATATTACAAAATGGACATAAATTCGTTAGAAAACATTCAGCGTAGGATGACTAAATTAATACATAGCATTAGAAATCTTCCTTATGAAGAAAGATTGAAGACTCTTAAGTTACATTCACTTGTTAGACGAAGAATGAGGGGAGACCTGATCGAAGTGTATAAGTGGAAGATAGGTATTAATAAAGGGGATATTAATAAGGTCTTGAGGATGTCTCTCCAAGAGAGAACCTGCAGTAATGGATTTAAATTAGATAAGTTTAGATTTAGAAAGGACATAGGAAAGTATTGGTTTGGAAATAGGGTAGTTGATGAGTGGAACAGTCTACCTAGTTGGGTTATTGAGGCTGGGACTTTGGGTAGTTTCAAATCTAGGTTGGATAAGTACATGAGTGGGAGGGGTTGGATTTGAGTGGGACTTTCACATCAGAGCTTATTTCTTGGGTGGCATTGAAAATTGGGTTGGGCAAATGTTTTGTTAGTGGGATGAATTGTAAAGGACCTGCCTAGTATGGGCCAGCAGGCCTCCTGCAGCATTCCTCGTTTCTTATGTTCTTATGTTCATTTTTTATTATCAATCACCACCATGATCAGTAATTCTAGAAATACAGCTAAAGTTGACACTAAACTGTTAAAGGCACAAGAATGTGTAATTAAGGGTATATAGTAGGGCCCCACTTATACTGCAGGTTAGGTTCCAAGCTACTGCTGTAAAGCAGAAATCACAGTAAAGCGAATCACTTTTTTTTCACTCATAAATGCCTAATTACATGTTTACACTAGGACATATGTATATGATAATGTATAATACTTGGTTGCTAATCTTTTGGGCTAATAATCTGAATAAAATCTTCATATTCTACTGATCTTTTGAGGATTCTTGATATTATTGCACTGTATCTTCTCTTCATACTTTTATACAAGCACTTATATAAATTACGCATTAATACGTTATATAATTTTAGAAAAAAAAGGCTATGTAAGAATTAAGTTGCCTAGTGATTTGCTGTCGCTCAGTGTGAGGCTAGGGACTGGAGAAGCACTGATTTAGCCCAGCAAGCAAATTATGAAAATTTCTGATATGTAACATCGAGCAATTTTGCATTTTAAGTTTTGGTTCTCTTTTTTCAGTCGGGTTAAAAATAAAATCATATTGCTTGATCGTGCATTACATGAGAGTTTACTCTAAATATTTTACTGAGTAATATTGTGTTATGTGGAATATTTGTCATCTATCACCAGAATTATATCCAGTACCTGTTTGTAGTTCTGTTTATCCTTTGTAGCTCCTAAAGATAATAAAGTTTACTATTTTTTATTAACAATGGAATGGGTTCAGTGCTTAGTTTTGATTATACTAAAAAAATTAACAATGGAATGTGACAACTATTTTGCACTAATGTTTATTCACATCAAGCCCTTCTTTATTAACTTTCTCATTGTATTTTCTTTTTAGATCCTAAAGAAGGATGAATATATTCTGGAGTGTGAGCAGCACTTACAGACTATGAAGGAAAATGTTGATCGTCACAATACCCTGAGAAATCAAACTTCAGGTGCCAGGACGATAGACACTTCAACACTGGAGGAAGAGTGGATGAGGAGGCTGAACGAGACCCGGGACATGTATGATCGAGCTATTCAGGGCTACAAGGATCAGCTTGGAGAGCTGCAAGAAAAGCTACTTAATTCTGAAAAAAATCATGCTAAACAGGTTACAGAATTAACCAGTAAGTTAGCTGAAGCACAAAGTGAAGTTATAGCACCAAAGGCTAATGAAGTGGAGATAGATGAATCACATAGGCCTATTAATATAAATGGGGACAAAGAAAAGGATAAGAAAAATGAAAAAGTTGAAAGGCAGAGATCAGAAGAAACTGAAGAATCTGACCAGTCAGGATTTGAAGAAACTGAGAAACAAGAAAAAACATCTGAGCCTAAAAGACCTGATGACAAAGAGCACAGAAAAAATGATAATACCAAAAGAAATGGTGAAAATGTTAGCAGACTTGAGAAATCCAGCCAGTCTTCCAGTACAGCAAAATCGCAGAATAAAGACACTGAAACTACTTCAGAGACACCTGAAGTAATAAGATTTGAAAGGTATAGTGAATCTATAGAGAATTTAGTGAAGAGACTTGAAAGTTCAAGCTTGGGTCGAGATGAAATAGAAAACATCACTTCTGTTATAAAAGACACAGTTAGCGAGTGTTTAAATGAGTGGAAGGGAAGTCTCCGGCAGGAACTGACTCAAGAAAAAGATGATACTGATAAACTTAAGAAAGAATATGAGGACCTGCAAAAAAAATTGAGAAGCAAGAACAAAAAAATTGAGTCTTTACAGAATCAATGTAAGGATTTTGAACAACAAAATTTAAAACTTCATCACCAGTATTCTCAGCTTGAATTAAGAGTAAGTATAAAAATAATTATTTATGTATACAGTTCTGTGTTTTTTGCACATCCATTCATCTTTCCATCTGTGCAGTTTGTTCTTCCCTACTTTTATGCAAGCTTTTCCTCTCTTTGCCTTGAATACTTTCAGTCACATTCACATAGTACAACAGTGTACACCAATAGCTCCAAATCCCCATTAGGGAGTAGGGTATGCAGCTGTTTTTCCAGAAAGAGTAATCCAGGGACATTTACTAAAGTTGGTCAGCATTTTCTCACAACACAGTTGTATGCATCCAACCTGATAATGGGAGCACAAGCATATGGATACCCAAATGACCTAAGAACTAGGCCCCAAAAGGGTTAACAGGGAAACATCTGAATTTATATCTTCAGTTGACTTACCTGCTGCAAGCAAATTTAAGAAATTTGCTTAATGTGTCTGGTATCTTGTTTTCATTAACCCTTTGACTGTCGTTGTCGTATATATACGTCTTACAAGCCAGTGTTTTTGACGTACGTATTAATACACCAAAATTCTAGCAGCTTCAAGGCGGGAGAGAGCTGGTAGGCCCGCATGTGAGAGAATGGGTCTGTGTGGTCAGTGTGTGCAGTAAAACAAAAATCCTGCAGCACTCAGTGCACGAGAAAAAAAAAGCTCCAGCCGTGTTTTTGGATTAAAACGGCGACTTTGAGGTGTATTTTCATATAGTATTTATGGTTGTAGTCTTGTTTTCTTGGTCTCATTTGATTGAATGGAAGATATATTACAGAAATAGAAATGATTTTGATTGGTTTCACGATGAAAAGGACCTTGAACTTGAGCTCAAAGTAGCGGAACTGTTCGATTTTTGCCATTGTTCAAGAGAAGAAAAATGACATCACCGTCCAATACGTGTCCAACTGGCCGGTCTAATATGCAGTCACAAATGGGTTGACATTATTTATATATTTATTACAATAATGCAGTAGTCTGCATAACAGTAAATCTATTTTTTTGTGAATAAAAATTCAAAATAGAAAGCAAGAGTAATATAAGAGGGGCCTGGAGATGTGACTAATGAGCAGAGAAAATGTTATTTTAGTGCCAGGAATGTCTGCATTGTTTATTCTGAACCCTATTTTGAAATTGACATCTTTTTTAATTTGCATGAAATTAGCCAAATTGCCAATTTCTGACCACTTTATTTGGTAGTTGAAATCGATAAATGGGTGGTTTCTTGTACTCAGCCGATAGAACAAATGGAGTTCTAAAGAAATAGCTATGAGTCTGGTCGACTGGAACAATGGAATTGGCTGAAAATAGGGCTCTGTATCCCTCAATTAAGCACATAGTTCAAGAAAGTGACCATAGGGCTGACCATACTGCCAGAAGTACTTGTAACCAAGCGTAAACCTAGCTACTACACCATCAGTAAGTCTGTTCACATTGCAAGTTGCTCTTGTTATCAGAGTGATATATCCATTCAAGTTTCTAACCATATTCCTGTGACTTTGTCTCATTATTTAATTATCTCTATTATTATTTCTAATGCTTGACACAGACATAGCAAAGTTATATTCTACATTGTCCTTCTGGGTACTTTCTTTGCCTAACCAATCAGCTTTATTATGGAGTAATTCACTGTGACTTTAGTACTTACTTTTTAATTTTTTTAACACACTAGCCATCTCCCACCGAAGTAGGATGACCTGAAAAAGAAGAAACGCTTTCATCATCATTCACTCTATCACTGTCTTGCCAGAGGCATGCCAATACTACAATGCAGATGCCCCTCCAAACTACAAATATCCCCACCCTTCCTTTTTAATATAACAATAATAATAATCCCATGATCAGCAGATCAACTGCTGTATGACAATCTGGAATTCATAAAAGCAGAACGGTTTGGTTTTGCAGTAGCTTAACTTACATAAGTTTGTATTTTAGTGTTTTCCTTTGATGCTCTAGCTCCCTCTTATGCTTAGTTACAGATATGCATGAGTGTATTATTATAATAATGATGATAATATTAAAAGGGCTGTGTCTGTACTCTGTAGGAGGGTTGGGGATACTACAGTTGGAGGGATAATCTGATGGTTATGTCAGCACACTTCTGGAAAGACAGCAGTTGAGTGAATGTTGGTGAATAATTTCAATGGTTCACCCTGCCTTGGTGAGAGATGGTCATTGAATTATAATTATTATTATTATTATTTTAATAATAATAATTATGTATTGCTATTACACATTTTCAGATGGATGCATCTCAAATAACAGGCCAATTGGATGTGCTACAGGAGCTCCCAAAGAAATTGCAAGAGACTGAACAGAGGTTGTTAGACACAAGGGAGTTATTTCAACAAGCCCAAGGAGAAAAACAAGCATTACAGGACCAGCTTCATGTACTAGAAGAAAAATTAAGCAAAAAGGAAACCAAACTCAAAAGCGAACGTGAGCAGTGTTCCAGTAGAGAAAAGGAAATTAAAAATCTTCGGGAAACTTCTTCCTCTCTGCAGCGCCAACTGGAGGATGCAGCAAAGGAGGCAAGTCACCTGCAAGAACAAATGTCTACCAAAGATACAATATTAGAGCACACGTCAACTCAACTAGAGGAAAGAATACGTGAGTGTGCTACCTTATCCTCCCTTGTAGATCACTATAAAATTCAACAAAATCAAGAATCAAATCGGATTCAGGCCCAGCTAAGTGAAAGGGAGAGTGCCTCTTATCAACAGTACATGGAGGCACAGGCTTTGGCTACACGTTGTCAGGCACAGCTCTCTGCTTTACGTTCTGAAAAGGATCACAATGAAAAATCCCTCAGAAATAATGTTCGTAAGCTAGAGGAGCAAGTGGATCAACTTCAGTTAAAGAACTCGACCCTTCAGAGGCAGCTAACCATTATCACTTCCACTTACCATAACATGTTTTCAAGTGTGGATCTCAACCTGCCCAGTTCTCCTGGCCTAGGGAGCTCCGATGCAAAAAATCTATGAAAAAAGCTTAAAAAAAATTATAGTTTTAGAGCTTGTGCTTATTTAATGAATGTAATATAGTGATTTGTAGACAGATGGATTGCTAGATAGAACTAAATATGCTTTGTGTAAATTACTAAATGTAAAAAGAAAAACTTGTCTTTTTAGAGGATCACCCAGCTTCAATGGGAGACAGCCAGCGAATTAAAAAAAAAATTATGATATAATCTTAATAAGAAATGCCTCTGTCTTCCTTTCTTGTGTCACTCTGCCCTTGAGTCCTGTCTCTATCATATAGATAAAAGAATTAAGGTAATATGTATAGTATTGTTTGTTTTTAACTTTTTTTTTTTTAAACAAGTCGTCCATCTCCCACCGAGGCAGGGTGACCCAAAAAAAAAAAGAAAATCCCAAAAAAGAAAATACTTTCATCATCATCATTCAACTCTTTCAACTCACTCACACATAATCACTGTTTTTGCAGAGGTGCTCAGAACACAACAGCTTGGAAGCATATACCTATAAAGATACACAAACATATCCCTCCAAACTGCTAATATCCCGAACCCCTCTTTTAGAGTGCAGGCATTGTACTTCCCATTTCCAGGACTCAAGTCCGGCTATATAAAAATAACCGGTTTCCCTGAATCCCTTCACTAAATATTACCCTGCTCACACCCCAACAGATCATCAGGTCCCAAATATCATTCGTCTCCATTCACTCCTATCTAACACGCTCACGCACGCTTGCTGGAAGTCCAAGCCGCTCGCCCACAAAACCTCCTTTACCCCCTCCCTCCAACCTTTTCGAGGACGACCTCTACCCCGCCTTCCTTCCCCTACAGATTTATACGCTCTCCATGTCGTTCTACTTTGATCCATTCTCTCTAAATGACCAAACCACCTCAACAACCCCTCTTCAGCCCTTTGACTAATACTTTTACTAACTCCACACCTCCTAATTTCCACACTCTGAATTTTCTGCATGATAGATACACCACACATTGCCCTTAGACAGGACATCTCCACTGCCTCCAACTGCCTCCTCGCTGCTGCATTCACAACCCAAGCTTCACACCCATATAAGAGTGTTGGTACTACTATACTTTAATAAAGTCCCTTCTTTGCCTCCGTAGATAACGTTTTTTTGTCTCCACATATACCTCAATGAACCACTCACCTTTTTTACCTCATCAATTCTGTGATTAACCTCATCCTTCATAAATCCATCCACTGACACATCAACTCCCAAATATCTGAAAGCATTCACTTCTTCCATACTCCTCCCCAATTTGATATCCAATTTTTCTTTATCTAAATCATTTGATACCCTCATCACCTTACTCTTTTCTATGTTCACTTTCAACTTTCTACCTTTACACACACTCCCAAACTCATACACTAACCTTTGCAATTTTTCTTTAGAATCTCCCATGAGCACAGTATCATCAGCAAAAAGCAACTGTATCAATTCCCATTTTGTATTTGATTCCCCATAATTTAATCCCACCCCTCTCCTGAACACCCTAGCATTTACTTCTTTTACAACCCCATCTATAAATATATTAAACAACCATGGTGACATTACACATCCCTGTCTAAGACCTACTTTTACTGGGAAGTAGTCTCCCTCTCCTCTACACACCCTAACCTGAGCCTCACTATCCTCATAAAAACTCTTTACAGCATTTAGTAACTTACCACCTATTCCATGTACTTGGAACATCTGCCACATTGTTTCCCTATCCACTCTATCATATGCCTTTGTCATATGTCACTTAAAATGCTCCCTCTCAAGAGAGGTTCCTTGATGCTGAAGGCTCACTGGGGCAAGTAATTGAATCTGTTTGCCCCCTCCATGGATCTAACTTGATTGCTTCCTACTCTCCAAGCAGTGCATGATCCTAATGGATTTAGTACTTCCCCTTATACCTTTGATGACCTTCCAGAGTTTTTCTACTCCTGGAGCCCAGCCATGGGCTAGGCTCATCTTGCATTTACCTGGTCAACCAGGCTATTGCTGCTGGTGGCCCACTGCCCCACATATCCATCAGAGCCTAGTTGATCTATTTAAAATGTCAAAAATATACTGTACAGTGCTGCTCAAGACAGGTAGAACTTACCAAGATTAATTCAATGCAATAAACTGCAGGCAGTATTTGTTTAATAAGAAAGTTACATTCTGGAAAAAAAAAGTAAATTCTCATTAAGTAAAGCATGTATTCCCACAGAGTTCCATCACTTAAATTATGTTCTAAATAGCAAAATTTTCAGCCCCTAAATACACAAAAAAATATAAATGGTCAAAGTATAAAATGACATAATAGATTTGAAGAATTGTAACCACTCCAATGGGCCACTGCCTGCTTCATAACAAATATTAGCGAGTCTCTGAATCTAGATTAATAAGATAGAGAGATATATATGCCACCCTCAGCCCATTATTATAATCAAAAAGAAGCGCTAAGCCACAAGGACTATACAGTACCCTCAGCCCAGCAATCAGTGCATCATTAATGTTTGCTAAAGTTTAGCAAATTTTTGTAAAGTGTAACTCATTTCATTAAGTCGCTACACCATAATATAAATTGCTTTAAAATTTCACCAATTTATCTGAAGGTTTTATTAAAGAAATTTTGCAATAAAATATTTATCTAGTGCTTTGCTATTTACTATATTTCCTTAACCCTTAAACTGTCCAAACGTAGATCTGTGTTTTTTCGACATTTGAAAGTATGTAAAAAAAACGTAATTTTTTTTTTTTAATTTGAAAACGTGTAAAAAAAAACTTTGATCTACCTTTTTTTTTTATATTTGAAAATATGTAAAAAAAAACGTAGATCTACTTTTGGAGCACTACGCATGTGGACGTAAATCTGTTTGGACAGTTTAAGGGTTAAATTTTGAACAAAATATAAAGCAATTACACCAGTCCATTTCATTAAGCTGCGCTGTTATCATAATGGGAGGGATATTGTCAGTCACTGAACAGTTCAGTAAAACAATTCTACAGCAACATTACAGACCTTTCCAAAGCTGTCTTCTTAACCTAGGTATAACAAATTAAGTTTTTTTATTTTATTTATTTACATTCATTGGGAAAGTGCTAAATTTATACAACTTCTAGGGAAATGCTAAATCAGTCAGGTTTGATTCTTATTGTATTCACAAAATGTACTCAAGCTGCATGGGTCATAAAGCACCAAAAGGCTCAGGGATGCTAATGACTGGAGTAATGCAGTGGAGAAACAAGACAAGCTAGCTAGGAAGCTAGAGTTGGCATAATAAACTAGTTTCAATCAAAACGTCAAAAGAGCAGCACCTCTACACTGAAAGTAGAGCTCTCAGAAGGGAGAGGAGTAACGAAAGTGCCCAGGCCCTGTATTCTCAAAGTATGAAGGGAAAATGAGAATATTACTAGTGTTTTATCAGACTGCTAAAAGGATGAGAAACAGTAAAGGCACCAGGATTGTGCCTAGGAATAATGAACAATTTACTAAGATTAGATTTTGTTTATTACTCCTGTGTTCTATGTTACAAAACTCAATATCCATTTTCTTACCTTTCTGGCTATATTTTGACTTCATTTTATAGTCTACTGCTCCACAATCAAACATGTCAAATATTTTTGCAAAGTTTGTGTATATTGTATTTCTATCCCCCCCCCCCTCCCATTTTTCTGCCATCTCCCACCAAGGCAGAGTTACCCAAAATAGAGAACACAATCACCATCATTCATTCAATCACTGTCTTGACAGAAATGTGCTGACTGCAATTCAGATCACCCTCCAGTTGCAATATCCCCACTCATTCAGAGTGCAGGCACTGCACCATTATAAATAAAGTGTACTAAACTTAGGGTTTCATTAAAAATAGATATTTGGTTATGTGCATCATACAGAATTATCTTTCAAGTTATAATATTAACCACAATGCTCGAAACCCTTGTAGGTCATATGGTACAATCTCTCTAGTTACTCAAATGGATGAATATCTATTATCATTATTAATAATGTATTATTATATTCAAGGGGCAGCACACTATAAGGGTCAAACATGCCTCAATTGGAGATAAAAAGTGCATCAATTTCATTTATTTTATTAATAAGCTACTTGACCACAATGGGTTCTGTACAAGCTAGCAACAGCAGGTGCAAAAAAGTGGTCATGAGTAAGGCTCACATCGGGAGTGTGTCGTCTCTTGTTATACCACCATCATCTCACTAATGTTGTGTGCTATCAAAGCAACAACACTAAATAAACCCTGAAAAAAATTTGACCTAGGTACTTTAACTTTTAACCAATTAAAATTCACTTCTAATAAGAGAAGCAAAAATATATGGGATTGCTACCTTCAACAGCATACAACTAAATTCAATGCAATTTTAACTGCACTTTCATTTCAACCCATTTTATAGGAAACAATGTTAACTGCACACTGGTAACAGATATACCAATTACTAAATAATGAGTTTTAATGTGAAGTTTATAGTTAGGTTAATTCCACTTTTCTTTGGAATAGCCTCTGACACCTGATTGTTATGCACCAATTAAATTATCCTTGGTATTTTCAGTAAACATGGGTGCTTTTACAAAGGGTCACAGAGTAACAGCAATGATTATGAAATGCCTATGTCAAACTTTTCACTACAATAAAATTAAATAACCAGATAAAAAATATCTTTTATAAAAACTCCCCACATACACATGCACTGTTATGCTGCTGTTACACCCAAAGCACAAAGGGTTCAACCTAGTGCATGACCACTTGAGATCATGTTCACCATTCCCTGCATATCATATGAAATTTTATTATGAATCTCTCTCAAGTTAACCCATCAGGTTCACTACAGTCAATAGTGAGAGATCAAAGATCTTCAACTGACAATACTAAGATAGGGAAATGCTGCTCGTAATACATACCAGAATCAGTACTATAATGGACACCTCAAGTTGGATGAAAGCTTTATGTGGAGAATTTTCTCCCAGAAATAAAAAGTTTGTGCTAGATTTCAAAGATTATAAAACTTAACAAATGTCCTTTTCTAATGCATTTCATACATGCCATTTTCTGCAGTCAAACCATAGTAGTATATACAAAATCTGCTACCCAAGTAGACTATCAGTAATGACTTCAACATCTGTGTTGCAGACAATGGAAACAAATGGAACTGAAAAACTGTTTCATAAGAAACAGTAAACTATTGCATTATAAAAATAATGATAAAGTTGCGCTAATATGAAGCTATATGCTTCAATAACTTGCTGCTTAAACAAATGTAATCTTATCAAAAATGTACACAAGGCACACTATTTTTTAAATTCTCCCCTCTACATGGACTACACTTTAAGATAACCTTAATAAAAACCATTAAGGAATTTTTAATCAACCAACCTACCTAATTATATAACAATTTTACTTTTCTTTTAAACAAAAATATTTTATTACAAAGTGTGCCAAAAATGAAGTTAATAAGTAACCTTCATGGTTGAAAATGGCAATACTTTTTTTCTTTTGTTTTTTATGTTTCTCAGTTTGAAAGGTACTGGAAATTTTCCAGGAACAAAAATCTATGATTTAATAAGAGCACAATGTGTTTTCCTGCAGCATAAAAATTTAGCTAACTTTACGAAAATGGGCTAAATATTCTCAACGGAATTCTTACATCAGACGGTCATTGTGAGAACATTAAGCTTAGCTCAACAGTTGCTATATTAAGGATTTAAACCATTTACAACCAAGTCAATAAAACCTGAATACACTCTTCTGTGGATGCATTACAGTGCTTGATATAATACAAGCAAATACTGTAAATACATATGAGATATTCCTGTTGGTTTGGTAAAGAATGTGAGCTTGTTTCACCATTAACAAATCTACTAGGAATTTGTCTAGGACACACAAGACACTGAATATCAGCATCAGCACTGAAATTATTATTATAATCAAAAAGAAGCGCTAAGCCACAAGGACTATACAGCGCTTCAGCACTGAAAAACAGTTACCAATTCACTGTGGAAGATGGCACATATCACAGTTTTCACTTGCTGTCTGATTAATGAAGGTGCAGTGTTGACATGTCCATGAGGATGATGATGTGGAGGGTTGAACACTTGAGCCTCTACCTGTGGTATCTGTCTCACCTCCAACCACAGTACCTTCCCCACCTGATGCCATTACCAACTGTTCCACAGTAGCCCAATGTCCAGACTGCTTCCATTCTAATGCTGCTGCACGGTCACGTTTTTTCACGGCTTCAAGTAAGGGTCCAATATACTCCTAAGAATTAAATTCATTGTAATAATGTCAGGAATTTATATGCAATAGAATTTACTATACTAGACAGTATTTAAATCTACACACAATGCTCCACTTAAATTATTATGCCTGAACTCACCATAATTATAGATCCCTTCAGGATAAATTTTGGAAATTATTTAAGTAGAAGACTTACCCTGAGCGGTAACATGTCCATTGTTGCAATGTATACAAGTACATGAAGATCTGAAACAGCTTCTAAAAACTGGTCATTTGTAAATTTTTTGAGATATGTAGCTAATGCTGTGAAATCTTGTAGGTGCCCCTCCACCATTCTGTGAAGAGAAATGGACTGTCAGATCTCTATTTTAATTAATAATGAACATCGCAACAACTGTATTAAAAGGCTGATAATAACCATAAGTAAAAAATATAAATGAATCAAACTTTCAAAACTGTTGTGAGCAGAGCTGGCGTTTAGATATTATAATATAGAACAATCGTGTGTTTTTTAAAAGAAATGGAAAACTAACAAAAATGAGCCAAAATAAATAAATCTAGGAGTGCTTTTTTTTATGTTGTAGTACTAGGTATTAACCTTACTCCATCTCCAGATGGATAAATTATGTCAGAATCCATTTATAACTCGCTCATTCTTAATAAATGATGAATCGTTGACACAGCAGTAAATATTAACGAGTCGGACTTGAGTCCTGGAAATGGGAAGTACAATGCCTGCACTTTAAAGGAGGGGTTTTGGATATTGGCAGTTTGGAGGGATATGTTGTGTATCTTTATATGTGTATGCTTCTAAACTGTTGTATTCTGAGCACCTCTGCAAAAACAGTGATAATGTGTGAGTGTGGTGAAAGTGTTGAATGATGATGAAAGTATTTTCTTTTTGGGGATTTTCTTTCTTTTTTGGGTCACCCTGCCTCGGTGGGAGACGGCCGACTTTTTTAAAAAAAAAAAAAAAAAAAAAAAATTATAAGAAAAGAAAACATTTTGAGAGGTATTGTGCTAAATTCAACTTTTATGAAAAACTTGATGTAATCATTCAAAAAAAAAAAAAAAAAAAAAAAAAAAATTTAACTTATTAATTTTAATCTGATGTAATAATTTTTATCATACCATACCTGTTTGATACAGGAAAACTTGTTTCATTAACAGCAAATGTGTAAATTGGGTCATTGGGAGTAGACACTGGACAATCCAAGAGCAGATATTCCACAGGTAGAGGTCGACCTAAACGCACTACTTCATTGTTGTACTGGTCTTTTTCCTGTAAATTGAAATTAATATTTTATCATTATTCAATTTGTTTAAAAAATGCTAACCTCTTTTTAATAAATAAATAAATAAATAAATAAATAAATAAATAATATATATATATATATATATATTTTTTATGGAACACCCTACATAAATGCATACAAACACTAGATAACAAGTTTACACTAACATATATTAAGTTAGCAATAGAACCAGGCATCAAAAAACAATAAAAAGGTACAATACACACATAGTGCACTCATTACTTACCTTAAAATATTTATAGTCTTAATCTAGGGTGAGACAAGTAGTATTTATTGTAAGAAATCAAGTGTGGTATGTATTGTAATAGCCTCACCAGGCCACCCCACCCACACATACTATTCTATGATATTTAAGCATCCCAGAGCGATAAAATGTATATACAGTTCACTCATTACTTACCTTAAAATATTTGTAGTCTTAATGTAGGGTCAGGAGTAAGTAAATGAGATAAAACGAATAAATGAGAGAGAGAAAGAATGAATACATGAGAGGGGGCAGGCGCAGTTATGTAAACAAACCAGGGGAAGGTAAGTTTTGTAAACAAACGAAGTGTACACGTCTGGTTTGTGTACAAGTTACATTGTGTACAGGTTGTCTCTACATTGATACGGTAGAATTAATAAAGAAGAACACTCCCATTCTCATGTAACATCATTTTGAGAAGAAATGAAGCTCTGAGTGAAGGCAATGGAAATAAGTCACACTGACTTTTTTGGGTTATCCTAGGTTCTCTACACGTATGTTGTTTTTTTTATTATTATTTTATTATCACACCGGCCGATTCCCACCAAGGCAGGGTGGCCCGAAAAAGAAAAATTTTCACCATCATTCACTCCATCACTTTCTTGCCAGTTTTTAAACTGCAACATTAACACCCCTCCTTCAGAGTGCAGGCACTGTACTTCCCACCTCCAGGACTCAAGTCCGGCCTGCCGGTTTCCCTGAACCCCTTCATAAATGTTACTTTGCTCACACTCCAACAGCACGTCAAGTATTAAAAACCATTTGTCTCCATTCACTCCTATCAAACACGCTCATGCATGCCTGCTGGAAGTCCAAGCCCCTCGCACACAAAACCTCCTTTACCCCCTCCCTCCAACCTTTCCTAGGCCAACCCCTACCCCGCCTTCCTTCCACTACAGACTGATACACTCTTTAAGTCACTCTGTTTCGCTCCATTCTCTCTACATGTCCGAACCACCTCAACAACCCTTCCTCAGCCCTCTGGACAACAGTTTTTGTAATCCCGCACCTCCTCCTAACTTCCAAACTACGAATTCTCTGCATTATATTCACACCACACATTGCCTCAGACATGACATCTCCACTGCCTCCAGCCTTCTCCTCGCTGCAACATTCATCACCCATGCTTCACACCCATATAAGAGCGTTGGTAAAACTATACTCTCATACATTCCCCTCTTTGCCTCCAAGGACAAAGTTCTTTGTCTCCACAGGCTCCTAAGTGCACCACTCACCCTCTTCCCCTCATCAATTCTATGATTCACCTCATCTTTCATAGACCCATCCGCTGACACGTCCACTCCCAAATATCTGAATACATTCACCTCCTCCATACTCTCTCCCTCCAATCTGATATCCAATCTTTCATCACCTAATCTTTTTGTTATCCTCATAACCTTACTCTTTCCTGTATTCACTTTTAATTTTCTTCTTTTGCACACCCTACCAAATTCATCCACCAATCTCTGCAACTTCTCTTCAGAATCTCCCAAGAGCACAGTGTCATCAGCAAAGAGCAGCTGTGACAACTCCCACTTTATGTGTGATTCTTTATCTTTTAACTCCACGCCTCTTGCTAAGACCCTAGCATTTACTTCTCTTACAACCCCATCTATAAATATATTAAACAACCACGGTGACATCACACATCCTTGTCTAAGGCCTACTTTTACTGGGAAATAATTTCCCTCATTCCTACATACTCTAACTTGAGCCTCACTATCCTCATAAAAACTCTTCACTGCTTTCAGTAACCTACCTCCTACACCATACACCTGCAACATCTGCCACATTGCCCCCCTATCCACCCTGTCATATTCCTTTTCCAAATCTATAAATGCCACAAAGACCTCTTTAGCCTTATCTAAATACTGTTCACTTATATGTTTCACTGTAAACACCTGGTCCACACACCCCCTACCTTTCCTAAAGCCTCCTTGTTCATCTGCTATCCTATTCTCCGTCTTGCTCTTAATTCTTTCAATAATAACTCTACCATACACTTTACCAGGTATACTCAACAGACTTATCCACCTATAATTTTTGCACTCTCCTTTGTCCCCTTTGCCTTTATACAAAGGAACTATGCATGCTCTCTGCCAATCCCTAGGTACCTTACCCTCTTCCATACATTTATTAAATAATTGCACCAACCACTCCAAAACTATATCCCCACCTGCTTTTAACATTTCTATCTTTATCCCATCAATCCCAGCTGCCTTACCCCCTTTCATTTTACCTACTGACTCACGAACTTCCCCCACACTCACAACTGACTCTTCCTCACTCCTACAAGATGTTATTCCTCCTTGCCCTATACACGAAATCACAGCTTCCCTATCTTCATCAACATTTAACAATTCCTCAAAATATTCCCTCCATCTTCCCAATACCTCTAACTCTCCATTTAATAACTCTCCTCTCCTATT
This sequence comes from Cherax quadricarinatus, assembly GCF_038502225.1. Lineage (NCBI taxonomy): Eukaryota > Metazoa > Arthropoda > Malacostraca > Decapoda > Parastacidae > Cherax > Cherax quadricarinatus. Next base: position 11,413,846 of record NC_091329.1, on the reverse strand, counting down.
TTTAACTGACAAATCCATTTGTTCTCTAGGCTTCCTTAACTTGTTAATCTCACTCCAAAACTTTTTCTTATTTTCAACAAAATTTGTTGATAACATCTCACCCACTCTCTCATTTGCTCTCTTTTTACATTGCTTCACCACTCTTTTAACCTCTCTTTTTCTCCATATACTCTTCCCTCCTTGCATCGCTTCTACTTTGTAAAAACTTCTCATATGCTAACTTTTTCTCCCTTACTACTCTCTTTACATCATCATTCCACCAATCGCTCCTCTTCCCTCCTGCACCCACTTTCCTGTAACCACAAACTTCTGCTGAACACTCTAACACTACATTTTTAAACCTACCCCATACCTCTTCGACCCGATTGCCTATGCTCTCATTAGCCCATCTATCCTCCAGTAGCTGTTTATACCTTAACCTAACTGCCTCCTCTTTTAGTTTATAAACCTTCACCTCTCTCTTCCCTGATGCTTCTATTCTCCTTGTATCCCATCTACCTTTTACTCTCAGTGTAGCTACAACTAGAAAGTGATCTGATATATCTGTGGCCCCTCTATAAACATGTACATCCTGAAGTCTACTCAACAGTCTTTTATCTACCAATACATAATCCAACAAACTACTGTCATTTCGCCCTACATCATATCTTGTATACTTATTTATCCTCTTTTTCTTAAAATATGTATTACCTATAACTAAACCCCTTTCTATACAAAGTTCAATGAAAGAGCTCCCATTATCATTTACACCTGGCACCCCAAACTTACCTACCACACCCTCTCTTAAAAGTTTCTCCTACTTTAGCATTCAGATCCCCTACCACAATTACTCTCTCACTTGGTTCAAAAGCTCCTATACATTCACTTAACATCTCCCAAAATTTCTCTCTCTCCTCTACATTCCTCTCTTCTCCAGGTGCATACACACTTATTATGACCCACTTTTCGCATCCAACCTTTACTTTAATCCACATAATTCTTGCATTTACACATTCATATTCTCTTCTCTCCTTCCATAACTGATCCTTCAACATTACTGCTACCCCTTCCTTTGCTCTAACTCTCTCAGATACTCCAGATTTAATCCCATTTATTTCCCCCCCACTGAAACTCCCCTACCCCCTTCAGCTTTGTTTCACTTAGGGCCAGGACATCCAACTTCTTTTCATTCATAACATCAGCAATCATCTGTTTCTTGTCATCCGCACTACATCCACGCACATTCAAGCATCCCAGTTTTATAAAGTTTTTCTTCTTCTCTTTTTTAGTAAATGTCTACAGGAGAAGGGGTTACTAGCCCATTGCTCCCGGCATTTTAGTCGCCTCATACGACACGCATGGCTTACGGAGGAAAGATTCTTTTCCACTTCCCCATGGACAATAGAAGAAATAAAGAAGAACAAGAGCTATTTAGAAAAAGGAGAAAAACCTAGATGTATGTATATATATATGCATGTGTGTGTCTGTGAAGTGTGACCAAAGTGTAAGTAGGAGTAGCAAGATATCCCTGTTATCTAGCGTGTTTATGAGACAGAAAAAGAAACCAGCAATCCTACCATCATGCAAAACAGTTACAGGTTTCTGTTTCACAGTCATCTGGCAGGACGGTAGTACTTCCCTGGGTGGTTGCTATCTACCAATCTACTACCTATTACCAACCTACTACTATATATATATATACATATATACATACATACATACATACATACATACAGTGGAACCTCAAATATCGAACTTTCTTCAGTCCAGAAGACTGTTCCTGGAGTTTACCTGGAGTGTGTTCTGGGGGTCAACGCCCCCGCGGCCCAGTCTGTGACCAGGCCTCCTGGTGGATCAGAGCCTGATCAACCAGGCTGTTGCTGCTGGCTGCACGTTTGCCTTGGGTTTCTGTGACTGTATTCCCTGTTGGTGCATGCTTCCCTGTCTTATTCCTATCCTCCCTAGCACCAACAATGGAGCTCCCACCAGTTGTTTTTGGTAATATATCCTCACTATAGCTAGTGGAGTCCTCTTGTTTGCTATTTCCTGTGGTATTTCTAGTTTCGAGTGCCTTTACCGAATTAATTTATTCCCATCAGGAATAATGTAAATTAGATTAGTCCATTTCAGACCCTCAAAAATACACTTATAAAAGCACTTACAAAAATACACTTACATAATTGGTTGTGTTGGGAGCAGTTCGATTTTTGAGGTTCCACTGTGTGTGTGTGTGTGTGTGTGTGTGTGTGTGTGTGTGTGTGTGTGTGTGTGTGTGTGTGTGTGTGTGTGTGTGTGTGTGTGTGTGTGTGTGTGTGTGTGTGTGTGTGTGTGTGTGTGTGTGTGTGTGTGTGTGTGTGTGTGTGTGTGTGTATATATATATATATATATATATATATATATATATATATATATATATATATATATATATATATATATATATATATATATATATATATATATATATATATTATAAATTATTTTTTATTATCACACCGGCCGATTCCCACCAAGGCAGGGTGGCCCGAAAAAGAAAAACTTTCACCATCATTCACTCCATCACTGTCTTGCCAGAAGGGTGCTTTACACTACAGTTTTTAAACTGCAACATTAACACCCCTCCTTCAGAGTGCAGGCACTGTACTTCCCATCTCCAGGACTCAAGTCCGGCCTGCCGGTTTCCCTGAATCCCTTCATAAATGTTACTTTGCTCACACTCCAACAGCACGTCAAGTATTAAAAACCATTTGTCTCCATTCACTCCTATCAAACACGCTCACGCATGCCTGCTGGAAGTCCAAGCCCCTCGCACACAAAACCTCCTTTACCCCCTCCCTCCAACCCTTCCTAGGCCGACCCCTACCCCGCCTTCCTTCCACTACAGACTGATACACTCTTGAAGTCATTCTGTTTCGCTCCATTCTCTCTACATGTCCGAACCACCTCAACAACCCTTCCTCAGCCCTCTGGACAACAGTTTTGGTAATCCCGCACCTCCTCCTAACTTCCAAACTACGAATTCTCTGCATTATATTCACACCACACATTGCCCTCAGACATGACATCTCCACTGCCTCCAGCCTTCTCCTCGCTGCAACATTCATCACCCACGCTTCACACCCATATATATATATCTTTCTTTCAACACACCGGTCGTATCCCACCGAGGCGGGATGGCCCAAAAGGAAAAACAAAAGTTTCTCCTTTTACATTTAGTAATATATACAGGAGAAAGGGTTACTAGCCCCTTGCTCCCGGCATTTTAGTCGCCTCTTACAACACGCATGGCTTACGGAGGAAGAATTCTGTTCCAGTGATAATGTGTGAGTGTGGTGAAAGTGTTGAATGATGATGAAAGTATTTTCTTTTTGGGGATTTTCTTTCTTTTTTGGGTCACCCTGCCTCGGTGGGAGACGACCGACTTGTTGGAAAAAAAAAAAAAAACATAAAATATGCAGTAACTTTAAAACACTTGAAATTTTGGAAAGTTTCCTGACATAATAGATGTGGTCACGGAAAATGTAAACAAACTGGGTGGGGGCGCTGTATTTGAAAGACCGCTTGCCGTATAGCAAATTTTGGTCATAATTTGACATCGCCGTATTAGCGGAACGCCGTAAGGCGAAACGCCGTAAAGCGGGGCCTTACTGTACGTACACACACACACACACAGTATAAACTAGTAGTAGTGAAGGATTTCTTCTTTTGATTATTCTGTCTAGGTGGGAAATAGCTAAAAAAGTAAAACATAAGTAACATACCTTGAAGTAAACATCCGGGACGTACTGCTCTGAAGAAGATTCACGAATATATGCCAGCTCTGGAGCATCTTTGGTAGGTATGAGGCACTTGTCCCTCACCACAGACTGACACTGATTGCTTACTTGATAGCCTTCCATGTGCACCTATAGGCAAATGTTGACAGCATCAAACTACTGTATATTAAGTAGGAAAGCATAAAATATTAAGAAAAACAGAAAGGGCACTGGTACAGGCAATTTACAGAACCAAAAATATGAAATGTCAACATAAGAATGAGCTATTTTTATTTTTCAAAATGTGCTTTCGTGAATGAGGAAGAGCTATCGGTCAACTTGCTTGTGGTATTAGAGTAACCAGAAATTTTGCTTTTATTTACATGCCACTATCTGAAGTAGAAGGACTCATAGCATTATATATTTTATATAAGTTAATAGCAATTGTCACTACAAAATACAAAAAATATTGCAATGCTATTCAATATGTATAGTAGTAGTAGCATGATCAGCTGCCACACATTACATCTCTTCTGCTACAGTACTAACCTGGTTGTTCTTGTCCCCTGTTACTATGACTGTGACAAATTTTGAACCATATTTGCCCTCGCATGACAGCCTGCAGGGGTTAGGGTGAAGTGTCTGTAAGTGAGCAGCTGTGATAACTTCGTGTGCGGAGAGAAAGTAAGTATCTGCATGCCGGAGGTATCGTACTGTCCCATTGTTTGAATCAAGGGGAACGAGATCCGTGAAAATCCAACCCACACACGTTAGTCCTAGGCCTTTGGCAACCTGAAAATGGAGGGAAAAATCTGACTGAAATTCTCAGTGCAGAAACATAATACAATGGCTGTCTCCCACTTTCACCATCATTCATTCCATCACTCTCTTGCCAGAACCATGCCAATGCTAGTTCAGATATCCCTCCAAACTGTAAATATCCCCACCCCTCCTTCAGTGTCCAAGCATTGTAATTTCCCACCTCCACAACTTGAGTCCAGCTAACTTGTTTCCCTGAATCTCTTCGCAAATTGTTACCTTGCTCACACTCCAACAGCTCGTCACGTCTCAAAAACCATTTGCCTCTAATCACTCCTATCTAACATGCACACACACTTGCTGGATGTCCAAGCCCCTCACATACAAAACCTTTTTCTTTTTTACCCCCCTCCTTCCAACCTTTCCCTACACAAAGGAGGTTAGCATGGGACAACCATGACTAAGTGCAGGATTTTACGGATGAATCTCACACCAACATAACTGTGGCAAGATCTATCTCATGTCTCTTCAAAGCTATTATCAATGACTCGTGTAATCATAATAACAGTTATAAAGAACTCGCTGGACAATTCTTTTTAACAAACCATAATTATATTGAAACCTTATATTTTATCTTCAGCACATGATCAGGGATAGTAGGCACCTCTTTGAGCTTAATTATCTAAGCAAAAGTAGACCAGCCAGGGAGATTAATTGGAGACGATGAAATTTATGACATATTTGTCACTGCACATGCCTTTGCACTAATTTTATAATAATACTGTACCAATTATAATCTGAGGATTTAGTAATCGATTCATCTCTCATATGTTAAAACCTCAGATATAGCCTTTCCTTGTGTAAACATCAAATTTTGACTTTACTTTATTCCTCAACACTTCTGTACACCTAGGAATTTTCTCCCTTCATTGGCTGGAGTTTCTTTAATCCCAGCAGCAAATTTTTTAATTGCCACAACCAATATACAAACAGAAGCATAACCATAGACTGTATGCCAATATTTGCATGATCTTTTTTATTACTGCAGCATTACTTCTTTTGCTCCCAAGTTTAGCTGGAGTTATTACTATACTTGCCCCACATTGAAATCTTGATACAACTTTTTCGACAAAGCTGGCAGAGGGGATCCAATCCTCTATCAACATCTATTCTAATTCCTTGGTCATCCAGAAGTGTATATTCTCATTCTCCCTGCCTTCAGTACAGTATCTCTACCAGAAAACTCGTAGGATGTTTGGGAATTGATGTGACCTGATGCACATACCACCTGCTCTTCACCTCATTAATAATGACTACTTTTGAAGCTCTCCCTCCCATACGAAGTTCATCTCTCTGTGATTTAATAAAGCCCACTGCATGGGCAAAGCATCAATAAAAATTCCACATAACTGCATTACTCTCTCTTAACCCTTTCAGGGTCCCCAGGCCCTCTCCCAGACTTGTTCTCAGGGTCTCCCAAATTTAAAAAAAAAAAAAATTCTTCTTATGAAAAGATAGAGAATCTTTTTCCGATCATAATGACACCAAAAGTACGATATTTGATGGAAATTATGCTCTCGCGAAGTTAGCGGTCTCGACGATGTTTACGCATTGTGATTTTGCCCACTTTGAGCCCTATTTTCAGCCAATTCCAGTGTACTAGTTGACAAAAATCATAACTATTTTGCTAGAACTCCATTTTTTTCTATCGAATGAGTACAAGAAACCACCCATTTACCGATTTCAACTATCCAATACAGTGGTAAGAATTTAGCAATTTTGCCAATTTCACACAAATTTCAAAAGATGCCAATTTCCAAATAGGGTCCAGAATAAACAAGAAAGACATTCCTGGCACTAAAATACCATTTCCTCTGTTCATTAGTCACGTCCCCATGCCCCTCTTACATTCTTTTGCTTTCCACTTTGAATTTTTATTCTCACAAAAAATAGAAGATTTACTGTCATGCAGACTACTGCATTAGTGTAGAAATGGTATAAATAATATCGGCGAACTTGTGAAAGAATATTACTCACCAGTTGACGTGTACTGGACACTTAGCATAATTTGTTTACTTTTGAACTTTAATAAAAATTGAACATTTCTCCTACTTTGAGCTCAATTTCAAGGTACTTTTCACTGTAAAGCAGTCAAAATCATCTCAATTTCTGTAATATGTCTTCCATTCTATGAAATGTGACCAGGAAAACTAGAATACAACAATAATTACCATACGAAAATACAGTGCAAAGTCGCTGTTTTAATCCAAAAACACGGTCAAAGTTTTTTTTACTCATTACACACTGTGTGCTGCAGGATTTTTTTTATACTGCGCACACTGACCACACAGACCCATTCTTTCGTATGTAGGCCTACCAACTTTCTCTCACTAGATCTGAAGGTGCTAGAATTTAGGCATATTAATACGTCAAAAACCCTGGTGTGTAAGCCATACTAGTACGTCCGAAACCCTGAAAGTGTTAACCATCATACTGGTATCTCATACCATTACCTACCCATCCATCACACCAATTTTGATAACTGTTCTAATGAAATTGATAGCACATTAATGTCAACAATCATATTTGGTCTCTATATGTGCCTCTCTTCTGAAGACAAATATATACTGATGCTGATTTACTAAAATATTTAATTTAACAACAATCAATTTTAAAACTGAATACAACAGAATATACAAATAACCCGCACATAGGAGAAACTGTGACGACGTTTCAGTTTAGGTTGGACCATTAACTTAGTTACATACACAAGCATGAAGGTAGGGAGCCAGTTTACATACGAGAGGGGGTGGGGATGAGAAAGAGGAAGAAGAAATAATAAAATGAAGGAAGTAGTGATAGTAGAGATCATAGAAGTAGTAGGTAGGGGTAGTGATACAAGAGTCAGAGAGTAGAGTGCAGCGAGGTGACGGCAGTAGCAGCAGCAGTAGTAGTAGTAGTAGTAGTAGTAAAGGAAGTCTAAGGACAAGAAAAAGGAGCACTGCAACAGTAGAATGTTGCATAATTGAATGTACAATGACATACAAAAAAAAAAAATCTTATGCTTACTTCATCAACAATTTCCTTCTTTGGATCAGGTAAAAGTTTCACATGATCTCTGGATCCTTCTTGAGGTGGCTCATAAACAGCTGCTACAGTGGCCTTAATTCCCAGTGGTACATCTAAGTGAGGCTCATAATGGCCATACAAAAAGCCCACACGTTGATGTCCTGTAACTCGCCAGTAATTGAGAAAGCGCTCTACTAGGTTAGGGTTTTCAAACATAACATTATCCACATGGCGGTATGATTGTCGATTTAGAGTAATAGCAGAGGGCTGGCACTTGGAACAAATTCCTTTTGGCCAAGGAGAATGATCTTTACATCCACTCTTGATTTTACAGCTGATATCATCTAGTACAACAAACTTTCCCTGAAAGAATAAAATGAAATTCACACAAAAAATCAATAATAAAATTATATCAACTATCTTTACTCCTAGTAGAAAACATGAGTTATTTTGTAAGCACACAGATGTTTTGGAATGATTACTGCCAAAACAATGTGTATACACATTTATGTGGGTAAGACATATGTTTCAGACTACGGAACAATGCTCTTCTCCAGACTGAGGGACTGACCACCTCAAAACTTTAAGGGTGACGGACTGATTACATCGTCTTCAAGTATCTTCTGCTTCTATCAACTTTTCTGTACTCGACTGAAGAAGCCTACTGTGTAGGCGAAACGTTTCGAAATAAAGATACCTAACTGTTGCATATGTGTCTTACCTAACAACCTGTCGGTATTTTATACCATTTTAATGTTCATACACATTTATCCATGGGTTTTAAAGAAGAGTATGAGCTTGAGCCAGAACATACAAGAGTTGTTTAGAAGACGATAAAAAGGAAAGCTTTCCTTAAGTATAAATTTAAAAAACAAAGTCAGTTTGCACCTAACATTCACATGCCATTAAAAAAATTAGGGAAGCAATAACTCCTCAAGAATTTATAAGTACATCTTGCTACTTCTACTTACACTTAGGTCACACTAAACCTATATGTACACGTTTATTTATACACACTAATCTGAGTTTTCTTTAATTTTATCTTAGTTCTTGTTCTTATTACTTTTCCTTTTATATCCATGGGGAAGTGGAATAAGAATCTTTCCTCCGTAAGCCATGCGTGTTGTAAAAGTCAACTAAAATGCCGGGAACAATGAGCTAGTAACCCCTTTTCCTGTAATAATTACTAAAAAGAATAAGAAGAAAATTGTCAAAGTGGGAACTCTGAATGTGAATGGATGTTGTGCAAATGATAAGAAAGAGATGATTGTGGATGTTATGAATGAGAAGAAGCTGGATGTCCTGGGTTTAAGTGAAACAAAGCTGTAGGGGGTGGGTGAGTTTCAGTGGAGAGGAATAAATGGGATTAGGTCAGGGGTTTCAAATAGAGCTAGAGCTAAAGAAGGAGTAGCAATAATGTTGAAGGATAAGCTATGGCAGGAAGAGGAACTATAAATGTATTAATTCAAGGATTATGTGGAGTAAAATAAAGGTTGGATGTGAGAAGTGGGTTATAGTAAGCATATATGCACCTGGGGAAGAAAGAAGTATAGAGGAGAGAGAGAGATTTTGGGAAATGTTGAGTGAGTGCGTGGGGAATTTTGAACCAAGTGTGAGAGTACTTGTGGTTGAGGATTTTAATGCTAAAGTGGGTAAAAATGTTGTGGAGGGAATAGTAGGTAAAATTGGGGTGCCAGGGGTAAATGAAAATGGGGAGCCTTTAATTGAGCTATGTGTAGAAAGAGGTTTGGTAATAAGTAATACATATTTTATGAAAAAGAGGATAAATAAATATACAAGGCATGATATAGCACGTAATGAAAGTAGTTTGTTAGATTATGTATTGGTGGGTAAAAGGTTGATGAGTAGGCTCCAGGATGTACACGTTCATAGAGGGGCAACTGATATATCGGATCATTATCTAGTTGTAGCTACAGTTAGAGTAAGAGGTAGATGGGATAAGAGGAAAATGGCAACAACAAGTAAGAGGGAGGTGAAAGTGTATGAACTAAGGGAGGAGGAAGTTCGGGTGAAATATAAGCAACTATTGGCAGAAAGGTGGGCTGGTGCAAGTATAAGTAGTGGGGGGGTTGAAGAGGGTTGGAATAGTTTTAAAAATGCAGTATTAGAATGTGGGGCAGAAGTTTGTGGTTATAGGAGGGTGGGTGCAGGAGGAAAGAGGAGTGATTGGTGGAATGATGAAGAAAAGGGTGTGATAAAAGAGAAAAAGGTAGCTTATGAGAGGTATTTACAAAGAAGAAGTGTTATAAGAAGAGTAAAGTATATGGAGAGTAAAAGAAAGGTGAAGAAAGTGGTGAGAGTGCAAAAGGAGAGCGGATGATAGAGTAGGAGAGGCACTGTCAAGAAATTTTAATGAAAATAAGAAAAAAATTTGGAGTGAGTTAAACAAGTTAAGAAAGCCTAGGGAACAAATGGATTTGTCAGTTAAAAACAGATTAGGGGAGTTAGTAGATGGGGACATGGAGGTATTGGGTAGATGGCGAGAATATTTTGAGGAACTTTTAAATGTCGACGAAGAAAGGGAGGCGGTAATTTCATGCACTGGCCAGGGAGGTATACTATCTTTAAGGAGTGAAGAAGAGCAGGATGTGAGTGTGGAGGAGGTGCGTGAGGCATTACGTAGAATGAAAGGGGGTAAAGCAGCTGAAACTGACGGGATCATGACAGAAATGTTAAAAGCAGGGGGGATATAGTGTTGGAGTGGTTGGCATTTTTGTTTAATAAATGTATGAAAGAGGGGAAGGTACCTAGGGATTGGCGGAGAGCGTGTATAGTCCCTTTATATAAAGGGAAGGGGGACAAGAGAGACTGTAAAAATTATAAAGGAATAAGTTTACTGAGTATACCAGGAAAAGTGTACGGTAGGGTTATTATTGAAAGAATTAGAGGTAAGACAGAATGTAGAATTGCAGATGAGCAAGGAGGTTTTAGAGTGGGTAGGGGATGTGTAGATCAAGTGTTTACATTGAAGCATATATGTGAACAGTATTTAGATAAAGGTAAGGAAGTTTTTATTGCATTTATGGATTTAGAAAAAGCATATGATAGAGTGGATAGGAGAGCAATGTGGCAGATTTTGCAAGTATATGGAATAGGTGGTAAGTTACTAAATGCTGTAAAGTTTTTATGAGGATAGTGAGGCTCAGGTTAGGGCATGTAGAAGAGAGGGAGACTACTTCCCGGTAAAAGTAGGTCTTAGACAGGGATGTGTAATGTCACCATGGTTGTTTAATATATTTATAGATGGGGTTGTAAAAGAAGTAAATGCTAGGGTGTTCGGGAGAGGGGTGGGGTTAAATTATGGGGAATTAAATACAAAATGGGAAGTGACACAGTTACTTTTTGCTGATGATACTGTGCTTATGGGAGATTCTAAAGAAAAATTGCAAATGTTAGTGGACGAATTTGGGAGTGTGTGTAAAGGTAGAAAGTTGAAAGTGAACACAGAAAAGAGTAAGGTGATGAGGGTATCAAATGATTTAGATAAAGAAAAATTGGATATCAAATTGGGGAGTAGTAGTATGGAAGAAGTGAATGTTTTCAGATATTTGGGAGTTGATGTGTCAGCGGATGGATTTATGAAGGATGAGGTTAATCATAGAATTGATGAAGTAAAAAAAAGGCGAGTGGTGCATTGAGGTATATGTGGAGGCAAAAAATGTTATCTATGGAGGCAAAGAAGGGAATGTATGAAAGCATAGTAGTAGTAGCAACACTCTTATATGGGTGTGAAGCTTGGGTTGTAAATGCTGCAGCAAGGAGGCAGTTGGAGGCAGTGGAGATGTCCTGTCTAAGGGCAATGTGTGGTGTAAATATTATGCAGAAAATTCGGAGTGTGGAAATTAGGAGAAGGTGTGGAGTTAATAAAAGTATTAGTCAAAGGGCTGAAGAGGGGTTGTTGAGGTGGTTTGGTCATTTAGAGTGAATGGATCAAAGTAGAATGACATGGAGAGTGTATAAATCTGTAGGAAAAGGAAGGTGGAGTAGGGGTCGTCCTCGAAAAGGTTGGAGGGAGGGGGTAAAGGTGGTGTTGTGGGCGAGGGGTTTGGAGTTCCAGCAAGTGTGCATGAGCGTGTTAGATAGGAGTGAATGGAGACAAATGGTATTTGGGATCTGACGAGCTGTTGGAGTGTGAGCAGGGTAATATTTAGTGAAAGGATTCAGGGAAACCGGTTATTTTATATAACCGGACCTGAGTCCTGGAAATGGGAATTACAATGCCTGCACTCTAAAGGAGGGGTCTGGGATATTGGCAGTTTGGAGGGATATATTGTGTATTTTTATACATATATACTTTTAAACGGTTGTATTCTGGGCACCTCTGCAAAAACAGTGATTATGTGGGAGTGAGGTGAAAGTGTTGAATGATGATAAAATTATTTTCTTTTTGGGAATTTTCTTTCTTTTTGGGTCACTCTGCCTCGGTGGGAGACGGCCGACTCGTTGAAAAAAAAAAAAGTTGCTATCAATTCTTTATATCTGTAGATGATTACAACAGCTGTTTTCACTTATGTTGCATTATCTGTAACCACAAGCCAATAAAGCAATTAAAACCTGGACGATCAAGCACCTTCTAAATTAATTTGCCATATAACATATTGAAATAATAAACTGTAATTATTCGTATCAAGATGAAAAAATTATGTATCTCACACATTACCACTACATTTTCTGACTGAACTGGTAGCACCCTATTTATTTGTCTAAAATGTCATATCTGTCAAATTTGTCTTTAGTCCATCATTTGTTGGCAGTTTATTGTCATACCTGTAGTGCATTGTCACACGTGTAGTGTGTTGTCACATGTGTAGTGTATTGTCACACGTGTAGTGTATTGTCATACCTTTAGTGTACTGCCATACCTGTAGTGTACTGCCTTACATATACTCATTATGTCCATGTAATATTCAAACTGGCCCAGCAAAGCCCCTGGAAAAACTGTGGCCATAATAAATGACTCGTATGTTGCATGTACACTAAGTACATTTACCTAATCAAAATCATGAAGCTTGGTCATTCTTACCTTGTCCACACCAGAAGTGAGCTTTCTTAAATATGAATTAAATGAAAGGTGCTTAATGTTCTGTTCCTTCAAGTAATTTTCGTCCCAGGGATCCAAAGGAATACAGTGAACGCATTTACTATTCGCACCATGACGACATCTGGAATAACAGACTAGATCAGTTATCTTAAAACCCATGAGCATGTTTGCAGGCAGACACAAACTCAATCAGAAAAGTAAGGGCAGAGAAACCAACTTCTATTAAAATTACATTTAAGCAGGACAACTAACAAAATTTGTATTTCCTAAACATTTGCTTTGGTTTTCATATCAAGTTACCCAGAGTATACCTGGAGGGCATTCCAGGGATCAACGCCCCCGTGGCCTGGTTCACGACCAGGCCTCATGGTGGATCAGGGCCTGATCAACCAGGCTGTTACTGGTGGCCACACACAAACTGACGTAGGCACCACAGCCCAGCTGGTCGGGTACTGACTTTAGGTGCCTGTCCGGTACCCTCTTGCTGGGAGTCTATTTTTATATAATAAGGGGATAGAAAAAATACAGTCCCCTGCAAACAAAAATTCCGCTCTCGAGTTAACCGCATTTGGGTTAATTGTAGGGGTCAACACCATCGGAGTGCGATGGTGAGCCTCACCCTGGGACAACCGCCCTCATGATCACGGTATCTCTTGCCCAGCAGCTTTGAAAGTTAAGCTAATCTAGGGATAACACAATAAATTTATAGTTACAATTTTGGTATCTTATGAGAAGTTATTATACACAACTCAAACTAATACTTAGTCTCTACACTTATACAATTGTGATATTTTAATAACCATTGTTACAGTATGTTATTTAATACTTAAAACACATATTACAAAACTAATAATAAACAAACACAATTCATCATGGGAAAGAAGTTGTAAAACTGACAAACTGATAAAAAAGGACAGTATAGCAGAATGGAAAAGTTTTGATATTGTCTTCATATCATCAAAATTCATCATGGTTAAAGGCCAAGTTTGCCGTATTTTCTAAGTATGGCTTCTTTTATTATCATTTCCTTCAAGATAAAGAACAGAAAGGCACAATACCATGATTGGAACAATACACAAATAACCTTCACATAGAAGAAAGAAATTTATAGCGACATTTCAGTCCTCTCTTTGGCCAGTCCCTGTCCTCCTCTCCTATATATAATGGCTCGCCTTCATGCATTATCATGACTCGTCAATGGTCCAAGTTGGACCAAAATGTTGTCATTAGTTTCTTTCTCCTATGTGCAGGTTATTTGTGCATTGTATATGCACTGACATTGATTTATAAACAACTCACAATTGAGGATTTATTTTTCTAGCAATTTTGCCATCCTCTTTGGCCAGAATCTGGTCTACTTCGTCTTCTTCCACCAAGCTCTTAATGCTGGATGCCACTTGCTGTGTTGGAACAGGCACAATTACCTTCCCACTATCCTGGCTGCTGCTAGTCTTTCTGTCTGCTGTTGACACAGTACTACATCCACCTGTTAGGAAATCATTAATATTGTAATAACTGGTTGCAAATGGTGTTAAACACTGACAAAAGTAGTAGTAAGACATTTGTTAAGGACACATTTTGCCCACCAGGGGGCTTTATCAATCCAATATAGACAAATGAGGTAGACAGTGTATATTGTATAGGTTCAAGATAAAGTGATGCATTTCCTACAACTGTAACTTATGCTACTTGCTCTAGGGTTCATCCAAACCTTCCCTGCCCTTGGGACAAAACCTCCTGGGACTTAACCCACCCAGACACAACTCCCTCAGTAGAAGTGTAAACTAAAGCCAAACCCCATCAGTTAGTTATGTCAGATTAGATTTGATTTAGTTAGGTTAGGTTAGATTAGATTAGTAGCTTTATGATTTTCTTTCTAATACAAACCTGATCCAGTGATGCTCAACTGCCTCACTTCCAAAAGATGCCCATGGTTAATTATTATTACAATCACAGAATTTCTAAACCTATAGGGAATATACTGTTCCTGGGGAGTAGCCAATAAATCAAACTTACTCCAAGAAAAGGGATTGGTAGCTCAAAGTCCTTAGTTGAAGAGCCCTTCACCAACATCAAGGGATTGGCTGAGTAAATTTATTCAGGTACAGATACACATAAATACAGTTACATAAATTATCATACAGCAGCATATGTATAGATTACCTAGGATAACCCAATCCTTAAGTTTCTTAAAACTCCCAATTTTCTCCAAGGAACTTGAGAGTCAGTTGTCTTGAAAGTTCTATATTGCTCTGCTAGTTGAATGACTTGATCAAGTCTGGTCTTAACACCAGATATATAATACACACCTTAAGGTGTGTATTATATGTATATATCCATTTTGTGTGCGAGGGGCTTGGACTTCCAGCAGGCATGCATGAGCGTGTTTGATAGGAGTGAATGGAGACAAATGGTTTTTAATACTTGACGTGCTGTTGGAGTGTGAGCAAAGTAACATTTATGAAGGGATTCAGGGAAACCGGCAGGCCGGACTTGAGTCCTGGAGATGGGAAGTACAGTGCCTGCACTCTGAAGGAGGGGTGTTAATGTTGCAGTTTAAAAACTGTAGTGTAAAGCACCCTTCTGGCAAGACAGTGATGGAGTGAATGATGGTGAAAGTTTTTCTTTTTCGGGCCACCCTGCCTTGGTGGGAATCGGCCAGTGTGATAATAAAAAAAATAAAATAATCCATTTATCTAAGTATGATCTGCTACCTTGTTCTACTTCCTCATGAAATCCTTTTCATATGTGCTTCTTCACCTTACCCTTCCAAGATGCTGGTTAAAACAAGTATTGTACAGTATATATACAGTACACAAGAGCATAATGAGTATAATACTGTAGTAGTTTGATTATTCTTCCATAACTCGCATAACTTTTACTCTAGAGTACACTGTTATGTTTAAATACTTACCACCATCATTTGCAAAGTGAAGATAAATCATATCCCCATGATTCAATTTGTATCCTTTAAGGGTTTTCCGAGGAGACGAAAGTAATTCATTTTTTTTTTCACGGCCAAGATACAAAGCAAAACCGGAGCTTGACAAATTAAATGTTGTACGGACTTTTTCGTACAAAGTCTTTGTGGAATCTGTTGGTTTTGTTTCCACTCGTTTGGTGCCCTCGGGTGACTGTATGCGTATAATCTGAAAAAGTACAAGCAAGAATGAAAAAAAAATCCCCACAAGGGACAATTAAATCCTTGAAAAGACACATACGTATTTTTTTAACACTGGCCTTCTCCAACCGAGGTAAGATTACCCCAAAAAAATACATACATAGAGTACCCCAATAAATTTATATTATGGTATTAATTTTAATAGCATCAGGATATAAAAAAAATATTCACAGCATAATTTTTTTGAAATACAATACCCAATAATGGTATACAATATACATGTACTGCCAGACCACTGTTGCCAGCAACTAACTACAGTACAGTACATATTTTATAGTGAGATGACATAGGGTAATGTTATCATTGTAAAGATCAAAGACTACATATTGGCAAATATGTATTTGATGTTTAGCAATACAGTACAGCCTCTCCTCACTTAGCGACATACTCGTTTACCGATGCCTTGAACTTACAATGGGCCCTCTGACCAGTATTCATACCTAAATAATGTATATTAGAGCTGATTTCCTCTATTCTGTTTATTTCAATATATAGTACACTACTGTATAAACATTTAAAAATATACCAGAAATGTTATAAATGGTGCAAAGGTGACATTAAAACAATATCAAAAATGGTTGACACAAACTCACTAACATTATACACCTACCATCCGACTTACGACCGAGCTTGGTTCCGACCAACCAGTCGTAAGTCAAAATGGACGTAAGTCGAACTTTACTACTGAATATCAACATCACATTTTTAAATGACTTTATTTTATTGTTTTATTTTGGTGTTCCATTTTTTACTTTACTTTTTATGCTGTTAGTACTGTATTTTATACTGTAAGGTTTAGGATAAACACTGTATACAACACAAACAGTTGTTTATTTCCCAGAAATTTGGCATAAAAAACACGGTCGTAAGTCGAGTGGTCGTATGTCGAGCAGGTCGTAAGTGGATGGTAGGCTAGTATGCTCCTCATTTAGCGATGAATTCATTTAACGAATGGAACAGAGCGGAACTCCGGTGTTAAGTGAGGAGAGGCTGTACAGTAGAACTGTATGAAATGTCTCTATGTTCAATTAACAGGTACAGCAATATGTTTCCTAAACAGCAGCAGTAATGTTATATTTTGATATAACACAGTGCAAAAGCTGACTCAAAAAACAAAACTAAGTCTCAAGAAACCAGCTGTTATGGCTTGACAAAGCTCCTGAAGAGCAAAACATTGGCACAATAAAATATCCTTTTTACCTTTACATATCGTCACTAATGCTACCAACGTTAATACAAGTACAGTGGACCCCCGGTTTACGATATTAATTCATTCCAGAAGTATGTTCAGGTGCCAGTACTGAATGAATTTGTCCCCATAAGGAATATTGGGAATTAGATTAGTCCATTTCAGACCCCCAAACATACACATACAAACGCACTTACATAAATACACTTACATAATTGGTCGCATTGGGAGCTGATCGTAAACCAGGGGTCCACTGTACATGGAGATTCATAATACTTGACTTGAACAAATTTATACACAAAACAAATGTATGGCATGACACTAAGCACAATTAGTCTTGGAAATATGTACAGTGGACCCTCAGTTATTGGCTGTAATCCGTTCCTGAACGTCGGCCTAAAACCGAAATGGCCGAAGACCGATATAATATTTCCCATAAGAATTAATGAAAATACAATTAATCCATTTCAGGCACCCAAAAACATTCATAAAAAATAATTTTTGTTAAGATTAATTATAGTTTTACAAACACAAAACAATGAGAACTAAATAAAATAAATACATGAACCATTAAATCACTGTTACATACCTTTATTGAAAACTCTTGTTGGCTTATGGAAGATAGGGAGGAAGAGAGAGGGAGGATTTATTGGTGACCTTTATTTCATTAGCACATTTACTCCTTTCACAACATTAGCGTCTTTGATTTCTACTGTCTTTGCCAGGATAGAAGTGAGTGTTGATTTGTTTTTCCCATACATCCTGGCAAGTTCCAGCACCTGCACACCACTCTCATATTTTTCAATAACTTCTTTTCTAAATTCCATCATGTTTTTCACTTTCTTTACCAAAGGAATTTTACTAGGAACTTTCTTTGGGGCCATGGTTACTTGTTTCGCAGTTGCACTTAATCAATACCCATGAAAAACAATGGATTATATTGAAATATTTGGATGACTGAACAGAAGTTTCCTCACTCGCCCAGACACACAGCCAGAGTGACGAGCGAGTGGCTGGCAATGACAGGTTGATGCGTCCGTACAGCCGATAAGCGAAATAACGGCCGATAACCGGAAGCCAATAAACCGACCGATAACCGAGATGGCCGATAAGTGGAATGGCCAATAACCGAGGGTCCACTGTACTTGAAAAGTCCAGCCACTTTTTTTATGCTTCTTGGCTCCTGACCTGTTGTCAAAAAAACTCAATTTTGTTTATAAAGCACTGTACTATGATGCTTATGACATCACCCAGCTATAACTGCAGAGAATTTCAAATTTCTGAACTAACCCAACTTAAGTACTGTACTATATTTATCAGTGCCATTTATTGTACAATATGGGTATCAACTCCAACACAGTGATTAAACTTATCCAGTAAATGATGTTTGCAAAATAAGTAGTCTAAGTGCATTCAAATTCAGTAAATATACTGATGCAAGTGCAAAAACTCTGCTGGTGAAATCCAGCTAGGTGATACTGGAGGTGGCCATTAGGTATAGATATTATGTTCCAGGACACTTTCAAAAGCTGACATTTGTTACTGTGTTGGATATTATGCATGTCATAATGGAAAGGTTCTATTTTTGACTAACTTCAAATTTTGATCATAATCAAGACCACATTTTGTCATAGATTACTGACTGTGATGCTTTAAAACTTACATAGTAATATAACCAGTTCCAAAATAGTGTACGTATGTGCAAACAACGTACAGAGAAAGCATTCTGCAGCTTTGTGGTCAGAGCATTTTGCTCACAACCATAAGTTCCTGGACTCCAAATTATGGACAGAGCAAATTGTATGGAAAATCCCCTAAACCTAATGAACCCATTCACCTAGCAATAAATAGGTACATACATCATTTTATTATTATATACGTATTCATGTAAAGGACTAAGCCCATAATGGTCATTCACCACTGTATGACAAAGGTGAGACAGATGGGAAAAAGTGGTACTGAGAGAAGGATACTGGATAAAAGTTACAAGATGCAGTAACTCAGTGAAATTATGAAATTAAAGAGTATCTGCCTCCAAGATGGGACTGTCAGGGAGAAGGGTGGGCATCGAAAGTATCTGAAAAAAGTTGGCATACAAGTCTTATTCGGACAACCTAACAAGACTTGCAGACTGGCACTTAATGCCCACAGGATCTATTAAGAATGGCTCAAGTATTACCTAAGCACCAGAAAAAATATACATCATGAAAGTTAATAATAGTGAATCAGAATTTCTTTTATCATCATATGGAGGTCCATAAAGTTGTATCTTTGTTCCCCTAATATTCTTGTCCTATGTAAATGATATACCTATTAACTTTAAACTTTTACTTACTGATAATACTTAGTGACTGAAAGGTAATGATTCAGAGGATGCAGCTGATATTTCAAACATTCATGAAGACAAGTGTTAGACCCAAAAAAATGTCATGAAACAATATTATGGATAAAAACTTAATAAATTGTTTTCATTACTCTGGTTTTGTTATTCTGGGTTAGATAAATGCTTGTTATTGTTCTATGACTAGAACAATTGTGAATATTACAATCAGGAGACAGGATGTTATGTGGTCACCCATCCAGTCAATGGTCACACCAAATGGTGCTTTGGTGACACCCTAATAACAGAGAAAAAAATAATTGCAGTATTAAATTGAAAAATATACATATTCTAAGAAAGTGACCTACAAGGGTCACTTTCTTTGAATATTCTTAGTTAAATCATTTTAAACTGTCAAAATTGTCTGTGCTGATTATATGTAATATGCAACAATATAATTTTTTTCATACGAACATTATTTGTATAATATAAAGTAAAATATAAAATAAATTGCCTCATCATGCAGTCGAGAGATGAGTGATTCCATGCATGTTATACCCTCCACCGGGTATACCAAATTGGTATACCATGGCAAAGTATGTGCCAGATATGTGCAAACACCTTGGAAAATGCAAGTATTTCACAAGGTAAATGTGAGAAATACGAACAGTGTCTGATAAATTTAGAATTCAGTTTTGTCAGGCACGGGTGAACCTGACATTATATTTATTTACAGCCAGTGTGGCAGAGTTGTAGCAGGTGGTATGTGACAGGTGGTGACAGGTGGTGGCAGCTGCAGCCACCTGCCCCAGCACTGGGGTACCCACCATGGTGGAGAGCTGGTGGGAAGCATTCGAGCTGCTGCTGCTGCTTCTGTTTTGCTGCTTTCTGATGGAGGTCGCTGGCGGCCACCGCCTCCCAGCGACCAGTTCCCGGGGCCAGGCTGGAACACACCGAACACCCGCCAGCGACCACTTCATCTCTTGCCAGCGATCACTCTCACCGGCGATCATTTCTAGGGAATATTCTACACGCTACCCACCTCCAGCGAGCATTTTGCTCACTACTCACTTGTAATGGAAATAAGTCAAGGACCCCAATGGAAATAAGCCAAGGACTCAATAGAAATAAGTCAAGGACCCATCGGAAATAAGTCAAGGAACCCAATGGAAATATGTCAAGGACCCCAATGGAAATAAGTCAAGGACCCTAATGGAAATAAGTTAAGTACCCCAATGGAAATAAGTCAAGGAACCCAATGGAAATATGTCAAGGACCCCAATGGAAATAAAGGACCACAATGGAAATAAGTCAAGGACCCCAATAGAAATGTCAAGGATTCCAATGAAAATAAGTCAAGGACCCCAATGGAAATAAGTACCCCAATGGAAATAAGCCAAGGATCCCAATGGAAATAAGTCACTTTGTCTGACTTTTTGGGGCTATCCTAGGTAATTTTCACTAAGTATAACTGTACTTGTGTGTACCTGTACCTAAATAAACTTACACACTTCCAGCGATTACTCTTCCCACTTGAACACTTCCAGTGATTACTCTTCCCACTTGTATACTTACAGCGATACTCTTCTTGTACGCTTCCAGTGATTACTTTTCTCACTTGTACACTTCTAGTGATTACTCTTCCCACTTGTACACTTACGGTGATTACTCTTTCCACTTGTACACTTCCAGTGATTACTCTTCCCACTTGTACACTTACAGTGATTACTCTTCCCACTTGTACACTTACAGTGATTACTCTTCCTACTTGTACACTTACAGTGATTACTCTTCCCACTTGTACACTTCCAGTGATTACTCTTCCTACTTGTACACTTACAGTGATTACTCTTCCTACTTGTACACTTCCAGTGATTACTCTTCCTACTTGTACACTTACAGTGATTACTCTTCCTACTTGTACACTTCCAGTGATTACTCTTTCCACTTGTATACTTACAGCGATACTCTTCTTGTACACTTCCAGTTTACCTGGAGAGAGTTTCGGGGGTCAACGCCCCCGCGGCCCGGTCTGTGACCAGGCCTCCTGGTGGATCAGCGCCTGATCAACCAGGCTGTTGCTGCTGGCTGCACGCAAACCAACGTACGAGCCACAGCCCGGCTGATCAGGAACTGACTTTAGGTGCTTGTCCAGTGCCAGCTTGAAGACTGCCAGGGGTCTGTTGGTTACTCTTTTCACTTGTACACTTCCAGTGATTACTCTTCTCACTTGTACACTTCCAGTGATTACTCTTCTCACTCGTACACTTCCAGCGATTACTCTTCTCACTTGTACACTTCCAGTGATTACTCTTCTCACTCGTACACTTCCAGCGATTACTCTTCTCACTTGTACACTTCCAGCGATTACTCTTCTCACTTTTTTTTTTTTTTTTTTTTTTTTTTTTTTTTTTTACACAGGGTTTGACAAGGTTAAGGATCCCTAGCTTTATTGACAGCTATTTACAGGTTAAGGATTCCTAACTTTATTGGCAAGCTAAGAGCTGTTACCTACATCAGCTCATTTGAAAGCATTTTTGTTATGAGACATACAAGTAGGGAACAGGACGAAGTTGGAGCCATCTGTGGGCCAGCATTTTCATTTGATCAACTGACGTTATCTCGTTGACATCATTATGCTGTACGAATGTGTTCCATACTCGAGTCATCCTGGGTATGTATGATCTCAGATGGAGTGATGTTCTGGAGAAGGGTACAGCCAGAGTGAAGTTGCTGCTTTCTGCCCGTCTTGTGGCATAAAAGCTTGTTTCACGCTGTCCTCGAAGTGGATCCAAGTGTGGTATTTTGACAATATTGGCCTTGTACATAACAGTAAGGCCACCCACATCCCTCCTATGTTGAAGGCTCTGCTGAAATGACAGATCTATCCAGGATGGGTCCAGGCGAGAGATGAGACGTCTTGCTCTGTTCTCTACTCTGTCAAGCAGTCGCAGATGAGAGGGGGGGCAGGCAAACCAAGAAAGTGGAGCATACTCAAGGTGTGAGCGTACTTGTGCCTCGTACAGGATCTTGCAACCCCTACTGTCAAGCAGATGCGAGATACGGCGAAGTGCTGTAAGCTTCCTGGCTGCCTTGTTTGCAAGATTTACAACATGGTTCTTCATGGTTAGTTTGGAGTCAAATTTCACCCCAAGGATATCAACTTCTTCTCCAGGTGCCAACATCGTCCCATTCATCCTTACTACTGTACACTTCCAGTGATTACTCTTCTCACTTGTACACTTCCAGCGATTACTCTTCTCACTTGTACACTTCCAGTGATTACTCTTCTCACTTGTACACTTCCAGCGATTACTCTTCTCACTTGTACACTTCCAGTGATTACTCTTCTCACTTGTACACTTCCAGCGATTACTCTTCTCACTTGTACACTTCCAGTGATTACTCTTCTCACTTGTACACTTCCAGTGATTACTCTTCTCACTTGTACACTTCCAGTGATTACTCTTCTCACTTGTACACTTCCAGCGATTACTCTTCTCACTTGTACACTTCCAGCGATTACTCTTCTCACTTGTACACTTCCAGTGATTACTCTTCCCACTTGTACACTTCCAGCGATTACTCTTCTCACTTGTACACTTCCAGTGATTACTCTTCTCACTTGTACACTTCCAGTGATTACTCTTCTCACTTGTACACTTCCAGCGATTACTCTTCTCACTTGTACACTTCCAGCGATTACTCTTCTCACTTGTACACTTCCAGTGATTGCTCTTCCCACTTGTACACTTCCAGTGATTGCTCTTCTCACTTGTACACTTCCAGTGATTACTCTTCTCACTTGTACACTTCCAGCGATTACTCTTCTCACTTGTACACTTCCAGCGATTACTCTTCTCACTTGTACACTTCCAGTGATTGCTCTTCCCACTTGTACACTTACAACGATACTCTTCTTGTACTCTTTCAGTACTTACTCTTCCCACTTGTACACTTCAAGCGATAACTCGTGGTTCAAATGGTAGCGTTTTCACCTCACATCTGAAGGAAACAGGTTAGATTCCAGCACAATAGAAACGTTGGGCACGTTTCCGTATACCTGTATTAGACTGATAAAGCCCGCAGAGCCAGCGAAACGGCTTTAAAAAAAAAGCAGGTGCTGCACATATGTCTTAGTCAACAACTTCTTAGTATTATACATTTGATCAAATAATAAGAGTGTGTAGATACTTGTTTGTGAGCCTATTGTTGTGGATCGCATCCTGGGGAAGAAGATCAAAGGACCACGATGGAAATAAACCAGAGTGGCTTTGTTGGGTTATCCTGGATTACTAATCCTTCGCCGAATAATCCGAGTATAATCATTATCATCATCATCATCATCATCATCATCATCATCATCATCATCTTCTTCTTCTTCTTCTTCTTCTTCTTCTTCTTCTTCTTCTTCTTCTTCTTCTTCTTCTTCTTCTTCTTCTTTTTCTTTTTCTTTTTCTTTTTCTTTTTCTTTTTCTTTTTCTTTTTCTTTTTCTTTTTCTTCTTCTTCTTCTTCTTCTTCTTCTTCTTCTTCTTCTTCTTCTTCTTCTTCTTCTTCTTCTTCTTCTTCTTCTTCTTCTTCTACTACTACTACTGCTTCATCTTTTTATCTTTTCTTTGTTTTTTCTTTTTCTTTTTCTTCCTTTTCTTTTTTTCTTCTACTTTTGCCCACCTCCGTCAAAGACTCCTCGCCACCCACCATAACCCATATTCGCTAACCATACAGTCCCACTCACTTAATTTCCATTATGATTTATGAGAGCTGATCATCATTGTCTTCCTCAGCTGCAAGGTCCAGCCAGGATAGGCCGAAGGCAGCAGCAGCTGGACTGTGTCTTAAGTTACACCTTCTGGGGCTCTCCTAAATTCCATTCTTTCAATTTCATTGTTTCTGAAGAAGCGTTTGTAACTGCAGCACGAAAGGCCTAGAGCAACATTATTCTCCTTTCATCAGTGGTTACTGTGTATTGCAGCACTGATATATGTATACCTCTCGGTATTTATGCACGGAAAGATACACTCCTACTGCCACAAACTCCACCAGGGAAAGAAATAACTAAAATAAATGAAACTAGTGAAAACTGAAAAGCAATAATTGGGAACACATGACTGAATCACAAGACAATGCTGGAAAAGAAGAATGGGCAAAATATAGAATATGGGAGCATAAAGCCCTCATGATTCAGAGGCTCAAGATTAGGACAAATGAGAGGATGGATGGAAGAGAGGTATCACAAGCATAGACTTGCAGGAAAAGCCATAGCAAACTGAATACGAGAACCTGGAACTAATGATCCCATGGTCCTGGTGGAGGCGGGGATGGAAAGATGCAAGAAGGAGCAGAAGAATTGTGTGATCCTTTAGAAATCAAGCTGGCATGGGTGATGAGTGAAGTTCCCAAAGGATCAGTGCTTGGATCCTTGCTGTTCCTGATACACATAAATGTCCTGCCAGAGGGAACTGGCAGATCCCTTGAATAAGCTGCAAGAGTAGTCAGGTAGGGAGCTACTTAAGGAACTCAAGCCTGGAAAATGCAAAGTGCATAATACAAAGCAATGAGAATAGAAGAGGGAGTGAAAAAATAGGAAGGGGAATACAACCTGAGATTAAAGATGCTAGACACTGTACAAAGAGAATGAAAGTAAGCATCACACTAAACATATCATCAGCCAGAAATACATATCAACTGTATAACTTCAGAGGCTTATGAAAAACTAGCTGACCTAAGAGCTGCTTTTAGGAACCTTAAAAAGATTCACTTAGGATATTATACACAACTTCCATTACTGTTGCTTTAGTTACGTGACAACCGCGGGCTGTTCACCTAGATGTCAAGGTCAGATTTAAACTGGATGATATGAGTCATTTGTAATTTGTTACGAGCAGGTAAGGTACACATTCAGGCCCGGTAGTAGAAAATGTTGCTAACAACGGGCAGAAGCTGTAGAGAAGAGAAAAAAAACTCTTCCTAGAGCCACAGACGAGGAAACTGTGACAATAAATTGGTGCACGCACTTGCAGTACTAAATTAAGTGCCACCAAAACCTTGGCTGCGAGACCAGGAAGAGTAAATACGTCTAGTCAACGGGGTGGAGTCTATCTGGCGATGGAGGCTACCAGATCAGAGAATCTAGGTCGATAAATGCAAAGCGATGAAGAACGAGGTAAAGGACTAGCCACAATGCTGCATGAAAAACCTCGAGCTGGAAAGGACTGCCTATTACAAGCTCCTTGGCGTTTAAATTAACAAAAGGCTTACGTTTTGGAAACAGGCGAATACGTAATATCTTGGGTTCTCAGAATGACGGATATTAAAAAGTCATGAGAGACCCACACGTCGGCACCTCTTTTGAAATAGTAAGTTTATTCAGGTATACACAAATACAGTTACATAGATTATCATAGCAGCATATGTGTAGAGAACCTGGGATAACCTCAAACAAAAGTCAGTGACTTTATTTTCATTGGAGAGACCAATATTGTACTACCTTCACGTAGGTCACTCTCCTACTGATCATCTTGCACCAGTCATCAGTCACACCATCACAAACGGAATCTTTGTTCAATAATAACTAAAAGGTCAAGAGAGGCCTGAGCTTGCTACCATCTGCAGCTCATAAGACTGCCATCCCCACGAGCCCCTTTGAGGCGGGGTAGATGGCAGACCAGAGGCCTAGCTTCTCCCTACGAGCCCCGTGAGGGCGGGGAATGTGGCTAGGCCTGGGGACACTTGGTCCCAAAGATGAGGAGGTACTGTACCTCCTCCCATGGGAGACTTAAGTCTCGAGACACTCCCCAGATAGGGAGCCAAGGCCGGGTCACCACTACTTGGAAAAGACCCGGGCCGGGAGAATACCGGCGAATAAAAAAAAAAAAAACTCACATGGAGACAGAAACTCAAGAGATTGATTGATCTGTATATTGACTGATCTGTATACAGATCAATCAGCCTCCTGAGTTTCTGTCTCCATGTGAGTTATTACTGAGTATTGACAAGTGTTTATTACGGTTTAGTTATTCATGGAAAGCTTTTATTGGATCGTAGCTCCAGTTGGGAATGAAATTTACCAAATGTCTGCTGTAAATTGTGTATTTTTTTAATACCTGGAGTTTACCTGGAGAGAGTTCCGGGGGTCAACGTCCCCGAGGCCCGGTCTGTGACCAGGCCTCCTGGTGGATCAGAGCCTGATCAACCAGGCTGTTGCTGCTGGCTGCACGCAAACCAACGTACGAGCCACAGCCCGGCTGATCAGGAACTGACTTTAGGTGCTTGTCCAGTGCCAGCTTGAAGACTGCCAGGGGTCTGTTGGTAATCCCCCTTATGTATGCTGGTAGGCAGTTGAACAGTCTCGGGCCCCTGACACTTATTGTATGGTCTCTTAACGTGCTAGTGACACCCCTGCTTTTCATTGGGGGGATGGTGCATCGTCTGCCAAGTCTTTTGCTTTCGTAGTGAGTGATTTTCGTGTGCAAGTTCGGTACTAGTCCCTCTAGGATTTTCCAGGTGTATATAATCATGTATCTCTCCCTCCTGCGTTCCAGGGAATACAGGTTTAGGAACCTCAAGCGCTCCCAGTAATTGAGGTGTTTTATCTCCGTTATGCGCGCCGTGAAAGTTCTCTGTACATTTTCTAGGTCGGCAATTTCACCTGCCTTGAAAGGTGCTGTTAGTGTGCAGCAATATTCCAGCCTAGATAGAACAAGTGACCTGAAGAGTGTCATCATGGGCTTGGCATCCCTAGTTTTGAAGGTTCTCATTATCCATCCTGTCATTTTTCTAGCAGATGCGATTGATACAATGTTATGGTCCTTGAAGGTGAGATCCTCCGACATGATCACTCCCAGGTCTTTGACGTTGGTGTTTCGCTCTATTTTGTGGCCAGAATTTGTTTTGTACTCTGATGAAGATTTAATTTCCTCATGTTTACCATATCTGAGTAATTGAAATTTCTCATCGTTGAACTTCATATTGTTTTCTGCAGCCCACTGAAAGATTTGGTTGATGTCCGCCTGGAGCCTTGCAGTGTCTGCAATGGAAGACACTGTCATGCAGATTCGGGTGTCATCTGCAAAGGAAGACACGGTGCTGTGGTTGACATAACGACAATATTCAGAGATTATAAAAGAATTTGTTTTGGTCCACATGAAACAATGATGTATCTTAAAATACACATTTAACACACGTATATTTAACTGGACCTGATATCCGGTGAATAAATTGGGAAAGCAAACAAATTTATTTTCAAATGCACATTTTCGTACAGTCAGATCAGTCAGTATTCATGTAAAGCCAAACAAAAAATCGAAGAGCATTAACAAATTTTGGAAAAAAATAATAGGCCCAGAAACAGAGAGATAGCACCTAGCAAGCTGACAGACAGATGCCCAACTAAAATGAACGGATGAAGATGTTTAGAAACGTCTAAGTTGTTGACAACGCACTCGCCTCAAACACTGAGTGTCCTTGGTTCAGTCCCCAGCACGGGTGGAAACGTTGCTCATCTATCAGTACGTAGGTACCTGGGTGTGAGTCGACCGGTGTGGGTGGCATCCTGGGGAATGCAAGATTAAAGGACCACAATGTTCATAAGGCAGACAGTCCTCACGATAACGCACTGACTTTACTGGGTTATCCTGGGTGGCTAATCCTCCGGATGTAAGTTTATTCAGGTACATGTACACATAAATAGTTACATAAATTATCATACATAGCAACATATGTGTAGATTACCTAGGATAACCAAAAAAGTCGGACAAAGTGACTTATTTCCATTGGGATGGATAATGAGAACCTTCAGAACTAGGGATGCCGAGCCATTAATGACTCTCTTCAAATCGCTTGTTTTTTCTAGGCTGGAATATTGCTGTACACTAACGGTCCCTTTCAAGGCAGGCAAAATTGCTGACCTGGAGAATATACAGAGAACTTTCACCGCACGTATAGGTACAATAAAGCACCTAAATTACTAGGAATTGTTGAAGTCCCTTGATTTGTACTCCTTGGAAAGCAGGAGAGAAAGATACATGATAATATACAATTGGAAAATCTTAGAGTGACTAGTCCCAAATCTGCACACGGAAATCACTCCCTACGGTGCAACATCCCCCAATGAAAAGCAGAGGTTACTGTATCGAGTACACTAAAAGACAATACAATAGGTGTCAGGGCCCCAGTACTTTTCAACTGCCTCCAAGCATACATAAGGAATATTACCAATAGATTCCTGGCTGTCAGGAGGGAGCTGGACAGGCGCCTAAAGTTAGTACCTGGCCAGCTGGGCTGTGGTTCGCAAGTCGGGTTGCGTGCGACCAGCAGTAACAACTTGGTTGATCAGGCCTTGATCCACCACGAGGACTGGTCATGGACCGGGCCACAGGGGCATTGACCCTCGAAATACCCTCCAGGTATCTTTTTCTTTTCCTCTTACTTAGGACAAAACCGTCAAGAGAAACGACTTTCTAACCAGGATGCTCATGGAATATATACACATATATAAACCCACAGGAGGGACTATATATCTGCATTCCTAACAAAATCTGCTGAAGAGGATCTCAATTGGAGATCGATTCATAATTCCTCACATTTCGTCTTCATGTCTCACATGGGTTTATTCACACACTTGAGAAGTGCTCATTACACTTCAGAGTTTCCAGTCATATATGCGCATGTTCAGGTGATACTGTGCATGGACCTACAGCTTCACATGATGAGCATGAGAAGAACAACGCAAGTATGTAACTAACTTATAGTTGAAGATACAAACGTTTGCAGCGCAGACACCAGTTGCACACCAGTGTCTGACGACATGCTGTACCACCAGTAAGACATGCTGTACCACCAGTATGACATGCTGTACCACCAGTAAGACATGCTGTACCACCAGTATGACATGCTGTACCACCAGTAAGACATGCCATACTACCTGTAAGACATGCTATACCACCAGTAAGAGATGCTATGCCACCAGTAAAACTACCCGTAAGACATGCCATACTACCAGTAAGACATGCTGTACCACCCGTAAGACATGCTGTACCAGCAGCAAGACATGCTGTACCACCAGTAAGACATGCTGTACCACCAGTATGACATGCTGTACCACCAGTAAGACATGCTGTACCACCAGTAAGATATGTACCACCAGTAAGACATGCTGTACCACCAGTAAGACATGCTGTACCACCAGCAAGACATGCTGTACCACCCGTAAGACATGCTGTACCACCAGTAAGACATGCTGTACCACCAGTATGACATGCTGTACCACCAGTAAGACATGCTGTACCACCAGTAAGACATGCTGTACCACCAGTAAGACATGCTGTACCACCAGCAAGACATGCTGTACCACCCGTAAGACATGCTGTACCACCAGTAAGACATGCTGTACCACCAGTAAGACATGCTGTACCACCAGTAAGACATGCTGTACCACCAGTAAGACATGCTGTACATCCAGTAAGACATGTACCACCAGTAAGACATGTTGTACCATCAGTAAGACATGCTGTACCACCAGTAAGACATGCTGTACCACCCGTAAGACATGCTGTACCACCAGTAAGACATGCTGTACCATCAGTAAGACATGCTGTACCACCAGCAAGACATGCTGTACCACCAGTAAGACATGCTGTACCACCAGTAAGACATGCTGTACCACCAGCAAGGCATGCTGTACCACCCGTAAGACATGCTGTACCACAAGTAAGACATGCTGTACCACCAGCAAGACATGTACCACCCGTAAGACATGCTGTACCACCAGTAAGACATGCTGTACCACCAGTAAGACATGCTGTACCACCAGTAAGACATGCTGTACCACCAGCAAGACATGTACCACCAGCAAGACATGCTGTACCACCAGTAAGACATGCTGTACCACCAGCAAGACATGCTGTACCACCAGTATGACATGCTGTACCACCAGTAAGACATGCTGTACCACCAGTAAGACATGTACCACCAGTAAGACATGCTGTACCACCAGTAAGACATGCTGTACCACCAGCAAGACATGCTGTACCACCCGTAAGACATGCTGTACCACCAGTAAGACATGCTGTACCACCAGTAAGACATGCTGTACCACCAGTAAGACATGTACCACCAGCAAGACATGCTGTACCACCAGTAAGACATGCTGTACCACCAGTAAGACATGCTGTACCATCAGCAAGACATGCTGTACCACCAGTAAGACATGCTGTACCACCAGTAAGACATGCTGTACCACCAGCAAGACATGCTGTACCACCCGTAAGACATGCTGTACCACCAGTAAGACATGCTGTACCACCAGTAAGACATGCTGTACCACCAGTAAGACATGTACCACCAGCAAGACATGCTGTACCAACACCAAGACATGCTGTACCACCAGTAAGACATGCTGTACCACCAGTAAGACATGCTGTACCACCAGTAAGACATGCTGTACCACCAGCAAGACATGCTGTACCACCAGTAAGACATGCTGTACCACCAGTAAGACACGTTGTACCACCAGTAAGACATGCTGTACTACCAGTAAGACATGCTGTACCACCAGCAAGACATGCTGTACCACCCGTATTATTATTATATTCAAAAAGAAGCGCTAAGCCACAAGGGCTATACAGCTGTACCACCAGTAAGACATGCTGTACCACCAGTATGACATGCTGTACCACCAGTAAGACATGTACCCCCAGTAAGACATGCTGTACCACCAGTATGACATGCTGTACCACCAGTAAGACATGCTGTACCACCAGTAAGATATGTACCACCAGTAAGACATGCTGTACCACCAGTAAGACATGCTGTACCACCAGCAAGACATGCTGTACCACCCGTAAGACATGCTGTACCACCAGTAAGACATGCTGTACCACCAGTATGACATGCTGTACCACCAGTAAGACATGTTGTACCACCAGTAAGATATGTACCACCAGTAAGACATGCTGTACCACCAGTAAGACATGCTGTACCACCAGCAAGACATGCTGTACCACCAGTAAGACATGCTGTACCACCAGTAAGACATGCTGTACCACCAGTATGACATGCTGTACCACCAGTAAGACATGCTGTACCACCAGTAAGACATGCTGTACCACCAGCAAGACATGCTGTACCACCCGTAAGACATGCTGTACCACCAGTAAGACATGCTGTACCACCAGTAAGACATGCTGTACCACCAGTAAGACATGCTGTACCACCAGTAAGGCATGCTGTACATCCAGTAAGACATGTACCACCAGTAAGACATGCTGTACCATCAGTAAGACATGCTGTACCTCCCGTAAGACATGCTGTACCACCAGTAAGACATGCTGTACCATCAGTAAGACATGCTGTACCACCAGCAAGACATGCTGTACCACCAGTAAGACATGCTGTACCACCAGTAAGACATGCTGTACCACCAGCAAGGCATGCTGTACCACCCGTAAGACATGCTGTACCACCAGTAAGACATGCTGTACCACCAGTAAGACATGTACCACCAGCAAGACATGCTGTACCACCAGTAAGACATGCTGTACCACCAGTAAGACATGCAGTACCACCAACAAGACATGCTGTACCACCCGTAAGACATGCTGTACCACCAGTAAGACATGCTGTACCACCAGCAAGACATGTACCACCCGTAAGACATGCTGTACCACCAGTAAGACATGCTGTACCACCAGTAAGACATGCTGTACCACCAGTAAGACATGCTGTACCACCAGTAAGACATGCTGTACCACCAGCAAGACATGCTGTACCACCCGTAAGACATGCTGTACCACCAGTAAGACATGCTGTACCACCAGTAAGACATGCTGTACCACCAGTAAGACATGTACCACCAACAAGACATGCTGTACCACCAGTAAGACATGCTGTACCACCAGTAAGACATGCTGTACCACCAGTAAGACATGCTGTACCACCAGCAAGACATGTACCACCAGCAAGACATGCTGTACCACCAGTAAGACATGTTGTACCACCAGCAAGACATGCTGTACCAGAAGTAAGACATGCTGTACCACCAGTAAGACATGTACCACCAGCAAGACATGCTGTACCACCAGTAAGACATGCTGTACAACCAGTAAGACATGCTGTACCATCAGCAAGACATGCTGTACCACCAGTAAGACATGCTGTACCACCAGTAAGACATGCTGTACCACCAGCAAGACATGCTGTACCACCCGTAAGACATGCTGTACCACCAGTAAGACATGCTGTACCACCAGTAAGACATGCTGTACCACCAGTATGACATGTGCCACCAGCAAGACATGCTGTACCACCACCAAGACATGCTGTACCACCAGTAAGACATGCTGTACCACCAGTAAGACATGCTGTACCACCAGTAAGACATGCTGTACCACCAGCAAGACATGCTGTACCACCAGTAAGACATGCTGTACCACCAGTAAGACACGTACCACCAGTAAGACATGCTGTACTACCAGTAAGACATGCTGTACCACCAGCAAGACATGCTGTACCACCCGTATTATTATTATATTCAAAAAGAAGCGCTAAGCCACAAGGGCTATACAGCTGTACCACCCGTAAGACATGCTGTACCACCAGTAAGACATGCTGTACCACCAGTAAGACATGCTGTACCACCAGTAAGACATGTACCACCAGTAAGACATGCTGTACCACCAGTAAGACATGCTGTACCACCCGTAAGACATGCTGTACCACCAGTAAGACATGCTGTACCACCAGTAAGACATGCTGTACCACCAGTAAGTCATGCTGTACCACCCGTAAGACATGCTGTACCACCAGTAAGACATGCTGTACCACCAGTAAGACATGCTGTACCACCAGTAAGACATGCTGTACCACCAGTAAGACATGCTGTACCACCAGTAAGACATGCTGTACCACCAGCAAGACATGCTGTATCACCCGTAAGACATGGTGTAACACCAGTAAGACATGCTGTACCACCAGTAAGACATGCTGTACCACCAGTAAGACATGCTGTACCACCAGTAAGACATGCTGTACTACCAGTAAGACATGCTGTACCACCAGTAAGACATGCTGTACCACCAGCAAGACATGCTGTATCACCCGTAAGACATGCTGTAACACCAGTAAGACATGCTGTACCACCAGTATGGCATGCTGTACCACCAGTAAGACATGCTGTACCACCAGTAAGACATGCTGTACCACCAGCAAGACATGCTGTACCACCAGTATGGTATGCTGTACCACCAGTAAGACATGCTGTACCACCAGTAAGACATGCTGTGCCACCAGCAAGACATGCTGTACCACCAGTAAGACATGCTGTACCACCAGTAAGACATGCTGTACCACCAGTATGGCATGCTGTACCACCAGCAAGACATGCTGTACCACCAGTAAGACATGCTGTACCACCAGTAAGACATGCTGTACCACCAGTAAGACATGCTGTACCACCAGTAAGACATGCTGTACCACCAGTAAGACATGCTGTACCACCAGTAAGACATGCTGTACCACCAGTATGGCATGCTGTATCACCAGTAATTTAATTAACAACAGACTTGAAGTGAAGTTGTTAGTAAGTGTATTTAGACACAGGTACACATAAGTACAATTATCATACATAGTGTAAATTACCCAGGATAACCCAAAAAAAAATCACTGACTTATTTCCTATGGGGTGTTTGTAATATCTTCGTATTTAAATCTTAAAAGTTAAAACATGTATGTAACTCAGCTGTTTGAAAATCAGATATTTATTATATTTAGCGAATTAGAAATGCTTTAGACGAGCCAGTACGAAACTAAAAATAATAAAATACAGCTTCTCCCATTAAGCCAATGAGTGTATCAAGTTTCTATTTCGTTTTCGCTGTTGGTGTTGTGTCCCAGCGAGTGTTTGCTTGCTGCCACTCACTCCCAGGATTGGTCGATGAGAGCGTGCGCTCGCACATCACTCCTTGTCTGAGACTCATAAACGATTAAATACACAACAAACACCGGGGACCAAAGTAAACAAAATACCATCAGATATTTGGTCCAGCAATGCGGATTGGCGACTCTGCAATAGGTTCCAGCATATATATTAACTTGTGTATCATCTGAATGCATATAGAATGACGGTACATATCGTTTATACTTAAAGCTTGTGCATGTCATCATATCATCAGCTGTTTAGCGGGGAATTTAAACTTGAATGTACTAGTATTTAATATATTTAAGAAATATAATGTTGAAAATATAGATAAGGCGGCTCTCCCACTAAAAGAAATTAATTACAATAGTCGTTAGATCTGTATTTCGGTCTGAAAAAAATTATAAAGAAGAAATTAAGAAAATGACTTTCTAGTATGAGGCTGCACAGGAATAGTCAATGTGTAGCACAGTGCCTATTTATTTTTATCATAGCAACATTCATCATCATTCATTCAGTAGATATTTTGCTGGTGATTGTGGCTTGGTTGGTAGCTACGTCAGGTAACATACTGAGGGTCTAGGGCATGATCCCGGCACGGGTGGAAAGGTTGGGCATGTTTCCTTACATTTGCTGTCCCTGTTCACCTAGTAGTGAGTAGGTATCTGTGTGTTAGTCACTTAATACCTGCCCCTGTTCATCTAGCAGTAAGTAGGCACTCGGGGGTTAGTAGACTGGTGCGGGTCACATCCTGGGGATAAGATTAGCCTAAGTTGCCTGAAATGCTCTGCATAACCAGGGGCTTTCTATATAGTATATCAATGATGTCAGCTATGGTCTGTATAAGTTGTATCATATACTTATTACTTATTATTATTATTATTATTATTATTATTATTATTATTATTATTATTATTATTATTATTATTATTATAATTATTATTAGGATGGATAATGAGAACATTCAAAACTAGGAATGACAAGCCCATGATGACACTCTTCAGGTCGCTTGTTCTATCTAGGCTGGAATATTGCTGCACACTAGCAGCACTTTTCAAGTCAGGTGAAATTGCTGACCTAAAAAAGTAGAGAACCTTCACGGCGCGCATAACTGAGATAAAACACCTCAATTACTGGGAACGCTTGAACTTCCTCAACCTGTACTCCCTGGAAAGCAGGTGGGAGATACATGATTATATACACTTGGAAAATCCTAGAGGGACTAGTACCAAACTTGCACACGAAAATCATTCACAATTTCAATTTCAATTACTCAGATATGGTAAACATGAGGAAATTAAATCTTCATCAGAGTACAAAACAAATTCTGGCCACAAAATAGAGCGAAACACCAACGTCAAAGACCTGGGAGTGATCATGTCGGAGGATCTCACCTTCAAGGACCATAACATTGTATCAATCGCATCTGCTAGAAAAATGACAGGATGGATAATGAGAACCTTCAAAACTAGGGAGGCCAAGCCCATGATGACACTCTTCAGGTCATTTGTTCTATCTAGGCTAGAATATTGCTGCACACTAACAGCACCTTTCAAGGCAGGTGAAATTGCCGACCTAGAAAATGTACAGAGAACTTTCACGGCGCGCATAACGGAGATAAAACACCTCAATTATTGGGAGCGCTTGAGGTTCCTAAACCTGTATTCCCTGGAACGCAGGAGGGAGAGATACATGATTATATACACCTGGAAAATCCTAGAGGGACTAGTACCGAACTTGCACACGAAAATCACTCACTACGAAAGCAAAAGACTTGGCAGACGATGCACCATCCCCCAATGAAAAGCAGGGGTGTCACTAGCACGTTAAGAGACCATACAATAAGTGTCAGGGGCCCGAGACTGTTCAACTGCCTCCCAGCACACATAAGGGGGATTACCAACAGACCTCTGGCAGTCTTCAAGCTGGCACTGGACAAGCACCTAAAGTAAGTTCCTGATCAGCCGGGCTGTGGCTCGTACGTTGGTTTGCGTGCAGCCAGCAGCAACAGCCTGGTTGATCAGGCTCTGATCCACCAGGAGGCCTGGTCACAGACCGGGCCGCGGGGGCGTTGACCCCCGGAACTCTCTCCAGGTAAACAACGAAAGTAAAAGACTTGGCAGACGATGCAACATCCCCCCAATGAAAAGCAGGGGTGTCACTGTTCAACTGCCTCCCAGCATACATAAGGGGCATTACCAACAGACCCCTGGCTGTCTTCAAGCAGGCACTGGATAAGCACCTAAAGTCGGTACCTGATCAGCCGGGCTGTGGCTCGTACGTTGGATTGCATGCAGCCAACAGTAACAGCCTGGTTGATCAGGCCCTGATCCACCATTAGGCCTGGTTACAGACCAGGCCGCAGGGGCGTTGACCCCCGGAACTCTCTCCAGGTAAACTCCAGGTATGACCCTCCAAACCGCTACACCTCCACCCCTCCTTCAGAGTGCAGGCACAGTACTTTCCACTTCCAGGACTCAAGTCTGATTAGCTGGTTTTGATGAATCATTTCAGAAATGTAATCTTACTCGCACTCCAACGGCACCTTCACTCTGATCAAACATGCTCACACACACAGCCAGGAGCTGTGAATCGACCCCTGCAACCACAACTAGGTGAGTACAATAAAGTTGCACTTATGTCCTTTTACTTTACATAGATGAGTACACACACACACACACACACACACACACACACACACACCCTGAGCAGTTCAGACATCGAGGACATCACTTACGAGAGGCCCCTTGGAGCTAGCGATCATGTGGTTCTGAGTTTTGACTATATAGTAGAGTTACAAGTGGAGAAGGTAACAGGAACGGAAGGGGACAGGCCAAACTATAAAAGGGGGGACTACACAGGTATGAGAAACTTCCTGCAGGAGGTTCAGTGGGACAGAGAAATGGTAGGAAAATCAGTAAACGAGATGATGGAATATGTGGCAACAAAGTGCAAGGAGGCAGAGGAAAGTTTTGTTCCCAAGGGAAACAGAAATAATAGGAAGACCAAGACGAGTCCTTGGTTTACCCGAAGGTGTAGGGAGGCAAAAACTAAGTGCAACAGAGAATGGAAAAGGTACAGGAGGCATAGGACCCAGGAAAACAAGGAGATTAGTAGAAGAGCCAGAAACGAGTATGCGCAGATAAGGAGGGAGGCCCAGCGACAGTATGAAAACGACATAGCATCGAAAGTCAAATCTGACCCGAAACTGCTGTATAGCCACATTAGGAAGAAGACAACAGTCAAGGACCAGGTGATAAGGCTGAGGAAAGAAGGTGGAGAACTCACAAGAAACGATCAAGAGGTATGTGAGGAGCTCAACACGAGATTTAAGGAAGTATTTACAGTAGAGACAGGAAGGACTCTGGGGGGACAGACCAGATGGGGACACCAACAAGGAATACACCAACAAGTGTTGGACGACATACAT
The DNA here is from genome assembly GCF_038502225.1 of Cherax quadricarinatus. NCBI lineage: Eukaryota > Metazoa > Arthropoda > Malacostraca > Decapoda > Parastacidae > Cherax > Cherax quadricarinatus. The sequence continues at coordinate 11,376,193 of NC_091329.1, read as the reverse complement.
ACAGATGAGGAGGAGGTGAAGAAACTGCTAAGGGACATCGATACCTCAAAGGCAATGGGACCGGACAACATCTCTCCATGGGTCCTTAGAGAGGGAGCAGATATGTTGTGCGTACCACTTACCACAATCTTCAACACATCCCTGGAAACTGGGCAACTACCTGAGGTATGGAAGACAGCAAATGTAGTTCCCATTTTCAAAAAAGGAGACAGAAAAGAGGCACTAAACTATAGACCTGTGTCATTGACGTGTATAGTATGCAAAATTATGGAGAAGATTATCAGGAGGAGAGTGGTGGAGCACCTGGAACGGAACAGGAGTATAAATGCCAACCAGCACGGATTCACGGAAGGCAAATCCTGTGTCACAAACCTTCTGGAGTTTTATGATAAAATAACAGAAGTAAGACAAGAGAGAGAGGGGTGGGTTGATTGCATCTTCTTGGACTGCAAGAAGGCCTTTGACACAGTTCCTCACAAGAGATTAGTGCAGAAGCTAGAGCATCAGGCGCATATAACAGGAAGGGCACTGCAATGGATCAGAGAATACCTGACAGGGAGGCAACAACAAGTCATGGTACGTAATGATGTATCACAGTGGGCACCTGTGACGAGCGGGGTCCCACAGGGGTCGGTCCTAGGACCAGTGCTATTTTTGGTATATGTGAACGACATGACGGAAGGGTTAGACTCAGAAGTGTCCCTGTTTGCAGATGATGTGAAGTTAATGAGGAGAATTAAATCTGATGAGGACCAGGCAGGACTTCAAAGAGACCTGGACAGACTGGACACCTGGTCCAGCAAATGGCTTCTCGAATTTAATCCTGCCAAATGCAAAGTCATGAAGATAGGGGAAGGGCACAGAAGACCACAGACAGAGTATAGGCTAGGTGGCCAAAGACTGCAAACCTCACTCAAGGAGAAAGATCTTGGGGTGAGTATAACACCGAGCATGTCTCCGGAAGCACACATCAATCAGATAACTGCTGCAGCATAGGGGCGCCTGGCAAACCTGAGAACAGCATTCCGACACCTTAGTAAGGAATCATTCAAGACACTGTACACCGTGTATGTCAGGCCCATACTGGAGTATGCAGCACCTGTTTGGAACCCGCACTTGATAAAGCACGTCAAGAAACTAGAGAAAGTACAAAGGTTTGCAACAAGGTTAGTTCCAGAGCTAAGGGGAATGTCCTATGAAGAAAGATTAAGGGAAATCGGCCTGACGACACTGGAGGACAGGAGGGTCAGGGGAGACATGATAACGACATATAAAATACTGCGTGGAATAGACAAGGTGGACAAGGACAGGATGTTCCAGGGAGGGGACACAGAAACAAGAGGCCACAATTGGAAGTTGAAGACACAAATGAGTCAGAGAGATAGTAGGAAGTATTTCTTCAGTCATAGAGTTGTAAGGCAGTGGAATAGCCTAGAAAATGACGTAGTGGAGGCAGGAACCATACACAGTTTTAAGACGAGGTTTGATAAAGCTCATGGAGCGGGGAGAGATAGGGTCTAGTAGCAACCGGTGAAGAGGCGGGGCCAGGAGCTAGGACTCGACCCCTGCAACCACAAATAGGTGAGTACAAATAGGTGAGTACACACACACACACACACACACGCAGAAATGTAGGTAATATAATACATGTATCAATTCTAATATCATCTGTGTGCGCTCGTGACCCTTGTAGTTTTTTTAGTGTATATTATATGTTGACTGAGTATTATTATTATAATCAAGGGGGAGCAATAAACCCGTAGGATTATGCAGCGCCTGTGGGGGGGATGTGGAAGGTATTCAGGCCTAATTCAGGGACCTGGAGCACAAATCCAATTCCCTAGATCAAGAGCCCCTCACCAGCATCAAGGAACCTTCTTTGAGGGGTATTGACTGACTAAATAAAACCTTAAGAGTATCTATTAAGAGAGAACTATATCGCTGTGTATCATAGAAAACGTTAAATTTACCCGTATCTCACTTAAATTATTAATATTTTTTAATAGAGGACTCCACCGGTAAGCCAATGAGAAGCCTCGATCATGTAATAAGACTAAAGCTCCACTGAGCAGGTCACCATAGTATTATGATCCTTGCTCAAACGTTTACCTAACCTCAATCTACGTTCATTATCTCGCCCCTTAGATTAAGTAAGTTTATGTAGGCACAGATGCACATAAGTGCAGTTATCATATATAGTGTAAATTACCTGGGATCATCTCCAAAAATGGCCAGACAAAGTGTCCCTGGGGTGAATACACCTTAGTGCCACCCCTTCTAAAGTTGCAGTTGTGTTGTAGAAGTCTAAGCAAAGCTCACACCTCTACAACAACAATTGTTATCAAAGATTTGTTAAGTTATACCATGAATTAAAGAAAGATCCTGGACTTTATCTTACGAAACAGACAAAGCAAATACAACAATAATTATGAACAAGGTAGATTATAGTGGAAAAATTAACATGTTATTAGAAGACGGGGGAACTTACGTGCCTCTTAAGTCAACCCATTATGCTCATTTATTAAGTGAATCCTAAAGGTGTTATGAAGAATTAGACATGTGCAGCATCTGGGTATCTTTAACGTTGACGTTTCGCCATCCAGTGTCTTTATCGATACAAATTCAAGGACATAATTGGAAGACGTAGAACAATATACAAAAGATGAGGTATATAGTTCTATATAATAATAATAATAATAATAATAATAATAATAATAATAATAATAATAATAATAATAATAATAATAATAATAATAATAATAATAATAATAATAATATATCTTTATTTCTACAAGAACATGTACAAGGTATACAGTCCTAGCTGACATCAGTGACATACTACTACATAGAAAGCAGCTTATTATGCAGAACATTTCGGGCAAATTAAGTCAGTTTTGTCCCAAGATGCGACCCACACCAGTCGACTAATACCCAGATACCTATTATTACTGATGGGTGAACATGGACAGCAAAAGATGAGGTATACAGTTCCACTGTCTTCCAATTATGTTCTTGAATTTGTATTGATAAAGCCACTGGATGGCGAAACGTCTACATTAAAGACACTCATATGTTACACATGTGTCTAATTCTTCATTTTGTCGTTATTGTATATCACATATGTACATCCTAAAGGTCTATGGTGCCTTCATTGCCTTTGACTTTCTGTGTACGTTAGAATTCTCTCTCCTGGAAAAGTCTTAAGCCCAGAACTGTGTTTGCATAGAGAGTGAATGAAGATACCACTAGAGGGGTTTCTCTGATACCAGAAGTCGCTACCAAGAACGCTATCCCTCACTCTTTATTATTCGTCTTTATTGCAACAACGTGTTCGTGAGGTTAGGTCACGAGGGAGGTCTGGTTCACCCTAGTTTCCAGCGCTCAGGTGAATCTTCCACTGCCACATTCTCCTGTATAACAGTTTCTCTTTATCAGTATATGCTGACGACCTGAGGCTTCCAAATATTGCACCACAGCACTAATGACCAAGGTTACATCATGACATGATGCGTTTTTGCATCGACATGTAGGACAAGGATACATAGAATAAACCTGAGAAGAATAGAAGTCAGTTACTTGAAACATCATTTACGGTTCATCTTGACCATTATCATGTCGCAACTCTGGCATTATAATAATCCAAGACGGACCGAAACGTTACTTAAAGTTTCTTCTAGTAAATGTGGCTTATTTTTTTTTTTTTTTACATTTATTCATCAGGGGGATTGCCAATAGACCCCTGGTTGTCTTCAAACAGGGACTGGACAGGCACCTAAAGTCAGTACCTGACCAGCCGGGTTGTAGCTAGCACGTTGGATTACGTGCGGCCAGCAGTAACAGCCTGGTTGATCAGACCCTGATGCACCATGAGGCCTGGTCACAGACTGGGCCGCGGGGGCGTTGGCCCCCGGAAATCTCACCAGGTATACTCTAGGTATTTTATTTTATTTCATAACATAACTATGTATCTCATACCCATCTTATGGGTGGTAGCAGAAGACTAGAAAGAACCCCAGTTAAAATAAGTCAATTTTACTTTTTTGGGCGTTATACTGGGTAATTTACACTATGCATGATGACTGTATTTACGTGTTCTTGTACCTAAATAAATAAACCAAAAAGTACCTAATGAATGTAATGACAGAAATGGAGGAGAGTTATTCCTCGTATAACTAACATATAATGAATGTAATGACAGAAAGGGAGAAGAGTTATTCCTCGTATAACTAACATACATATACCTGTTACTGTGATCTCTCCTCTCTATAATGTAAATCTAAATAATTCGGTTTACCTTATTCCTAGTATACCTCCTTTTAATGTTTAAATAATAAGGTATAAACTTACTATTTAAAGGTACATAATGAACTTAAGAACATCTGACAACGTTACTGACAAACATGTTACATTGGTAATGTGATATTTACAAATAACGAAGCTCTTATTTTTAACAAACTTTATCTTTGTATATTGCAAACAAGTATGAACTATCAAGGTTTAGCAATCGTGTGACTTAAAAAAGAAACAACAAGAGGTATTAGTAATTGCTGTCACATTTAAGTGGTAGTGTGGTAAGCCAGTGGAAGGCCTCAGTCAGGTGACCATAAGCTCCAGTTGCAGGTCATTATATGACTAAGACCCGCGTCAGGAAACACTTGTCCTGTTTCCTGACAAACCTTACCTAACCTAGCCTTGTTGTCAAAGTGGATTGACATTCAATGTGACCGACACGATAAGAATCAGTAACCCGTGACGTTACATGCATAACTTCCAATAATCCCCGAGGTGTAGCCCATACTCACGGGAACTGTAATACAAGTCAACAATTACACGTTTCCTGTTTTTCCTAGGCCACCTCGTTGCCAGACGTATCAAAGCGTGTCTTATTTGTGGTTAAATTATTCAGGGTGTCCACAGAGTTCCTTTCAGAATTATTTTTTTTACGAGAAAATGGTAACAGTTACGAGAATTCAGTTTTCCGCATATGATAAATAAAATATGTAATATATCTTTTGTGATAAAAGACATTTAAGTACATATGTATAGTTCAGGACATTTATTAGAGGAAACGTTTCGCCATAAATGTCCCATAAATGTCCACATCTTGTCGGTATCACCATACCATATTTCAATATATTTTTTATACAGCTGTGCCTTACAGTTGTCTAATCTATGTAACCTCAACAGGTGCACCACCGGTGTTCTGTGCTACATCTAATATCTGCTGAGACCTTTCTAATGTCATCATTTATTCTATCACATAGTGTTATAATGTTAGGTTGCTGGTATCTGCAAAACAATCGTTCACAAACCATCACGAAAAAATGTCTAAAGATGTGATAACAGGTGAACTTGAGGGAGGCTGTTTGAAAGGTAGCAGAACTGGGAAGATCGCGCACCCTCATCCCTTACATAGGCGAATGAGTTAGTCATTGCTTGGGCTGCTACATCTAGCTTTGACAATCTTCCCAGTACCACACAGGCAAAAATTAAATAACAAATATGATTCTTTATGCTCAGCAAGGAAGACGACAACAACATTCCTTTCACTAATTATGAACTTGATGCAGCACTAAGGGCAACTCCACGTCGCCTGGTGAGGATGGTATTACTTACAACATACTAAGATTGTTGTGTCGAGTTCCAGGTAATCCATTACTTGAATTATATAACATGAGCTATGTAACCGGGGAACTCCCTCAATCTTGGACCAATAGCCTCATCATTCCAATTCCAAAGCCCAATCAACAAAATGCATGATGATGATTCTTAATCTTCTCATGTACAGAATCAAACAATTTTTGTCTCCCCGGTTGCATGGTTTCATGCATGGAAGGAGCGTGCATCATTGCATAGCCACCTTTCTCACCCTGCACACTGACAGCTCATACACTACCTTCCTTGACCTTAAATCTGCTTTTGATGTAGCCAACCGACATGTAATCATTAGTGAACTTGCGAGAATGGATGTTGAAGGATGGCTTCTCTGCTGGATTAAATGCTACCTGTCCAACAGAAAGTCTTCTGTGTTGTTCCAGGGGCACAGAAGTATAGCTAAAGACTTTGAATTAGGAACCCCACAGGGAGGTGTGCTCAGTCCCACTCTATTCAATATTCTAATTAATGCCTTACTCAATGCTATGCCTAGCCAGTCCCATCATTATTTGATTAGTTTTCCTGATGATATAATGATTCATACCACCGGATTCTCCAACACCCAAAACATCTTTAACCATGTACTAGCCTCGTGTCAGGACCTGGGGTTGATAATCTCTACTGATAAAACAAAGATACTCATACTATAATGTTCATGATTGTAGCCATGTATAAACGTAAGTAAATTCACTTACAGGATTCTTTACTTTTGTAACTTGTAAGATCATTACCTTTGTACCTAGTTCAGCTATCAAAACTTTGGGGGCCCAGTCCCTGGACCCATTATTTACCTCTGTAATCTGTAAATACCTTTGTAACTTGTCATGATTGTCACCAGATCTACCTGGAGTTCATTACCTTTGTAACTTGCTCATCTATCAAAACTCTGGAGCCCAGTCCCTGGACCCATTATGTACCTTTGTAATCTTTTGACTACCGCCCACAAGATGGGTATGGGGAGCATAATAAACATATTAAGCTTAAACTGATGAGACCATCACGTCTAATTTTCCAGCCAGGGAAGTAAATTTATTTAGGTACAGGTACACATAAATACAGTTATGATACATAGTGTAAATTACCTAAGATAACCTAAAAAAAAAGGTCAAAATGACCGTGTTATGATAATTACATATTTTTGTATTTTAACCGTATTGCAGAAATATATTTTTGAAATCGGAAAAGGGCTTGTAGGCCTAACTTAACCTAAATTACTTTAATCTAACTTAAAATACAGAAAATATGAATTATAGAAAAATGGGAAACCGGGAATATTGATGTTGAGCAATGTCAGTAGATCGACACCATGCCTAGCCCTTCTAGGGCAGGGTAGGTGCCTGAGCCAGAGCTTTCAGCTCACAAGACTGCCATTCCCATTAGGCCCCCTGGGGCGGGGATGTCAGACCAGAGAGGCCTAGCTTCTCTGTACGAGCCCCGTGAGGGCGGGAAATGTGATTAGGGCTGGGGACAGTTGGTCCCAACGATGAGGAGGTACTTGTACCTCATCCCATGACAGACATTAGTCTGAGATACTCCCGAGAAAGGGAGCCAAGGCCGGACCACCACTTGGAAAAGGCTCGGGCCGGGAGAGTACCGGTGAATCAAGAAGAAGAAAAAGAAGAATATCAGTACTAGATGGAATGTTTATAATCATAACCGTAATCTTTAAAGGGGTGGCCCCTCACGGAAGGTTCCTTGATGTTGGTGAGGGGCTCTTGATTTAGGGAATTGGAACTGCGCTCCAGTTCCCCGAATTAAGCCTGAATGCCTTCCACATCCCCCCCCCGGGCGCTGTATAATCCTACGGGTTTAGCGCTTCCCCTTTGATTATAATAATAATAATTTAAAGGGGTGGACCAGTAGGCCAGTGGAAGGCCTCGGTCAGGTGACCAAAAGCTCCAGCTGCGGGTCATCATACGACTAAGACCCACGTCAGGAAACACTTGTCCTGTTTTCTGACCAATCTTAGGGGTGTAACCCATCCCAAAAAGTGTTAGAGCAAGTCATTTGGATATATCCCAGCTTCTTGATCTAGGTCAATACCTTTATATAGCTTAGTGGAATGTGTAACCGTGACACTAGAATGAAAAAGTGATTATGTGGAAACTTATTTTGGGCTACCAAAATATTTCATGAAACGTTCCACAGTACTTGAGCTTTAAGAGCCCTTAATATACTCACATAACATTTGTACATAATACTATTTGTCTTTCTAGGAAGATTTACGTAGTTACACAAAGTAGAAAATAACCGTAGGAATTATTAATACAGTTTTAGGACCTAAAATAGGTAGGAATAGGTGCAATATACGTAGTAGTATTAGTTAGATAGCTAATGTTTCAAATTCAAATGAAGTCAGTTAAGAGATGCTACCTAGTTCAGTTACACATCTGAGGTCACAGAACCAAGAAGAGACACTCGAGTAGTAAAGTTTATTTCTTTGTAAAGGTTACAATGTGTAATTACAATTTTGATTTGCTAAGTACAAAGATAGCCAGGAAACCAGCATCACTCACTTGGACTGTGGAACTACAAGACCAACGAAGCTTTCCCAAGTACCGTGGATACTTACAGCATATTTGGTTAATCTTTTTGCTGGGACGTGAGCTGAACGTTCGCGGATTATCCAGGCGGACGGACAAACGCCGGAAGTTGGCTATTGATGAGGGGAACTGAGAGTAAAGATGCATATTACTCCGTCATTTCAAGTGCAATGACTGCCGTTTTACAGTTAGGAACAGAGGTGTCGCTAGAGTTGGTGCCACGCCGGGCAGCACCTTTTGGGTCACCCCCATGAAATTCAAGGGCGGGGGGGACGGGGTGGGGTAAACTCCAGTTATGTCACTACTACATGACCAGTGACAAATGTTTAGCAATGAGAATGTTTAAGGGCCATAAACCGAACAGGATAATACTTCTCAACTTTATTAATGATAAAATAAATAATCGTAGTAAGAACATAAGAACGAAGGAACATTGCAGCAGGCCTACTGGCCCATGCGAGGCAAGTCCAAGTCTCTTACCGGCTTAAGCCAATGCACCCAACCTAGTCAGGTCAGGTCACATTGACTTAAGGGAGGAACACGGCAACCGACCTGGTAGCACAAGCTAATCAGGTCCAACTCACACCCACCCACACCCACTCATGTATTTATCCAACCTATTTTTAAAGCTACACAGCGTTCTGGCCTCTATAACTGTACTTGGGAGTTTGTTCCACTCATCCACAACTCTATTACCAAACCAGTACTTTCCTATATCCTTCCTGAATCTGAATTTTTCCAACTTAAAACCATTGCTGCGAGTCCTGTCTAGGCTAGATATTTTCAGCTCACTATTTACATCCCCTTTATTTATTCCTGTCTTCCATTTATACACCTCAATCATATCCCCCCTAATTCTACGTCTTTCTAGAGAGTGCAGATTCAGGGCCCTTAGTCTATCCTCATAGGGAAGGTTTCTAAGTACACGTCACAGTGGTGACGTGTACTTAGCTTTGAGTGGTGACGTGTACTTAGCTTTGAGTGGTGACGTGTACTTAGCTCTGTGAAGTTCTGTCCAGTGTGTCCTCCGTGAATCTGCACAAGATGTCCTCTCTTGAGCAACTGTACCAGCAGCTGAAAGAGGAGCTTAGGGCTGCTAAGCTTGAGATACGGCGACTGACGGAGGAAAACAAGAGGATTCGAAGTAATCCTCCTGTTGTGAGTCCTCAGGTCAAGAGAGGAACTTGGTCAGTGGCCGGCCAACATGGAACAAAGCTGAAAATCAAGAAGTCTGATGGAGTGGCGGAAACAACGAAGATCCAGAAGACTGCTGTGGAGACTTCCAACCCATTTTCGGTGTTACCAGACGAATGTGGATTGTCTACTGGGAACGTCACAATGAGCACCAAGGGAGCATTGGCAGAAGTGAGTGAGACATTCCTTGATACTCCAATGAAGACCATCAAGAACGTCACGACAAATTCCACAAATGAAGGTAAGAACATAGTTTTAGTTGGAGACAGGTTAAGTTTATGGATAGGGCCTTTTGTCTAAGGGACAGGAAGAGGAGGCACAGGGTATGTTTTCCTGGGGCTGGGATGGGGGATATTGTTAGCCGTCTGGACGATATCATGAAAGGTAATGGGAGCAATCCTATTATCTGCCTCAGTGCGGGAGGCAACGATGTTGGCAGATTTAGGAGTGAGGACCTGATTAGCAGGTATAGGTCAGCAATAGAGATAATTAGGAAAAAGGGTGGGAACCCTGTTATATGTGGTATTTTGCCAAGGACAGGAGTTGGAAACGAATGGTTGTCCAGGGCAATTGGTGTCAATTGCTGGCTGGACAAATACTGTAAGGAAAATGCGGTAACATTCATTGACAACTGGGACCTCTTTTATGGCAGAAATGACATGTATGCCAGGGATGGGGGTTCACTTATCTAGGTCTGGGGTGGGGGCACTGGCAGTGGAGGGAGCTGTTAGGTCTTTAAACTAGGAATGGATAGTGGTATGGGTTTTGTCGTGAATACAGTGAAGTCCCAGTGTAGTAATACTATGAGTTCTAGGGGAACTAGTAATAGGCAGAATGAGGTGGATATTGGAAAGCCAATGGCACTAGGCGACAAGGACAGTAATAGGTTTAGTGAAAAAAACAGATATGAGCAGGAAGGGTAGAGAGAAAGGAGGGTCTTTAAAATTATATTATGCTAATTGCCGTAGTGCTAGGAATAAGATGGATGAGTTGAGATTAGTTGCTAGTGCAGGTAACATTGATGTATTTGCAATCACTGAGACATGGTTTAATTCCAAAAGTCGGGACATGCCTTCGGAGTGTCACATTCAGGGTTTTAAATTGTTCCAAGTAGATAGAAATATCGGTAAGGGAGGTGGGGTGGCATTGTATGTCCGAGATCACTTGAATTGTTGAATAAAAATAGGTATTAAATCTGAGGTAACACATACAGAGTCTGTCTGGATAGAATTTTCAGAGGGGCATAAAAAATTGATTCTGGGAGTGATATACCGTCCCCCAAACTTAGATAGGGACCAAGGGAAATTACTGTGGGAAGAAATTGTTAAGGCCACAAGGCACGGTAATGTAGTAATTCTAGGGGACTTTAACTTTAGTCACATTGATTGGAATTTCTTGACTGGGAATTTAGAATCAAATGACTTCTTAGAAGTAGTTCAGGAATGTTTTTTGAAGCAGTTTGTGACAGAACCTACAAGGGGAATTAACCTACTTGATTTGGTTCTGGCGAACAAGGAAACCCTTGTTAATAATTTAGAAATTAATGAGGAACTTGGCACAAGCGATCACAAATCAATTACCTTAAGCATAGAATGGAAGTATGATAGGAGGGACAACTCAGTAACAGTTCCAGATTTTCGCTTAGCAGATTACAATGGGCTAAGAGAACACTTATCATCTGTTGACTGGGGTAACGAAGAGAGCTATCAATATGACAGTTTTCTGAACACTATACATGCTGCTCAAAGAACGTTTATCCCGTATAAAGAAATTAGATCAAATAGAAACGACCCAAAATGGATGAATAATAGGCTGAAATATCTACTAGGGCACAAGAAAGGAATTTATAGGCGTATCAAAAGAGGTGAGGGTCATCTTATGAATCAGTATAGGGACATTAAAAAGGGGATAAGAAAAGCTAAAAGGGACTATGAAATTAAAGTTGCTAGGGATTCGAAAACTAACCCAAAAAGTTTTTTCCAGGTATATAGAACAAAAGTTAGAGATAAGATAGGTCCCCTCATAAATAACTATGGGCATCTTACTGACAAAGAGAATGAAATGTGCTCGATTTTAAATAATTATTTTCTCTCAGTTTTTACACAGGAAGACACTAACAATATTCCAGTAATTAATTTTTATAGTGGGCTAGAAGAAGATAAATTATGTAACATCAGTCACTAGTGAAATGGTTGTCAAGCAGATAGACAGACTGAAGCAAAATAAGTCGCCGGGTCCTGATGAGGTTTTTTTCAAGAGTTCTTAAGGAATGCAAAATGGAACTCTGTGAGCCATTAACTAATATTTTTAATTTATCTCTTCAAACAGGTGTAGTGTCTGATATGTGGAAGATGGCTAATGTAATTCCTATTTTTAAAACAGGGGACAAGTCGTTACCGTCAAATTACCTCCCAATAAGCCTGACCTCAATTGTAGGCAAATTACTAGAGTCAATTATAGCTGAGATTATAAGAAGCCATCTCGATAAGCATAGCTTGATTAATGATACTCAGCATGGATTCACAAGAGGCCGGTCTTGTCTAACTAATTTATTAACTTTCTTCAGTAAAGCTTTTGAGGCTGTTGACCACGATAAAGAATTTGATATTATTTACTTAGATTTTAGTAAGGCTTTTGATAGAGTTCCGCACCATAGACTGTTAAAGAAAGTGGCAGCTCATGGCATTGGGGGAAAAGTGCTCTCGTGGATCGAGTCATGGCTCACTAACAGGAAGCAGAGAGTGTCCATAAATGGGGTTAAATCCGAGTGAGGATCTGTAACAAGTGGCATTCCACAGGGATCAGTCTTGGGCCCGTTGTTGTTTATAATATATATCAATGATCTTGATGAGGGAATTACTAGTGATATGAGCAAATTCGCCGATGACACAAAGATAGGTAGGATAATTGATTCAAACGTAGATGTTAGGGAACTTCAGGAGGATTTAAACAAACTCTATTCTTGGTCAGAAAAGTGGCAGATGCAGTTCAATGTAGATAAATGCAAGGTTCTGAAGCTTGGGAGTGCTCATAACCCTAGTACTTATAAGTTAAATAATGTAGAACTTAGCCATACAGATTGCGAAAAGGACTTGGGGGTTATGGTGAGCAGCAACCTTAAACCAAGACAGCAATGCCTAAGCGTACGAAATAAGGCAAATAGATTACTGGGATTTATATCAAGAAGTGTAAGCAACAGAAGTCCAGAGGTCATACTGCAGCTTTATACATCATTAGTAAGGCCTCACCTAGATTATGCAGCTCAATTCTGGTCTCCATGTTACAGAATGGACATAAATTCGTTAGAAAACATTCAGCGTAGGATGACTAAATTAATACATAGCATTAGAAATCTTCCTTATGAAGAAAGATTGAAGACTCTTAAGTTACATTCAATTGTTGGACGAAGAATGAGGGGAGACCTGATCGAAGTGTATAAGTGGAAGATAGGTATTAATAAAGGGGATATTAATAAGGTCTTGAGGATATCTCTCCAAGAGAGAACCCGCAGTAATGGATTTAAATTAGATAAGTTTAGATTTAGAAAGGACATAGGAAAGTATTGGTTTGGAAATAGGGTAGTTGATGAGTGGAACAGTCTACCTTGTTAGGTTATTGAGGCTGGGACTTTGGGTAGTTTCAAATTTAGGTTGGATAAGTACATGAGTGGGACGGGTTGGATTTGAGTGGGAATTGCGCATCAGAGCTTATTTCATGGGTAGCATTGAAAATTGGGTTGGGCAAATGTTTTGTTAGTGGGATGAATTGTAAAGGACCTGCCAAGTATGGGCCAACAGGCCTCCTGCAGTGTTCCTCCTTTCTTATGTTCTTATGTTTGTCATCCTCCTTTGTACACTTTCCAGAGCATTTATATCCATTCTGTAATACGGTGACCAAAACTGTGCAGCATAATCTAAATGAGGCTTAACCAAGGATGTATAGAGTTGAAGAACAACCTGAGGACTCCTATTATTTATGCTTCTTGGTATGAAGCCAAGGATTCTATTAGCTTTACTGCGAACACTTATGCACTGTTGTCTTGGTTTCAGATTACTACTAACCAGAACTCCTAAATCTTTTTCGCAATCCGTAATATTAAGATCTACATTATGTAGTTTATATGTGGCATGGTTATTGTCCTGTCCAACATTTAGAACTTTGCATTTGTCTATATTAAACTGCATCTGCCACCTCTCCGACCACTGTATCAGTCTACTCAAATCTTCCTGGAGTGTTCTAATGTCCTCGTCAGAATGAATTCGACGGCCTATTTTGGTGTCATCGGCAAACTTGCTGATGTCGCTCTTTATGCCCTCATCTATGTCGTTTATGTAGATTGTGAACAGCAGGGGACCAAACACTGACCCCTGTGGAACACCTCTCGTGACGCTTCCCCACTCTGATTTCTCCCTATTTATGCAAACTCTCTGCTGCCTATTTGTCAACCATGCCTCTATCCAGGAAAAAAATTTTCCTTCTATTCATGTGCTTTAATTTTCCTCAATAGTCTCTGATGTGGGACCCTGTCAAAAGCCTTACTGAAGTCCATATACCATGATCTACCTCCTCAAATACCTTAGTGAAAAAAGTTAATAAATTCGTAAGGCAGGAACGCCCCTTTGTAAAACCATGCTGAGATTCGTTGATTAATTTATGCTTTTCAAGGTGGCTACGAACTGCCTCGGCAATTATTGATTCCATAAATTTTCCCACTATGGAGGTTAGGCTTATTGGTCCATAGTTCGAAGCTAAGGACCTGTCACCTGCTTTGAAAATAGGTACCACATTTGCCATTTTCCACTTATCTGGCACCATGCCAGTTTGTAGTGATATGTTGAAAAGATTAGCCAAAGGTTTGCTAAGCTCCTCTTTACATTCCTTTAGAGCCCTTGCATACAGTTCATCAGGGCCTGGGGATATGTTAGGTTTTAATTTATCTATTTGCCTAAGGACCATGTCACTTGTGACCCTAATCGTGCACAGTTTATTATCGTCCTGTTCTACATAATTTATCATTTCTGGAATATCGCTGGTATCCTCCTGTGTAAAAACTGAGAGGAAGTATGTGTTAAAAATTCTACACATTTTCTTATCACTGTCAGTGAGCTGACCCGAGGAACTTTCGAGTGGGCCTATCTTGTCCCTGATCTTACTTCTGTATACCTGAAAGAATCCTTTTGGGTTAGTCTTCGATTCTCTTGCAATTTTAACCTCATAATCTCTTTTTGCTTTTCTAATTCCCTTTTTTTATTTCTCTCTTTAACTGAATATATCGGTTTCATAATTGCCCCTCTCCTCTTTTGATTTGCCTATATATGCCTCTCTTTTGACCAATTAGATACTTTAATCTATTGTTCATCCATTTAGGATCATTTTTGTTTGATCTAATTTCCCTATTTGGAACATAATTTGACTGAGCAGCTAGAACTATGCCCTGGAAAGCGTCATATCGGCAACCATCACCACCTACCTGACCCTTAGTCAGGTCATTCCAGTTCAGCCACCTAAGTAATTTTTCAGTCCTATGAAATCAGCCAAGCGGAAGTCAGGGACAGAGACTTGATTGCCATTATTAGGGGAATTCCATGATATATTAAAACTGAGTGACTGTGATCACTTTCCCCAAGCTCATCATTAACCTCAAGATTATTAATTAGTGTTTCCCTACTGGCAAGAACCAAGTCAAGGAGGTTATTTCCCCTAGTTGGCTCTGTCACAAACTGTTTTAAAAAACAATCCTGGATCGTATCAAGAAAGTCACCTGGCTCTAAATTTCCTGTCAAATTGCTCCAGTCAATCTGTCTATAGTTGAAATCTCCCATTAGCACAACATTTTCGTATGTAGAAGCCTTACGAATTTCGTCTCATAGAAGTTTACTGCACTCCCTATCAAGATTTGGGGCCCTGTAAATCACACCCAAAATTAGTTTTTCTCGGCCCTCGAGAAGCTGTAATAATATTGAGGAAACAAACTCAAATACCACTTTGAGTACAGGCAACAGAACCAACATTTATTCATCTTTAACAATGTCAAAAAAAAAAACTTGAAAAATAAAGGAAAACATTGCAATATCAGAAAAATGTTAGTTCCAATTTGACCTTGAGTAAAGGTAACGCCTCAGTGTATCTGATCTTACATTTCCTTGCCTTCAATTATGCAAAATCATTTATCAAATCATCAGAATCAATGATTTTCCTTATATAGGCTTATCTGTACTTTGTTAATATATAATAGGCTATATAGAAGGATTATTCTCTTTTGTTGGTGTAGCACTGTTTTGGGCATTAGTGTCACTTTTTTAGAGGCTCTATGGTGTCACCCCCTAAATGGTGTCACCCCCTAAATGGTGTCACCTGGGCCCCGCCCTTACGACGCCCCTGGTTAGGAATTACACAACACCGTAGCTACGTGGAATTTTGTTGCATGAGCCACTTGTGTGCCCGAGATATTAACTCGGGTAGGCTGTGTCAGCAGCTTTTGCAAATTTTGCAGCACACTATGAGGTAGTTCGCCAAAATAATCCAAATTATGTGACTGTCTATTCTAAAGTGTTCTCTTGGGATCCCGTTTTCAGCTAGTGTTCCAAAACTTTCTATCGCTTTTATGTATTATTGTCTTCATTGGCGCTATGAATTATTGTAATTCTCTAAATTTTACTTGTAGACAACAATCTAACTTAACCAAACCTAAACAATGTATATCGCATATCGAGAAATTTGCTTGAAATCGTGATAAAACTGACTTAGTAATTTTTTTAAAACAATTATTACCCATTGTAAACCATTGTATTCATTACTAAATAGTATAAAAAATATATTATTGTCTAAGGCCCAAAATCACAGTAAAATAATGACTGATGAGGCTGGGCTATGGATAGGCTGCAGTAGACTGTATCTCAGTGTGCACACACTGAGTTTTCTGTAGTCCCCAGCTAATGTAATAAAGTGTCTATGGTGTTACTGATCGCGTGTATTGCATCATTAATCACCCTTGTGTAGATTAATGATGCTAAGCCTAGCAAACTAAGGTTTGCAGGACTGTTAACGTACGATACGTTGGACACGGTAGCCTGGGGACGCTAGCGAGGGTAACTTTCATATTCACACCACACGTTGTACAGTGTAAACTCAATGCCCATTTCTTACCCCACAGTTCTTATATTCCACAATAATTACTGACTCTAAGATACGATTCGTGCTTCCGAAAAGAACTTTTAACCAGCATGCGGGTGTAGTGCCTCGTTCCCCAGCGCTGAGACACTGTAGTCATCGCATAATTTCGTATCAGGACACTGTCCTGCGTGCCCTGAGACAGTCCTGGTGAGCTTGTGCAAGTTAATGTTTAGCTGTCCTGTGTAATAAACGCGAGAGCTGTTCCCCGAGGAGTGTCTACGGTGGAGATAGCACTGGTGCAGTAACTACTAGAAGTCTTACAACACCTCCGAGAGTGAAAGTAAGTTGATCTTAGCTCCCCAGGACCATGTACTGCTCTGTTCTTCATTTTCCACACCAGACCTCTCTACCTCTTAATGCTTCATGCGTCTGCTAGTGCAGATTTTTTCATTCTCTTTGCTTCTTTCATACACTGGCTAGTAAATTCTTTCATGCTCTTCCTCGTTTCGTTCAGACACCGGCTAGTACTTCTTTTATTATTTCATCTTTATACATCATCTAGCATATATAGGATATTGATGTCATCTGTTTGCAGGAACGTAGATTGAAAGATGGAGCACCTCCACCAAACTTGCCTGGATATGCAGCTTATAACCTAAGGTCAACCAACTGTTGTGTGATGCATGTCAGAAAGAACTTGCCACATTCACTCCTTTCCTTGCAGAGTCGAGTTAACATGCATTATCACGGTGTCAAAGTATATGCAGGCCATTTTTCCGTAAACATTTTTAATCTCTATGCCCCAGCGAACCAGCTTCGACCTGATGCTTTACCAGAACGCATCAATAGTGAACCTACCATCATTCTTGGAGATTTTAATGCCAGACATAAGAATATTGGTGGGTCTGTAACAAACCTCAATGGAACTAAACTAGTGAAATTGCTAAATGAGCATAATAATGTTCGAATTGTGGGCACTACTGAGCCTACTCACATATATGGTGACATACTAGATCTGTGCCTTGGATTTAATACATCATATACGATGCATGACTGTCATAGTTGATGATCTTCTATCTGATCACTTCCCAAGACTAACAACTGTCAATCTTGATCACATCTCCAGCAATCAAGGAGCTAAATACAGGAGGAAACTTATTCTCAAACCAGAACACAGAGACAGCTTTATTAACCACTTGGATCAATGGTATAAGAATTACGAGCCCATTGGCACACAAAAATTTAATGATTTAGTTAACACTATTGAGAGTGTTCTCACACATCAAGTGGGCAGGAATAAGAAACAAAGACCCTCCACTAATAACAATAAAAACCAATGTAAATACTATAATGATCCACAGCTACGCAATCTAACACATGCAGCTAGGAGGATTGGTAAAGCATACCGTGAAGGTAGAACCCCAGACCTGCTCAGAACGTTCCAAGCTGCACTAACAAATGCAAGGAATAGAAAGCAAAAACTTTGGCAACATGAATGGGAACAGTTTGTTAGTGGATTAAATAGGTCCACCCCTTTAAGTTTGGCTTGGAAAGGTATAAATAAAATAACCAGGAAAAAGACTGGCAATGTTGCTCATCCCTTTCCTCTTGAAAAAGCACCCCTCAAGGAAGGTTCCTTGATGTTGGTGAGGGGCTCTTGATTTAGGGAATTGGATCTGTGCTCCAGTTCCCCAAATTAAGCCTGAATGCCTTCCACATCCCCCCCCCCCCCAGGCGCTGTATAATCCTCCGGGTTTAGCGCTTCCCCCTTGATTGTAATAATAATAATAATAATTGAAAAAGCAAATGACCTCATAAATGACTGGTCCAAAACATCCAGGCATGAAAACCTTCTATCTCATATTAGGAAAAATTTAGAGAGTACTTCTGAAGAAATGTTGAAACTGATTAATTTTATGAGCCAAAATATTGATGAGAGTGATTGCCTCTTTACCGAGTATGAATTAGATAATGCATTAACTAAAGGTCGATCAACTGCTCCTGGAGAGGATGGTATAACCTATGATATTCTCAGAACTCTAAGGCACGTGCCTGATAACCCTTTGTTGGCACTGTATGTTGCAACCCCTGAATGGGTTGCAATGATTATGTATATATATAATTATTACCTTTTCATATAATTTTATATTGCTTATATTTGCGATAATAGCTAAATCGTAAATGTATTGCTTTATATTGTTATTTGACTTAGCTTCCTTTGGTTAGGTAGGATGTAACATATGTGCTCAGTTCAAGTCTTGATTGTCTAACTACTGTAATTATCGCTTGTGGCTCGTTAGACTGCCGGCTTCTGTTTCTGAGCTACAGCTGTACACGGAGATATCACGTGATCGAGGGGGGTGTCCTCACCTCGCCTGAAGTATTCAGTCTGGTCTAGACTCTCTTGGTGGTTGGACAGATTGTCTGTCTCATTATTCTTGTTAGTTCTGTAGAACTCTGTTCACAGAACATTGTATAGACTTAGTGATTTTCGACGTTGTACTGAGGTGTGTCGCATAGACACTCTGAGCAACTCAGGTCCTGAGCTGTAGCTTCTGACCTAACTTGTACTGGTATCTGTGTATTATCACAGTCGGGGATTTTCTTATGCTGAACTTAGATTCAGTAGTATGGGAGTTTGGTGACTTGTGGAGGATCTGCAGATGGTCCCTACTTAGTGTCGTTATATTATCTCCTTGTTCCTGATTCTGTGTCGCAGTTGCTTGTTATATTGCTATTGGGCTTAGCATTCTTTTTATTGTTCAAGTAGACTGTTCTGATTGCCAGTTGGTCAAGAACTTAGTTTATTTGAAGACTTTGTCAGTCACTTGTTAAGTCTAGTCGAGTCTTGAGACATAGCGAACTACTTAGAGCACTTACACACATACACAAACTTACTTGTACATATTTGTCATATCTTATTAAATGTTAAAGTACCAGACGGTACTTAAGAATTATAAATGTGATATGTGCTTTCAGCACAATACTACTGTAAACGAGAGAAGTGATTATTATTATTTTGATTATTATTAATTTAATTTACTTTGATAATATACCTCTAGACGATACTCAATAAATTTATTAAATTTTATTTTCTCTAGTTAGTAGCCTACCAGTTGTAATCCTGAAGCACTATTGAATCATACTGAATTCTAATGGATAATTGGACAAGGATACTGACTACTTGTTACGAAAACCCAGTAACAGGCTGGATGCTAGAAGGGCAGTCCTTTCTAGTATTCACTGGAGATCTCTAAGCTTTTAGAATCGCGTTTTTTGTAACACTGTATAATCTCAGTTACACTGAGGGCGTTCTTCCTACTTCCTGGACCAATAGTCTCATTGTGCCTATCCCTAAGCCCCGACAGCCTGATACATTTAGGCCGATCTCCTTAACTAGTTGTCTTTGTAAAACTTTTGAAAGAATGATACTTAACAGACTGTACTACAGAATCAGACACCAACTTTCCCCCTACCTCTATGGGTTCATGAAAGGTAAAAGTGTGCAGAACTGTATTTCCCCCTTTCTCACTGCACACACCTCTACTAGTTTTACCACTTTTCTTGATCTAAAATCTGCATTTGATATTGCGAACAGAACCGTTATACTACTTGAACTAGCCAAAATGAATATTGGTGGTAGCTTACTCTGCTGGATAATAGGATACCTGTCAAATAGAGTATCCTCTGTCCTTTACCAAGGCTTCAGAAGTGAGTCTAAAGAAATGTCTTTAGGTGCACCGCAGGGAGGAGTTCTTAGTCCCATGCTATTTAATATTCTGATAAATGCTCTACCTGCCTCACCTAAACATATAGATATAAGCTATGCTGATGATATCATGATCCATACAACAGGGCATAAGAAGATGAGTACCATTCTTAATGAAGTTCAAGCAATTTGTAATCGACTAGGCCTCATAATATCTTCCTCTAAAACAAAGATATTAACAAGCAAACGACATCCCCCACCCATCTATTTGCAGGGTGAAATCATTAGCTACGTTAAAACTTACAGATATCTTGGTGTAGATTTACCCTTTAACAAATCCACTATACCACAACTAAATAAGAAATGCAAAGCTAGGCTAAATGCTCTCAAAGCTGTTGCTGGCTACAACCTCAACTATGGTGCTAATGTGAGAATCATGAGAATGATGTACATAGCCTATGTTAGGTCCTTAATTGATTATGCTGCTCCCATGTTGATATTAGCTAGAGAAAGTTCTCTCCGACCCTTGGAGTTAATGCAAAATGAAGCTCTCAGGATTATTCTTGGCTGTCCCAGATCTAAAGAACATAAGAACATTAGAAAGGAGGAACACTGCAGGAGGCCTGTTGGCCCATACTAGGCAGGTCCTTTACAATTCATCCCACTAACAAAACATTTGCCCAACCCAATTTTCAATGCCACCCAAGAAATAAGCTCTGATGTGAAAGTCCCACTCAAATCCAACCCGTCCCACTCATGTACTTATCCAACCTAAATTTGAAACTACCCAAAGTCCCAGCCTCAATAACCCAACTAGGTAGACTGTTCCACTCATCAGCTACCCTATTTCCAAACCAATACTTTCCTATGTCCTTTCTAAATCTAAACTTATCTAATTTAAATCCATTACTGCGGGTTCTCTCTTGGAGAGACATCCTCAAGACCTTATTAATACCCCTGTATTAATACCTATCTTCCACTTATACACTTCGATCAGGTCTCCCCTCATTCTTCGTCTAACAAGTGAATGTAACTTAAGAGTCTTCAATCTTTCTTCATAAGGAAGATTTCTAATGCTATGTATTAATTTAGTCATCCTACGCTGAATGTTTTCTAACGAATTTATGTCCATTCTGTAATATGGAGACCAGAACTGAGGTGCATAATCTAGGTGAGGCCTTACTAATGATGTATAAAGCTGCAGTATGACCTCTGGACTTCTGTTGCTTACACTTCTTGATATAAATCCCAGTAATCTATTTGCCTTATTACGTACGCTTAGGCATTGCTGTCTTGGTTTAAGGTTGCTGCTCACCATAACCCCCAAGTCCTTTTCGCAATCTGTATGGCTAAGTTCTACATCATTTAACTTATAAGTACTAGGGTTATGGGCACTCCCAAGCTTCAGAACCTTGCATTTATCTACATTGAACTGCATCTGCCACTTTTCTGACCAAGAATAGAGTTTGTTTAAATCCTCCTGAAGTTCCATAACATCTACGTTTGAATCAATTATCCTACCTATCTTTGTGTCATCGGCGAGTTTGCTCATATCACTAGTAATTCCCTCATCAAGATCATTGATATATATTATAAACAACAACGGGCCCAAGACTGATCCCTGTGGAACGCCACTTGTTACAGATCCCCACTCGGATTTAACCCCATTTATGGACACTCTCTGCTTCCTGTTAGTGAGCCATGGCTCGATCCACGAGAGCACTTTTCCCCCAATGCCATGAGCTGCCACTTTCTTTAACAGTCTATGGTGTGGAACTCTATCAAAAGCCTTACTAAAATCTAAGTAAATAATATCAAATTCTTTATCGTGGTCAACAGCCTCAAAAGCTTTACTGAAGAAAGTTAATAAATTAGTTAGACAAGACCGGCCTCTTGTGAATCCATGCTGAGTATCATTAATCAAGCTATGCTTATCGAGATGGCTTCTTATAATCTCAGCTATAATTGACTCTAGTAATTTGCCTACAATTGAGGTCAGGCTTATTGGGCGGTAATTTGACGGTAACGACTTGTCCCCTGTTTTAAAAAAAGGAATTACATTAGCCATCTTCCACATATCAGACACTACACCTGTTTGAAGAGATAAATTAAAAATATTAGTTAATGGTTCACAGAGTTCCATTTTGCATTCCTTAAGAACCCTTGAAAAAACCTCATCAGGACCCGGCGACTTATTTTGCTTCAGTCTGTCTATCTGCTTCACAACCATTTCACTAGTGACTGTGATGTTACATAGTTTATCTTCTAGCCCACTATAAAAATTAATTACTGGAATATTGTTAGTGTCTTCCTGTGTAAAAACTGAGAGAAAATAATTATTAAAAATCGAGCACATTTCATTCTCTTTGTCGGTAAGGTGCCCATAGTTATTTTTAAGGGGACCTATCTTATCTCTAACTTTTGTTCTATAGACCTGGAAAAAACTTTTTGGGTTAGTTTTCGAATCCCTAGCAACTTTAATTTCATAGTCCCTTTTAGCTTTTCTTATCCCCTTTTTAATGTCCCTCTTAATGTCAATATACTGATTCATAAGATGACCCTCACCTCTTTTGATATGCCTATAAATTCCTTTCTTATGCCCTAGTAGATATTTGAGCCTATTATTCATCCATTTTGGGTCATTTCTATTTGATCTAATTTCTTTATATGGGATAAACGTTCTTTGAGCAGCATGTATAGTGTTCAGAAAACTGTCATATTGATAGCTCACTTCGTTACCCCAGTCAACAGATGATAAGTGTTCTCTAAGCCCATCGTAATCTGCTAAGCGAAAATCTGGGACTGTTACTGAGTTATCGCTACTATCGTACTTCCATTCAATGCTAAATGTAATTGATTTGTGGTCGCTAGCACCCAGTTCCTCTGAAATTTCTAAATTATTAACAAGGGATTCATTGTTTGCCATAACTAAGTCAAGCAGGTTATTTCCCCTTGTAGGTTCTGTCACAAACTGCTTCAAAAAACAATCCTGAACTACTTCTAAGAAGTCGTATGATTCTAAATTCCCAGTCAAGAAATTCCAATCAATATGACTAAAGTTAAAGTCTCCTAGAATTACTACATTATCGTGCCTTGTGGCCTTAACAATTTCCTCCCATAGTAGTCTCCCTTGGTCCCTATCTAAGTTTGGGGGACGGTATATCACTCCTAAAATCAGTTTTTCATGCCCCTCTGAAAATTCTATCCAAACAGATTCTGTATGTGTTACTTCAGACTTAATACCCGTTTTTATGCAACAGTTCAAGCGATCTCGGACATACAATGGCACCCCACCCCCCTTCCCGATGCTTCTATCTACTTGGAACAATTTAAAACCCTGAATATGACATTCCGCAGGCATGTCCCGACTTTTTGAATTAAACCACGTCTCAGTTAAGGCAAATACATCAATGTTACCTGCACTAGCAACTAATCTCAACTCATCCATCTTATTCCTAGCACTACGGCAATTAGCATAATAAACATTGAAAGACTCTCCTTTCTCTTTACCCTTCCTGCTCATTTCTGTTTTTCTACTAAACCTATTACTGTCCTTATCACCCAAAGTCCCTGACTTTTCAATATCTACCTCGTTCTGCTTATTACTTGTTCCCCTAGAACTCATAATATTACTACACTGGGACTTCACTGTTTTCCTGCCAAAACCCATACCACTAACTATTCCTAGTTTAAAGTCCTAACTGCTCCCTCCACTGCAGTTGTCAGTGCTACCACCCCAGACCTAGATAAGTGAACCCCATCCCTGGCATACATGTCATTTCTGCCATAGAAGAGGTCCCAGTTGTCAATGAATGTTATCGCATTTTCCTTACAGTATTTGTCCAGCCAGCAATTGACACCAATTGCCCTGGACAACCATTCACTTCCAACTCCTCTCCTTGGCAAAATACCACATATGACAGGGTTCCCACCCTTACTCCTAATTATTTCTATTGCTGACCTATACCTGCTAATCAGGTCTTCACTCCTACGTCTGCCAACATCGTTGCCTCCAGCACTGAGACAGATAATAGGATTGCTCCCATTACCTCTCATGATGTCATCCAGATGGCTAACAATATCCTCCATCCCAGCCCCAGGAAAGCAAACTCTCTGTCCCCTACTCCTGTCCTTCAAGCAGAACGCCCTATCCATATACCTAACTTGGCTATCCCCAACACCAACAATATTCTTACCTTCCTTGGTGTCATTTGTCGTGATGTTCCCAGTAGTCGACTCACATTCATCGGGTAGCACTGAGAATGTATTAGATGTTTCCACAACAGTTTCCACGGCAGTCTCTTTCTTCTTCATCGTTTCTACCTTTCCATTCGTCTTCTTGATCGTCAACTTCGTTCCCTGCTGTCCAGCCACTGACCAGTTTCCCTTCTTGACCTGAGGACTCAAAACAGGAGGACTACTACGAATCTTCTTGTTTTCCTCGGTCAGTCGCCGAATCTCCATCTTCGTAAGATGGCAAGAACTCACTCGAGCAGAGCAAAGTTACTGGTAATGGGCGATTTCAACCACAGGGAGATCGACTGGGAAAACCTGGAGCCACATGGGGGTCCCGAAACATGGAGAGCCAAGATGATGGATGTGGTACTTGAAAACCTCATGCATCAACATGTCAGGGACACAACCAGAGAGAGAGGGGAGGATGAGCCAGCAGTTCAGACATTGAGGACATCACTTACGAGAGGCCCCTTGGAGCTAGCGATCACGTGGTTCTGAGTTTTGATTATATAGTAGAGTTACAAGTGGAGAACGTAACAGGAACTGAAGGGGACAGGCCAAACTATAAAAGGGGGGACTACACAGGTATGAGAAACTTCCTGCAGGAGGTTCAGTGGGACAGAGAAATGGTAGGAAAATCAGTAAACGAGATGATGGAATATGTGGCAACAAAGTGCAAGGAGGCAGAGGAAAGGTTTGTTCTCAAGGGAAACAGAAATAATAGGAAGACCAAAACGAGTCCTTGGTTTACCCGAAGGTGTAGGGAGGCAAAAACTAAGTGCAACAGAGAATGGAAAAGGTACAGGAGGCATAGGACCCAGGAAAACAAGGAGATTAGTAGAAGAGCCAGAAACGAGTTTGCACAGATAAGGAGGGAGGCCCAGCGACAGTATGAAAACGACATAGCATCGAAAGTCAAATCTGACCCGAAACTGCTGTATAGCCACATTAGGAGGAAGACAACAGTCAAGGACCAGGTGATAAGGCTGAGGAAAGAAGGTGGAGAACTCACAAGAAACGATCAAGAGGTATGTGAGGAGCTCAACACGAGATTTAAGGAAGTATTTACAGTAGAGACAGGAAGGACTCTGGGGGGACAGACCAGATGGGGACACCAGCAAGGAATACACCAACAATTGTTGGACGACATACATACAGATGAGGAGGAGGTGAAGAAACTGCTAAGAGACATCGATACCTCAAAGGCAATGGGACCGGACATCTCCCCGTGGGTCCTTAGAGAGGGAGCAGATATGTTGTGCGTACCATGTACCACAATCTTCAACACATCCCTGGAAACTGGGCAACTACCTGAGGTATTGAAGACGGCAAATGTAGTTCCCATTTTTAAAAAAGGAGACAGAAAAGAGGCACTAAACTATAGACCTGTGTCATTGACATGTATAGTATGCAAAGTTATGGAGAAGATTATCAGGAGGAGAGTGGTGGAGCACCTGGAACGGAACAAGAGTATAAATGCCAACCAGCACGGATTCATGGAAGGCAAATCCTGTGTCACAAGCCTTCTGGAGTTTTATGATAAAATAACAGAAGTAAGACACGAGAGAGAGGGGTGGGTTGATTGCATCTTCTTGGACTGCAAGAAGGCCTTTGACACAGTTCCTCACAAGAGATTAGTGCAGAAGCTAGAGCATCAGGCGCATATAACAGGAAGGGCACTGCAATGGATCAGAGAATACCTGACAGGGAGGCAACAACGAGTCATGGTACGTAATAATGTATCACAGTGGGCACCTGTGACGAGCGGGGTCCCACAGGGGTCGGTCCTAGGACCAGTGCTATTTTTGGTATATGTGAACGACATGATGGAAGGGTTAGACTCAGAAGTGTCCCTGTTTGCAGATGATGTGAAGTTAATGAGGAGAATTAAATCAGATGAGGACCAGGTAGGACTTCAAAGAGACCTGGACAGACTGGACACCTGGTCCAGCAAATGGCTTCTCGAATTTAATCCTGCCAAATGCAAAGTCATGAAGATAGGGGAAGGGCACAGAAGACCACAGACAGAGTATAGGCTAGGTGGCCAAAGACTGCAAATCTCACTCAAGGAGAAAGATCTTGGGGTGAGTGTAACACCGAGCATGTCTCCGGAAGCACACATCAGTCAGATAACTGCTGCAGCATATGGGCGCCTGGTAAACCTGAGAACAGCATTCCGATACCTTAGTAAGGAATCGTTCAAGACACTGTACACCGTGTATGTCAGGCCCATACTGGAGTATGCAGCACCTGTTTGGAACCCGCACTTGATAAAGCACGTCAAGAAACTAGAGAAAGTACAAAGGTTTGCGACAAGGTTAGTTCCAGAGCTAAGGGGAATGTCCTATGAAGAAAGATTAAGGGAAATCGGCCTGACGACACTGGAGGACAGGAGGGTCAGGGGAGACATGATAACGACATATAAAATACTGCATGGAATAGACAAGGTGGACAAAGACAGGATGTTCCAGGGAGGGGACACAGAAACAAGAGGCCACAATTGGAAGTTGAAGACACAAATGAGTCAGAGAGATATTAGGAAGTATTTCTTCAGTCATAGAGTTGTCAGGCAGTGGAATAGCCTAGAAAATGACGTAGTGGAGGCAGGAACCATACACAGTTTTAAGTCGAGGTTTGATAAAGCTCATGGAGCGGGGAGAGAGAGGGCCCAGTAGCAACCGGTGAAGAGGCGTGGCCAGGAGCTAAGACTCGACCCCTGCAACCACAAATAGGTGAGTACCTGCAAGTCCCTCCCAAGAAGCTCATTGCTAGTAATCCCTTCCTTAAATCACTTGTTAGAGCAACTGCTCAAGAAGAAATTTCTCACCTAGCTGGTAGTAATAAGTTATCACAAGTTATATACACTGATGGATCTAAACAGGAGTCTTCTGGCAGGGCTGCAGCTGCTC
The DNA here is from genome assembly GCF_038502225.1 of Cherax quadricarinatus. Taxonomy (NCBI): domain Eukaryota; kingdom Metazoa; phylum Arthropoda; class Malacostraca; order Decapoda; family Parastacidae; genus Cherax; species Cherax quadricarinatus. The sequence continues at coordinate 11,348,834 of NC_091329.1, read as the reverse complement.
TTGTTGCCACCTCCCTAGTTAAGAACCATAATAAATTTGTTGAGTTAGGCATAAGAATTAACAACTGGGCGTCTACACTGCAAACTGAATTGTTTGCAATCCTAATGGCGCTAAAGCTAACCTATGACACTGAGCTTGACTCTATCATCATTACTGATTCTGTCATCAGTGAAGGCTCTTGACTCATATAATGACTCCAACAACATACTCATTGGAGAAGCCAGGTATAGATACTCAAAAATTAGGGACAAAGGAATTAATGTACAATTGCTATGGATCCCATCACACATTGGATTACTCCTTCATGATAAAGTTGACATGTTAGCCAAGAAGAGTACCCAGAGGGAGAATGTGGAATATAACTTTGGTATAACTGTGTCTAGCATTAGAAATAATATTAGGAGAGAAGTAAATAATGAAAATGATTGTTATAGGAATGCAATTAGAAGCCTGAGTAGATCTATAACCCACTATGATAACATGAACGTAGATAAGTATGTTTATGGAGCAACGTGCAATGTGAACAGCCTGACTGATGTTGTAGTGGCCAGGCTTAGGCTTGGTTACAAGTACTTCTGGCAGTTTGGGAGACACACAGATGATGATCAAACTAAATGTAAATTATGTGATCAGGCATATGGTCACTCTCTTGAACACTATGTGCTTAATTGTCCACTTATTGAGGAATACAGAGACAGACAGTATAATAACCTATGTGACATGTCAAGATATCTTATTAATGAAAATAAGATACCAGATATACTAAGCAAATTTCCTAAATTTGCTTGTAACAGATAAGTGAACTATAGATATGTAGATATAAATCCATATGTATTCCTGTTAACCCTTTGGGGCCTAGTTCTTAGGCCTTTTGTGTATCCATATGCTCTTGCGCTACCGTCCACAGGATGGATTTGGGGTGCACAATAAACTAGCCACTTCGGTGGCAAAATCTATCTAATCTAGCATTCAGGTCCTGTCATTCTCTCCACGGTCTCCTTCATACACCGGCTAACACAAGTCACCAATAACACCAGTGCCATCATTCTCTCTTCTTCATAAATTATCATCCAGGCTCATTAATGCCCTTCCCAGCCTCCTTCATACACCGGCACACTCAGATTCTATCATTGTTTCCCCTGCTTTCTTAATTTACCAGCTATTTTTTTTATATATTTTATTTAAAACTCAGGTACAAAATAGATATGGGTGCATAAAATAATGTGTCAACGAGATACCAGGCACTAACTAGATTATTATATAATAAATAATAAATTCAAAACACAGGAAAATATAAACACTATACAAATAAACAATGTGACAGAAACAAGCACACAGAATTACACACATACACAAGCAATCACGTATTATACAACGTGATACTTCATCTGGCATATAACTATGCGTGGCTTCCGCCTGCCAACACACAACGTATCCAAGACTTAATCTAAGAACTCAGGTGCCTTAAAGAGCACAACAATACGTTAATTTGGGCGACTACCACGGGGTTATTATCATTGACATAAGGATAGGCATTACAGTTCAAAGGTGGAACAGGATGACGCTATAATTCACCATTACCAGCTATTACCTAGATTCTTCGTCTTCCTGCTTCTCTCATTAACCGTGTAGCACAGACTATTTCATTCTTCCATGTGCTTCATTCATCCACCGACTTTAAAAATTCTTTCATCCTTATACCTGTTTTCTTTTCATTTTATATCTTGAATTTCTATCCATATTTAACAATATTACTAAGTGCTATGGAAATCATTTTTCCCTAACTTCTCGTTGCACAGTTCATTGTAAGGGTTAACTGTTGCATGTACCAGCATTCTAGCAGTCACTATTCACAGCTGCTCAAGAGGTGGATCTCTCGACTGACAGCCGAAAAGAAATAACAGTTGAAACTTGTTCCTTCAGCAAGTAACTTACTTATGGACAGGCACAGATACACGTAAGTACAGTTATCATACATGTGTAAATTACCTAGGATAATCCCCCCCCAAAAAAAGGCAGACGAAGAGACTTACTTCCACTGGGGTCCTTATTATGTTTTATTTAAACCTTAAAAGTTAAAACAGCTATTGGTTACTCTACTATGTGAAGATCACTTACAATACAATGAGATATATTAGGAACAACATAAACTGAGTTATTTACATTAACATTAGAGAGAGGATCAGCTATACAAAAAAAAAAACACTCCCCTTCTATAACAGTCACTTAGGCCAGACACAACTCAGTAGTGTAAGAGCTTCACTTCATCTGCATATACAAGGTTTAACACTTGTATTCCTATAATACAGCATGACACAAGTGTCATGCTATTTGTTATTCACTTCAAAAGCATGGCACAGGTGCCCTCAGACCGACCGCTGACTGAGGACACTGAACTTAACGGCGTGTAATATTACAACATAAAACACACACACACATATATATATATGTGCGTGTGTGTGTGTGTGTGTGTGTGTGTGTGTGTGTGTGTGTATGTGTGTGTGTGTGTGTGTGTGTGTGTGTGTGTGTGTGTGTGTGTGTGTGTATGTGTGTGTATGTGTGTGTGTGTTTTTGGTGTGTACTCACCTAATTGTGGTTGCAGGGGTCGAGACTCAGCTCCTGGCCCCGCCTCTTCACTGATCGCTACTAGGTCCTCTCTCTTCTTCCAGAGCTTTGTCATACCTCGTCTTAAAGCTATGTATGGTTCCTGCCTCCACTACATCACTTGCTAGGCTATTCCACTTCCTGACGACTCTGTGTGTGTGTGAAACAAAGGAATTGCTAAAATATGGATTGCCAGAAAGGTGATGTGGTAGCGACGCTGGAGGAGCATTTGTGACCCGTATGTTTAGTAATATTACTGTGAAGAGGCAGTTAATTAAAAGGTCAAGCAGACCGTCCAAATATGCAGCAACTGTTTGGCAACGAAGGAAAACAATTGTTGTCACTTGGTGTTATCTCTTAATGCATACAAACCACGGAACGAGTGGGGTTGGAACGCATGGCAAGTGAGTCATACTCCAGGCCAGTGCGTGGTTTGTTAGCATTCGTGTTATTACGGTTTCGCGAGTCTTAATACACAAGATGGTTACATGGCCATACACTAATGAAAACGAGTAAAATTACTGTATTTAAAGTAATCTAGGGGCTGTTTCCACATGGTCTCTAGATAACTGCTCATATACCCCAATGAGTTGATCAAGTTGATGAGAGTGTTGCATCTGCCGCCATGTTAGTTTTAATAAGCTCACACCAGGTCAAGGATGACCCTGCGACCGTCGAGGGTGAATGTTGAGGCAGGCGTTCTATTCGACTCGAATCGAATCGAATCGAGGACGACGAGAGCTGTCGTAAGATGGGAAGGAAGAAGGATAAGGAAGGATGGAAATAACTGGAAAAGGAGGGGAAGAGGAGGAATCAAGGCAAGTGGCCCAACCACTTTGGGACATGTGGTACAAAAGTACTGGAGACCTAGATAGAGAGGCTTGACTGATGTCATTGCTTGGCTCACTAGGAAAGGATGGCGAAGGCAGTGGTAGGAGCTGGGAGTGTCAGAAGGCAGCAAGCAGGATGAGTTGGTTATGGTCTTAAACCGTTTATCAGTGCGAGAGAGTGAGAGAGCTGTAGTAGTATTCGTTGGTTTGGAGTTGGTGGAGTATCTGGTTGTAGGTAGGGAATGGTCTTTCTTCGCTTTGGTACGATACAGTGTTGTCTTGGAGATGTTGGATGAGTTCTAGGCGAGTCATGCTTGCAGGGTATAGCCTCGTGGTGTAGAATATGAGTCCTTTGTGTTTAACCCATGGTGTTCCAGGTAATCGACGTGAGCTAAGTAGAGAAGGCGGTGGTGGAGTAGAGGAAGGTGGTGTTGCTTCGTTTTCAACTTCAGTAGACGAATTAGAAGATGTTTCTGGTGGTAAGGCTTCTGATTGGTTGGATTCAGTGAGAGGTGGTGGCGGTGGAGGCTTCTCATTGGTCGTTGTTGGATTGACGTCACTAGTTGGTGGTGTTGATGGAACTTCTGCAGAAGAGTTGGCGATTAAGTTTTTGGTGAATTTGAGAATTTCTTCAGAAGGTGGAGATGCTGGAAATGTAAATGAAGGCATGTTATTTAATGCAAATAACTCGTTGATGGTAGAGTTAAATGATCCAGGTACAGCCATGTTTTGCATATGAGCGTATAGTAGACAGTAGTGAATCTTCGTTACGTCACATGTTGGAGGAGTGATGGTAGTGGTGGTGGTGGAGGCGGGCTGAGTAGATGCTTGAAGTAATTTTGTAGTGTCTGCTTGTATTTTTGCAATTGCTGCATACGTTGGAGTGTTGCTAGTAGGTTTTTTCTTTGCTGCATCTTGTGTTTTCTTCATAATATCCTTTCTTGTAGGACATTTTGCTGCCAGTGTATGGTGATCATTACTCTTGCAGTTTAAGCACGCTGGTTGTGTTGGAGCAGCAGCGGTGCAGGAACTGAAGGTGTGTCCCTCACTACCACATGTAGTGCAGAACTTCTTGTCTTTTACTGGACATGCTTTGGTGGTGTGATGGTATGAATAACAGTTCCAGCAATGTTGGATGTAGTGATATCTCTCTGCTTCAATGTAGGTAGGGCTGATGTAGTAGTAGTAGACAGCAAGACCTTCGTTCAGTGCAGTGGCAGCCATGTTCACGTCGGTGAAGGTGACCTTGATCATGGACGTTGCATTTGGGATTTTTGTAATGCTGTCAACAGTAGCCCAGGTATTTTGCGTCTGGATGGATGACTTGAGTTCAGCAGGTGTTTGAGACGTCAGAATCTTGTCCAGTTTTTTTAGGAATACTGATTTCCTTGCCCTGAGGGCAGGAGATGACGTAACAGTAAACCCTTGAGTAGTAAGAGTAGTGATGGCTTCTGTAGTGAGTAGCTTCTCTGCTTCAGCATCATCGTGACACACAACAATGAATGCTTCTTTCAGTGACAATATGGTGTTGAATTTTACTTCCAGTGCTCCCTGAACAACAGTTGCAAGAGCAATCTTCGTTGAATCATCAACAGTACCATTTCTTGGTTTGATCTTTACACGATTTGCGTAGCTCATCGTGTAAGTCAAGGCGATGACAACGCTGGTAAAGGTTCCCCTCCCCAACGGGGATCGTAGGGAGACAGAGTAAGTAAGGAGAGCTGCTATGACCTGCCTGGGCGAGAGTCAAGAGCAGAATCCTTTCAATCTTTTCATTTCTTTCTATTCGACTGCCAGAACGTCACCTCGTTCTCCTGCACGATTTGTTCACTTATGGGTTGTAAAGCCACGCATTGTGTTGTAGTTAGTTGTGAAGTAACAGTCTATATATGGGTTGTAAAATAGACGGTTTGTGTTAGTTCAATGTCATGGACGCATCGTACATATCATCTTAGAACAACCGAAGCGTCAAGCATAGCATGGGTCTGCAAAGTTCTTATGCTCCACTTCCTGATCTTTCACCTGACCTCAGGTGCAGAGTGTAGTTGTTAAGAAGTATTGCTCTCATGTTTCTGTGTACTTCATGAAGTCACATCATTCCATCGTGGGTGAAACGTTGCACCAATTAAGTCTTTCCGGTATGTTGTGTCTTCTTATCACATATCAACATTTACAAAGCCTTACTGCTGTATGCTGGTGTATCTGAGAGAACAGTTTGTATTAATTTTGAGTTGTATAGATATTGTTTACCAAATGTACTGAAAAAATGAGAAATCTTTAATACTGGTTTTCACGCAATGATTCGTGAACGCCTCATACAATAGGCTTCAAACCCTCAGCGCCGATAACATGAGGATACAACTTTCTTAGTTTAATATATTTATTATGCACCCCATACCCATCCTGTGGGCGGTAGTCAAAAGATTACAGAGGTACATAATGGGTCCAGGGACTGGACCCCAAAGTTATGATAGCTGAACTAGTTACAAAGGTAATGAACTCCAGGTAGATCTGGTCACAATCATGGCAAGTTACAGAGGTAATGAATCAGCTTCACTCCTATACATGGTTACAGTCATGAACAAATTACAAAGTAATGAACCACTGATACGTCCACACCTGGTCACAATTGTAATGAGTTATAAATACAAATATTAAGTGGATCATACACCCACAGGAGCGCGCGCGCGCATACATACACACACGAGGGCGCACGCACAGACACATGCACACGAGCGTACACACATATGCATACGCACAAGCACGCACACCCACACACACACGCGCACACACGCGCGCACACACGCGCGCACACACACACACACACACACACACACACACACACACACACACACACACACACACACACACACACACACACACACACACACACACACACACACGTGGTAATGCTTTATTTACAGCTAGCAAAGTCAGGGTATTTCTCCAGAATGGTCTGTAATACAACACTGTAGATAAAATACCTTGCCATTTCTTGAACATTTCTGAGTGAGTTGTCTCTAAATTCATTAATTTTATCGCACTCCAGTAAACTTTGCCAGATGGACTATTGTCCATTTGGCAAAGTTTGCATTTCGTTTGATCTACATCTGGTGGAGGTGATTTAACCTGCCAAAGATACTTGTAACCCAGCCGGAGCCGGGCAGTAGTGACATCCAAGAGTCGGCTTATTTTGTTAGATGCACCATAGACATGTGGCTCCTCCTGCATGATGGAATGATGATAGATGGACTGACTTGTGTCAATCTCGCTGAGTCTTAAGTTAATAAAGTTCAGTTGAAGTTCTTTTCGTATTATTGTTCTCAAACTGCTAACTGACAAGCCAAGATTGTAATCTACTCCCTCTTTGAAAGCATACAGCTTAGCCAATTTATCATTTCTATCATGCATCTGAAGACCAATGTGAGGTGGAATCCACAGCATGTGCACTCTGACTCCACTGTCCACAGTCCTACCATACCTGTGTCTGGCTGCTGACACAAGTATGCTACAATTTATACTTAATGAATTGAGAGCATTTATGGATGACAGAGAATCAGTTACAATTAAAGTGTCAACCTTAGATACATGGACGCATTTAAGTGCAAGGAGTATGGCAAACAGTTCTGTTTGAAGGGTAGAGGCCCAGTTACTGATGCGTGCTCCAATTTCTTTATGAGAGCCGTCACTCTGTATGACAGCAACAGCACTACCAGCTGCACCAGTGGACTGGTGAACACAGCTTAAGAGCGACTTTAAACTTCAGCTATATATGTGCCAAGTTGTCATTTTGTTAAAGAAACTGAGATAAAGGTTATGATGCGATTACTTTTAAACGCCTTTTCATTGTCTTCAAATCTTTAATGCTAATATTTAATTGCAGTAGAAGCTTATGCCGCACCCTGTACGATTCCTTTTGCGTGCAGTGATGTAGACGGGGCTGGACTTATGGGATACGGGGATACCCTCGGATTACGAAGCTACCCAGTTTCTCACAGCTGTGAAGGGAAATTATTGTTACACTCACTGGGGATAGTAAAGTTGTATAGGCCAAACAGTGCCCAGAGAATGGGAGGCAATCAGGTTTGTTCTAAGAAAGGGGAGGGTAGCTCCCTTTCCTTGGATCAAGAGACCTTTATCGGCATCAAGGATGTTTCTTTGAAAGGGGAACTTAGGAAGAAAGCATTGTCTCTGTGTTGCAGGTTGTCAGTGACTTGTACCTTGTTGTCTCCTACCAGGCGAGAAGTGGGAACCTGCCGTGCACACGAAGATGGTGCTTCGCTTACTGATCCAGCTACAGCTGTACCTGAAGGCGCAGTACTGCCGGTTTCTCCGTCAGAAGGTGCTGATTTCTGTGCTGGCGGCTGCTGCTGTGTATTTCACACTACACCTCACCTCCAGTGTCATCACCTTCAGGAGGTAGGTACTCCTCCTCAGGAGGTACGTACTCCTCCTCAGGAGGTAGGTACTCCCCGCTAAAAGGTAAGTACTCTTCAGGAATTAGGTATTCCTGATCAGACAATAGGTACTCCCCTTTAAAAAATAGGTACACCCCATCAGAAAACAGGTACTCTTTCTTGCGTTTACATTGACTGTTATTCCACTGTAGTTGTCACTTTTCTGACAGTGTCTACTACTCAGTCACTTCCCTCACTCCCCGTTACTGTAACAGTCACTTCCCTCACTCCCTGTTACTGTGACAGTCACTTCTCTCATTCTGCCTGTTACTGTGACAGCCACTTTCCTCACTCCCTGTTACTGTGAGTTACTTCCCTCACTCCCTGTTACTGTGACAGTCACTTCCCTCACTCTGCCTGTTACTGTGGCAGTCACTTCCCTCACTGCCTGTTACTGTGGCAGTCACTTCCCTCACTGCCTGTTACTGTGAGTCACTTCCCTCACTGCCTGTTACTGTGAGTCACTTCCCTCACTCCCTGTTACTGTGACAGTCACTTCCCTCGCTGCATGTTACTGTGGCAGTCACTTCCCTCACTGCATGTTACTGTGAGTCACTTCCCTCACTGCCTGTTACTGTGACAGTCACTTCCCTCACTCCCTGTTACTGTGACAGTCACTTCCCTCACTCCCTGTTACTGTGACAGTCACTTCCCTCACTCCCTGTTACTGTGACAGTCACTTCCCTCACTGCCTGTTACTGTGACAGTCACTTCCCTCACTGCATGTTACTGTGACAGTCACTTCCCTCACTGCCTGTTACTGTGACAGTCACTTCCCTCACTGCATGTTACTGTGACAGTCACTTCCCTCACTGCCTGTTACTGTGACAGTGCATGTTACTGTGACAGTCACTTCCCTCACTGCCTGTTACTGTGACAGTCACTTCCCTCAGTCTGCCTGTTACTGTGACAGTCACTTCCCTCACTCCCTGTTACTGTGACAGTCTGTGACAGTCACTTCCCTCACTCCCTGTTACTGTGACAGTCACTTCCCTCACTGCATGTTACTGTGACAGTCACTTCCCTCACTGCCTGTTACTGTAACAGTCACTGTGACAGTCACTTCCCTCACTGCATGTTACTGTGACAGTCACTTCCCTCACTGCCTGTTACTGTGTTACTGTGACAGTCAGTGTTACTGTGACAGTCACTTCCCTCACTGCATGTTACTGTGACAGTCACTTCCCTCACTGCCTGTTACTGTGACAGTCACTTCCCTCATTCTGCCTGTTACTGTGACAGTCACTTCCCTCACTCCCTGTTACTGTGACAGTCACTTCCCTCACTGCATGTTACTGTGACAGTCACTTCCCTCACTGCCTGTTACTGTGACAGTCACTTCCCTCACTGCACTGTGACAGTCACGTCTCTCACTCTTCCTGTTACTGTGAGTCACTTCCTTCACTGCCTGTTACTGTGACAGTCACTTCCCTCACTGCATGTTACTGTAACAGTCACTTCCCTCACTGCATGTTACTGTAACAGTCACTTCCCTCACTGCCTGTTACTGTGACAGTCACTTCCCTCATTCTGCCTGTTACTGTGACAGTCACTTCCCTCACTGCCTGTTACTGTGACAGTCACTTCCCTCACTGCATGTTACTGTGACAGTCACTTCCCTCACTGCATGTTACTGTGACAGTCACTTCCCTCACTGCATGTTACTGTGACAGTCACTTCCCTCACTGCATGTTACTGTGACAGTCACTTCCCTCACTGCCTGTTACTGTGACAGTCACTTCCTTCATTCTGCCTGTTACTGTGAGTTACTTCCCTCACTCCCTGTTACTGTGACAGTCACTTCCCTCATTCTGCCTTTTACTGTGACAGTCACTTCCCTCACTGCCTGTTACTGTGAGTCACTTCCCTCACTCCCTGTTACTGTGACAGTCACTTCCCTCATTCTGCCTGTTACTGTGACAGTCACTTCCCTCACTGCCTGTTACTGTGACAGTCACGTCTCTCACTCTTCCTGTTACTGTGAGTCACTTCCTTCACTGCCTGTTACTGTGGCAGTCACTTCCCTCACTCTGCCTGTTACTGTGACAGTCACTACCCTAACACTATTAGGGAAGGAAGATACTAGTAAAATTCCAGAAATAATAAATTATGTAGAACAGGACGATAATAAACTATGCACGATTGGGGTAACTAGTGACATGGTCCTCAGACAAATAGAGAAACTAAAACCTAACAAATCCCCAGGTCCTGATGAACTGTTTGCAAGGGTGTTAAAGGAATGTAAAGAGGAACTTAACAAACCTTTGGCTAATCTTTTCAACATATCACTACAAATTGGCATAGTGCCTGATAAGTGGAAAATTTCAAATGTAATACCTGTTTACAAGGCAGATGACAGGTCCTTAGCTTTGAACTATAGACCAATAAGCCTTACCTCCATAGTGGGAAAATTTATGGAATCAGTAATTGCCGAGGCAATTCGTAGCCATCTTGAAAGGCATAAATTGATTAATGAATCTCAACACGGTTTTACAAATGGACGTTCCTGCCTTACGAATTTACTAACTTTTTTCATTAAGGTATTTGAGGAGGTAGATCATGGTATTGAATATGATATACTGTATATGGACTTCAGTAAGGCTTTCGATAGAGTTCCACACCAGAGGCTGTTGAGGAAACTTAAGGCACACGGAATAGGAGGAGAAATTTTTTCCTGGGTAGAGGCATGGCTGACAAATAGGCAGCAGAGAGTTTGCATAAATGGGGAGAAATCAAAATGGGGGCACGTCACAAGCGGTGTTCCGCAAGGGTCAGTGTTGGGCCCCGTGTTGTTCACAATTTACATAAACGACATAGATGAGGGAATAAATAGCGACATAAGCAAATTTGCTGATGACACCAAAATAGGCCGTCCAGTTCATTCTAATGAGGACATTAGTGCACTCCAGG
>NC_091329.1:11320533-11333033 GCF_038502225.1 Cherax quadricarinatus | reverse complement strand
ACTCTCAGAACCATACAACCTATCACACCATCCCAACACACACTACAATCCATACCCACAGCCTCCACCCAACACCGAGCTATAGAATCCCACAGTATGCCACCAGGTCTCCCACCCTCACAGGCCCCCCAAACCACAGTGTTGGAAAGGAAACTGAAGGTATGGTACACAAATGCTGATGGTATAATAAATAAGTGGGAGGAGTGGAATGAAAGAGTCAAAGAGGCATCACCGGACACCATAGCTCTCACAGAAGCCAAGCTTACAGGTATGATAACAGATGCCATCTTTCCAACGGGATACCAAATCCTGAGGAAAGACAGAGGGAACAGGGGGGGTGGAGGAGTGGCACTGCTGATCAAAAACCGATGGAATTTTGATGAGCTGGAGAGAGGAGACAGCAGAGAAGAAAGTGATTACATGGATGGAACGCTTCACTCTGGAGGTCCCAAGGTGGTAATAGCAGTGATGTATAACCCACCACAGAACAGCAGGAGGCCAAGGCAAGAGTACGACGAGAGCAATAGAGCGATGGTTGACACACTGGCTAGAGTGGCCAGAAGAGCTCATGCATGCAGGGCAAAGCTCCTGATCATGGGTGATTTTAACCACAAGGAGATCGATTGGGAGAACTTGGACCCACATGGGGGCCAAGATACATGGAGGGCTAAGATGATGGAGGTGGTACTGGAAAACTTCATGTGCCAACACGTAAGGGACACTACAAGAGAGAGAGGAGAGGATTAACCGGCAAGGCTGGACTTTGTATTCACCTTGAGTAGTGCAGATATCGAGGACATCACATATGAAAGACCCTTTGGGGCCAGTGACCATGTGGTTTTAAGCTTCGAATACACAGTAGAGCTACAAGTGGAGGGAGAAGCAGGAAGGCCAGGACGAATGAAGCCAAACTACAAGAAAGGGGACTACACAGGAATGAGGAACTACCTGAACGGGGTTCAGTGGGACAGAGAACTGGCAGGGAAGCCAGTTAATGAGATGATGGAATATGTAGCAACAAAATGCAAGGAGGCTGAGGAGAGGTTTGTACCCAAGGGTAACAGGAATAACGAAAAAGCCAGGATGAGCTCATGGTTTACCCAAAGGTGCAGGGAGGCAAAAACCAAGTGTGCTAGGGAATGGAAGAAATATAGAAGGCAAAGGACCAAGGAGAATAAGGAGAACAGTCGTAGAGCCAGAAACGAATATGCACAGATAAGAAGGGAGGCCCAAAGACAATATGAAAATGACATAGCAGCGAAAGCCAAATCTGACCCATCAGGCCACATCAGGAGGAAAACAACAGTCAAGGACCAGGTAATCAGGCTAAGGAAGGAAGGAGGAGAGACAACAAGAAATGACCGTGAAGTATGTGAAGAACTCAACAAGAGATTCAAAGAAGTGTTCACAGAGGAGACAGAAGGGACTCCAGAAAGACGGAGAGGTGGGGCACACCACCAAGTGCTGGACACAGTGCACACAACCGAGGAAGAAGTGAAGAGGCTTCTGAGTGAGCTAGATACCTCAAAGGCAATGGGGCCAGATAACATCTCCCCATGGGTAATGAGAGAGGGAGCAGAGGCGCTATGTGTACCCCTAACAACAATATTCAATACATCTATCGAAACAGGGAGATTGCCTGAGGCATGGAAGACAGCAAATGTAGTCCCAATCTTTAAAAAAGGAGACAGACATGAAGCATTAAACTACAGACCAGTGTCACTGACATGTATATTATGCAAAATCATGGAGAAGATTATCAGGAGAAGAGTGGTGGAACACCTAGAAAGGAACGATCTCATCAACAGCAGCCAACATGGTTTCAGGGACGGGAAATCCTGTGTCACAAACCTACTGGAGTTCTATGACATGGTGACAGCAGTAAGACAAGAGAGAGAGGGGTGGGTGGATTGCATTTTCTTGGACGGCAAGAAGGCGTTTGACACTGTTCCACACAAGAGATTGGTGCAAAAACTGGAGGACCAAGCAGGGATAACAGGGAAGGCACTACAATGGATCAGGGAATACTTGTCAGGAAGACAGCAGCGAGTCATGGTACGTGGCGAGGTGTCAGAGTGGGCACCTGTGACCAGCGGGGTCCCACAGGGGTCAGTTCTAGGACCAGTGCTGTTTCTAGTATTTGTGAACGACATGACGGAAGGAATAGACTCTGAGGTGTCCCTGTTTGCAGATGACGTGAAGTTGATGAGAAGAATTCACTCGATCGAAGACCAGGCAGAACTACAAAGGGATCTGGACAGGCTGCAGACCTGGTCCAGCAATTGGCTCCTGGAGTTCAATCCCACCAAGTGCAAAGTCATGAAGATTGGGGAAGGGCAAAGAAGGCCGCAGACGGAGTACAGTCTAGGGGGTTAGAGACTACAAACCTCACTCAAGGAAAAAGATCTTGGGGTGAGTATAACACCAGGCACATCTCCTGAAGCGCACATCAACCAAATAACTGCTGCAGCATATGGGCGCCTAGCAAACCTCAGAACAGCATTCCGACATCTTAATAAGGAATCATTCAGGACCCTGTACACCGTGTACGTTAGGCCCATATTGGAGTATGCGGCACCAGTTTGGAACCCACACATAGCCAAGCACGTGAAGAAACTAGAGAAAGTGCAAAGGTTTGCAACAAGACTAGTCCCAGAGCTAAGAGGTATGTCCTACGAGGAGAGGTTAAGGGAAATCAACCTGACGACACTGGAGGACAGGAGAGATAGGGGGGACATGATAACGACATACAAAATACTGAGAGGAATTGACAAGGTGGACAAAGACAGGATGTTCCAGAGATTGGACATAGTAACAAGGGGACACAGTTGGAAGCTGAAGACACAGATGAATCACAAGGATGTTAGGAAGTATTTCTTCAGCCACAGAGTAGTCAGTAAGTGGAATAGTTTGGGAAGCGATGTAGTGGAGGCAGGATCCATACATAGCTTTAAGCAGAGGTATGATAAAGCTCACGGCTCAGGGAGAGTGACCTAGTAGCGATCAGTGAAAAGGCGGGGCCAGGAGCTCGGACTCGACCCCCGCAACCTCAACTAGGTGAGTACAACTAGGTGAGTACACACACACACACACACACACACACACACACACACACACACACACAGACACACACACACACACACACACACACACACACACGGGGCCAGGAGCTAGGACTCGGGGCTAGGAGCTCGGACTCGACCCCCGCAACCTCAACTAGGTGAGTACACACACACACACACACACACATATATATATATATATATATATATATATATATATGTCGTGCCGAATAGGCAGAACTTGCCATCTTGGCTTAAATAGCAACGCTCATCTTGCCATATAGGACAAGTGAAAATTTGTGAATGTAATAGTTTCGCCAAAATCATTCTTAACCTAACGAAAAAAATATATTTCACTGTGTGTGTTTAGTATTAAATTATTGTAAACAAATCTAAAATATATTTAGTTAGGTTAGGCTAAAATAAATTGTTCTTGTTATAAAAAGGTTAGGTAAGTTTTCTAAGATTCTTTTGGTGCAAAATTAAAAAATTTTACATTATCATTAATGAAAAAAATATATCTTTAAACGTATAAGAGAAAATTTTAGAAAGGACTTAATTTTAAATGAGTTCTTGCTAATTGACCAGTTTTACATATTCGGCACGACATATACATATATATATATATATATATATATATATATATATATATATATATATATATATATATAATATATATATATATATATATATATATATATTTATTTTTTATTATCACACTGGCCGTTTCCCACCAAGGCAGGGTGGCCCGAAAAAGAAAAACTTTCACCATCATTCACTCCATCACTGTCTTGCCAGAAGGGTGCTTTACACTACAGTTTTTAAACTGCAACATTAACACCCCTCCTTCAGAGGGGTGTTAATGTTGCAGTTTAAAATATATATATATATATATATATATATATATATATATATATATATACATATATATATATATTGTGTGTGTGGTAGTGTGAGAATTCACAAAAGCTCTTGAAAATTTACTATTATTTTCAGAGAGGTTATTTTGCATATTGTGATATCTTTATTATTATTAAAGATTAGCCGGTATTCTCCCGGCCCGGGCCTTTTCCAAGTGGTGGCCCGGCCTTGGCTCCCTCTTTAGGGAGTGTCTGAGACCTAAGTCTCCCATGGGAGGAGGCACAAGTACCTCCTCATCTTTGGGACCAACTGTCCCCAGGCCTAGCCACAAGCTAGGCCTCTCTGGTCTGCCATCCCCGCCCCAAGGGGGCTAATGGGAATGACAGTCTTATGAGCTAAAGGCTCGGACTCAGGCACCTACCCTACCCTAGAAGGGTTAGGCATGGTATCGATCATTGTGATATCACCTGTTTACTGAGATCTAAACATTTAAATAAGTGCAAGGCAGTCATCACCAGTTAACTGTGGAAGTTTATCATATACGTACAGGGGCTTCAAAGAACTCAAAATCACTTGTTATTTGTTTAATTATAAAAATAAATGTTTTTTTTTTCATATGTAAGGCAGCGTTATGAAAGGTTCTACTCTCCGTCTTTCAGAATATCTTGTTCCGCTACGGCCTGTCCCACCACCTTCTTTTCGGTCTCCCAGATGCTGGTAACTACTTCGGAGGAGGTTTCTACCCCTTCCACGCTGACATGTTCAACTTGTCTCCGTGGAGCAAACTGGGCGTCAATATTATGGCTGTACACATGAAGTGGGACCACCAGCAAGTATGTTCTGCCCATGTTAACGTCTTTCCTTCTTTGTAATTATGTATAGTCCTTGTGGCTTAGCGCTTCTTTTTGATTATAATAATAATAATTTGTAATTATGCAATTAAAAAATATAATAAATAAATATATATTGTTGTAACCACGAACAAATGGTATTTAGTCAGTAACAAACTGCGGGTAGCCGGGGGATCGAACCCGTGTTATTTTAACTGGCCTCGTGGGAAGAGCGAAAAATTCACGGCGCCGTAAACCACTAGACCATACAGTTGTACGGTCCAGTGGTTTAGGGCGTGTCCTGAGCGTGTGTGTGTCCTAATGACATGTTTACTGCTTCAGGTAGCAAAGGTGATGCCCAATGACACTGTCTACATTACCATCGTCAGGGAACCAACGGAGTTGTTTGAGTCTCTCTATGCTTACGCTAAGATGGACCAGGTTAGTATATGGGTGATTTTTCTCTCTCTCTCTCTCTCTCTCTCTCTCTCTCTCTCTCTCTCTCTCTCTCTCTCTCTCTCTCCTCTCTCTCTCTCCTCTCTCTCTCTCTCCTCTCTCTCTCTCTCTCCTCTCTCTCTCTCCTCTCTCTCTCTCTCTCCTCTCTCTCTCTCTCTCTCCTCTCTCTCTCTCTCTCTCTCTCTCTCTCTCTCTCTCTCTCTCTCTCTCTCTCTCTCTCTCTCTCTTCTCTCTCTCTCTCTCTCTCTCTCTCTCTCTCTCTCTCTCTCATAATACATCCAGATCATCAGCCTTATCTTAACACCTGCGCCTCCTTCAGGCGTACAACATGATGGTGGAGGACTTCGTGGCGAGTGTTCCTGTGGAGGCGGAAAGACACCGAGGATTCCTGGGGTACAACCAGATGGTTTGGGACTTCGGCATAGCAAATAAGACTCTCGTTAATAACCTCACAGCTGTGAGGCAGCTGGTACGTGCTTGAAAACAGGTGTAGGTCTACTCACCTGCTCTATTTTTTGTTGCCGGGATCTATTCTTATTTCCTAGCCTATTCTCTATGGACTTGGAAAAGCTTGATCTCCATACTTGTCTAAACATTGTACAGACTGTTTTATTTGTCTTTGTTAAAAAACTTGTGGGTATTATATACCTCTCTCGTCTTACTCCGAGGTTGTCTATGGAGAGCTGCCTCACATCACACTCCATAGGTTCCAACCTATGAACTGCAATGAGGAAGGAGTGAGTGTATGGACCCGGTTGTGGCACCTTGTCATCACTAACCATAACTTACACATTCTGTGTTTGTGTACTACAGGTGCAGGAGGCTGAGGATAACTTCCAACTGGTGATGGTGGCTGAGAGGATGGAGGAGTCACTGGTCCTCCTGAGTCATATCCTCTGCTGGGACCTGAAGGACGTTGTAGCTCTCAAATTCAACGCCAGGACCTCCAGGGTCAGCATTCACTTAGCTGAGAATTATCGTGTCAAGCTGACTTTCAGACGAATTTAAAGCTAATTCACTTATTATACATTTATATATATATATATATATATATATATATATATATATATATATATATATATATATATATATTAAAAGGCAGTGCTAAACCCCCAAGTGTTTAGCGCTTACAGAATTGAAGGTAACCAGATTTCATCTAAGGAAGAGGAGAGTAACTCCATTTCCTTTAATCTAGCGCCCTTCACCGGCATTATGGCAGCTTTTTTGCAGGGTTCATTATGCAATACGGCTAACATACATGAATTCTCAAATTTAAATACTAGTTTTGCAGCTGTCATGCCAGCACATTGTATCTGATAGACAGAGCACTATTGTCATTGCCTTTTCTAACATCTCTTCTGTGTTCATACGCACGTTTTTTAAATGTGTATAAACATATTGTCGAAATTATCTCCTATATTCAGAGATATGATATGGGATATGATTGAATCACCATTCATTGTTTTAAGATTACACATTGTTTCATGTCATTCTACACTAATTTCACATCCCGTAGCAACTCTATTCAAAATCATGACTTCATTCTCCTGTAGTTCAAGAAGAAGTTGAGCAGCGAGACCCTGAAGGTGCTCCGTCAGAAGCTGGCTCCTGACTACTTGCTTTACGAGCACTTCTCCAGTAGGTTTGAGGAGCTTGTGGAAGACTTCGGTAAGGAGCGCATGGCTAGTGAGGTCTCCAGACTCCAGGCTCTCACCAAGAGTCTGATGGACACCTGTGGCTTCATCAAGGAAGATTCTGTGTTCCTAGCGGGGGCTGAGAAGCCATGGTCTAACATGGTAAGTATTATATACCTAGGTATTATAGTTGTGAGGGATGAGAGGTAGGAAGGGCTGATCCGAGGAAGGAAAGGATACCTTCATTTTCTTGCATTAAGAGCAGCTCGTTCACTGGCATTAAGATGGCTGGTATGAAATGTATATTGTGGTGTGTGGCCGCTGCGACACTGTACTATCGTTACTGGAGTAAAACAGCAGCCGCAGTCTTTCACAATTTTTTTTCACACGTCTATTCAAAGTCTAATGTTATATTAATAATAAAGCGCTGTACCGGGGTCTAGTGTTACTCAGCTAGTATTACTCAGTTACGCAGCGTTTTCACATCCGGACTAGCATTCTAAGAATACTGTTTTGACAGGTGGAAGGCTACGTCGCTAGCTCCGGCAACACAAAGTGTCACCAGTACTCCAGATCAGAGATCTCCTTCATCAACCTGTTGAGAGGGATACAGAGGGCAGAGGTCTGCAAGAGGTGGGTGGTGGTCTGCCTGGACGCTTTCTTGTGTCTAGGGTCTCGGTCTCGTCTATGTCTACTCTCATTCTCATTATTTTAACCTTCGCCATTGACTGAGTCTGTATTCCCATTTATGTCTCAGTTGCAAAGACACACTGCCTCTAATACTGTACTTCCTTTCTTTCTCACACATACATGGGTTCACAGGGTATGAGTTCATATAACTATTTTTTTTTCAATACAGGAATTTATTTAAAGTTTATAAATCTGTGGATCTGTCCATGGTATCGCCTCGGAGAGATCCACAAATGGAAGTAGGTCATGCCTATGAGTTCGACAAGCGTAGAATTCCCTGGATCAAGATCCCAAGATGTTGCTGTCTGGCCAACCTGTGGATTTATCCAAGGTGATACCGCCCACGACTGCTTCACCTCACCTGTGTACACTACATAACAGGGCTATTCAATTGGTGGTCCGAATCCGGACCTTCTGAGTGTCGTAGTTGAACTGCGGGCTTCAGGACAAAGCTTAGTTAAATAACAGCTATTACCACGTTCAGAATCAGGTTGTACACAAGAGCAGGATTAATACATTATTCTATCTGTATGGAATGTGTACAATGAATTGAATACAGTATTCTAGCATAGCTAAATACTGATATTTTCTTCCATTCAATGGTAATTCATATTGGTAATTATCACTTGTGCAATGAAGTTTGCTTCTTCGGTATTTTGGAAAAAGAGTTTGTAGTTTGAAAACTCATTTAAACCAGTTGAGTAAAAAAAATCCAAAACTTAATCAATATAATGTAAAAATTATTTTCCCCCACTTTATCTTCTTATTTTGTAAATTTTTATAAGACGAGGACTGAAAGTTCATAGAAAATGATGAGTTCACTGCCCTATACTGGACACTGGGCACTGAACAGGCACCTGAAGTCAGTACCTGACCAACCGGGCTGTGGTTCGTACGTCAGCTTGCGAGCGGCCAGCAGTAACAGCCTGGTTGATCAGACCTTGATCCACCATGAGGCCTGGTCTCAGACCGGACCGCGGGGGTGTTGACCCCCGAAACCCTCTCCAGGTTCTCGGATTTGTTGCTTTTCATGACCCCTCAAGGGAGGTTCCTTGATGCTGGTGAGGGGCTCTTGATCTAGGGAATTGGATCTGTGCTCCAGTTCCCTGAATTGAACCTGAATACCTTCCATCCCCCCCACATGCGCTGTATAACCCTACGGGTTTAGCGCTTCCCTGTGATTATAATAATAATAATAATAATGCTTTTCATGATTGCGTGCAAAAAAATGTATCCGTACGTTTGCATACATTGATACTTGTCTAAGTGGACCTTTGCTCATAGTAATTGAATAGTCCTGTTATATAAGCTCTTTCTGATGATTATTTGCAGGTTTGGCGTTCCTGACATCCCCGGCCTGGACGCTCTTCCTCTAGGCTCCCACCTCTTTGAGAACGTCAACATGGAAGAGAATATCCGGTTGCTCAAGACGCTGCTGGTCCATGTTAACAACAAAGTGGCCCATGCTGACAGCGGTGTGGTCCAAGCTGACAGCCGTGTAAAGGGAAGTGTAGTGGACAGAACCACTACAACCATATCTCGGGAGACTACGTGAGCCATACTACCAAGGCTGGAATAATTCTCAACTAAATCATGACTAGACGAGGCTTCCATCCATCCTGCATCATTATCAAGCCACGACTTGATAAGAATCAATTATTATTATTAATATTATTATTATTATTATTATTATTATTATTATTATTATTATTATTATTATTATTATTATTATTATTGTCGAGAAGCGTAAAATCCCCAGTACCTGGAGAATGGGGAATTAATCAGATTTGATCCACAGGAGGATGAAGGGAGCTCCAATTCCGAGAATCAACAGCCCTTTACCACCATTCAGTACAACCCTTTGAAGGGTGAACTCGAAATATGCAATCATAAACTATATGTCTGTGGTTATCATGTGCCTTTTACACGAAGGAAATGCACATATACACTCTAGCCTAGTCGGTACAGTATTGTCTCAAGTAACAGTAATAAAAATAATAATAATCTTTCTTTATAGAGAAGAGGATATTTACATTTTAAAGAGTAATAAAAATTTGCACAATGGTTCTGAGGGCAGCATAGGTGTCTGACGCAAATAACAATGATATATGTAGATTTTGACACATAAGAATGATAATGTAGATTTAATCTAAGATTCTAAGATAATGGGTTACTTTCCTGATCTGGTGAAATTATGTCAAACATTGATGAATAAACGCCAAATATTGTACTCACATAAAATTTAACCTGTGAATATATTATTATTTTATGGAGAAGCGCTAAACTCGTAGGAGATACATAAGTAGACTTGTGGATGGCGTCCTTGGCTTTGCGAGATATGTGGGTAAGTGTCCTTACCTGTCCTGCCTCCTCGCCTAGCAGTTAATAGGTACCCAAGTATTAGTAGACTTGTGGGAGACAATATATTAGCAAGATATACTTTAGACAACTATCAGCAAGTGCCTTCCTCTCTTCTACATCAGCCTTACAATGCTCTGTGGCTGGGTTTAACCCCGGCTCTTTTTTTTAACAACTGAAGACATTCCTGAGGTATTCTCCGCCTGTCCCTACTTCCCCCATCCCTTGTGGGTCTTACCTCTGAGTCTTCAGTTCAGTTCAGCAAGTGCTCTTGCTTTGTTTAGATATTTGATAGACCCAACATGACTCAAGAAATCGTAATGACACGATTGCAAATAAACCATACCCCCGGCCGGGATTGAACCCGCGTGGCTAGCTGGTCTAGTGGCTAACGCGATGGGCTGGAGTTTTGAGACTCTATGACCGCGGGTTCAATCCCGGCCGGGGGTATGGTTTATTTGCAATCGTGTCATTACGATTTCTTGAGTCATGTTGACGGCAGTGAAGGGACTTGAGCTAGAGTTCGTCACGGCCACGCTAGCTGGAGATTCGTCTGTAAAAACTTGCATTTGTGGTCACAGAGGTGCCTGTACTAACTTTCCTATGGTGTAGAAATATACCTAGTTGGATGAATCTTATTGTGGCTAGCTGGTCTAGTGGCTAACGCGACGGGCTGGAGTTTTGAGACTCTATGACCGCGGGTTCAATCCCGGCCGGGGGTATGGTTTGATAGACCCATTTTTGAATAGTTTGATATATTTAAAGCCTATCTACTAGACAAGAGTAATTTTCTCTATCATCTCAAACTCTTCCTCATCTTTCACAGTTCTTCTCTGTATTGGACTAAAGAAGCCACTAGTTGGCGAAATGTTTCCTAAGATACCCAAATGTTGCATAAGTGTCTTATTCTTACTTTGTATATACACTTAGAGATATACTTTGATGAGAAATATATTTCCATGCTTAAGAGATGTATTATACCCAGGGGCCAAATGAAGAAAAAGTGTATGGAACGCTTAGTATAATATAAAAACTGACGGAAGAAATTCTGTGAGGAAACTGAACTACCAATGCTAAGAAGCGTCAGCCCCTCAGGGAAGGTTCCTTGATGTTGGTGAGGGGCTCTTGATTTAGGGAATTGGATCTGTGCTCCAGTTCCCCGAATTAAGCCTGAATACCTTCCACATCCCTCCCCCCAGGCGCTGTATAATCCTATGGGTTTAGCGCTTCCCCCTTGATAATAAAATAATAATAAGAAGCGTCAGATGAAATAGGATGTTAGGCTATGTGGGCTGCTACTAGCAACAGTCTAGTTGACCCGGTAATACAGTGAAGTCTAACCTCGAACTGGTCTTCCAGAGCTGAAGAATATTTTAATAAGAGGAAAATAATTATTTTTTTGAACGCTTTTAAAATGTGATAGTTATTTTTTCAGTCTGTGATGTTTTAATATGTGTTGCAGAGTCAGATATTCCAGAAATAAAGTTTCGAAATCTCTGGTATTATTTCTTCCAATCCTCTTTCAGTTTTCAGTGTACAAAATGGAATTATTTGCTTTCAGAGTTATCATGGCAATTGCTAATTTTTGTTTATTTTTATCTTTTTTTTTTCTTTTAATAATTTTGTGTGCATATATACGTCCTTGTAAATGGTCCAAGTCGGACCATTTATTATTATTATTAGTAGTAGTAAATGGTCCAAGTCGGACCATTTACTACTGCAACTACTACTAATAATAATGATAATAAAATAATTATAACTAATAAAAATTATAATAATAATGATAAATAATAATAATAATATTTGGGCTGACCATTTACATAACTCACTGAGTTCTGAAATGTACTATAATTACTATATGATGCAGAGGAAGAACTATTCATTTTGAAGATGTGTAGGAGGAAGAAAAGGATAGGGAAGAGGATGAAGTAGAAGAGCAAGAGGAGGAGAAAGAGCAGAAAGATTGATTTATTGATATAATTTGGTCGATCATCGAATAGCAAGATCACTGACGCTGAAAGAGGGTGAAGAAAGAGGAGAGAAGAGAGGGAAGGTGAGAAGTGTGGTGGGGTCAAACATTACGAGAAAATGATCATGGTTGAATATAATAAATTAAAAGTATGGATATAATAAGTGAGGTGATAAAATGACCCATAAAGAGAGAGAGAGAGAGACCCGAGGTTTCCAAGGCAACAAGGGCGCCTCTGCCTGACCTAAACGGATTTGAATATTTTTATATGTGTGGCTTGTTGCTGTTGCTGTGAGGGTTGCCATGTGTCTGTTATCTTTATTACTCGCATGTGTGCGATGACTTTGTTGTGTGTTCCTTATTATTTATTTAAGACGTTTTTGTAGTCTCTCAAGTACACACACACTTCAGAGATTAAGTAAGCAGTTATCCACTAACTACACTGTGTACATCAGGCCTATTATATTGGAGTATGCGGCACCGGTAGGGAACCCACACCTGGTCAAGCACATCAAGAAGCTGGAGAAAATGCAGAGGTTTGCAACAAGACTAGCCCCGGAGTTAAGAGGTATGTCCTATGAGAACAGGTTAAGAGAACTCAACCTGACGACATTAGAGGAGACAAGGACTAGGAGCGATA
>NC_091329.1:11273033-11315533 GCF_038502225.1 Cherax quadricarinatus | reverse complement strand
TCAAAGCTTTGACACATGACAGGGAGGGGGAGGGAGAAGAGGGGGCGAGGATGGAGGAAGGGAGGGGGGGAGTAGAAAATTAAGGCATGAAAAATTAATGTGTGGATAATTAAAGTGTGTGAGGGGTCAATATCCTATTTTCTGTGTGGAAAGCAGATTATTATTATTATTATTATTATTATTATTATTATTATTATTATTGTTATTATTATTTTTATTATTGCTATTATTATAATTATTGCTATCATTATTATTATTATTGCTATTATTATTATTAGTATGGGGACGCACTAAACCCGTAGGGGTAATACAGTACCTGCCGGATGAGACGCGGTCTGGTTTGACTCAGTGAGGGGGACGGTAGATCCAGTTTCTTGGATCAAGAGCCCTTCACCAGCCTCACCCCTTCGAGGGCTTAACTCGGGAAAAAAAAAATCAAGTCTTCTGAGGTTATTAACAAAATGATTTTTTAGACCTCAATTGATAGAATTATTTTCTTGCAGTTATTCCTGCGTGGTCCTTCGGCCTATTCATACATATATACATAAAATCTTTTGCATATCAGGAATAGTAAGAACATGAATGTATAGGCGGAGTTTAAAATACCTAGACTTGTGTTTTGAGAAAAAAATCGCAACGGAAAACACTTGTCAGACCACAAATGTTGCCCAGGGAACTGTCATTTTTTTAAGTAATTATTTTTGGCAAGTATAAATACCAAGAACCATGTTAGTATTAAGGGTTTTTAAACGCGATTTACTTCTGAAGATCTTGGTTATATTGTTAGTCGGGAGACAAGTTCTCTCCTGACGCTGGTCTTAATTATATAGATGAAAGGTTAAGTTAGGTAAAATTGGTCAGGAAACAGGACAAGTGTTTCTTGACGCGGGTCTTGGTCATATGATGACCCACAGCTGGAATTTTGGTCATCTGACCGAGGCCTTCCGTTGGCTTACCCCTCCACCCCTTTAAAATTTATGGTTACGATTATACCCATTTTTGCTATAACATGTGAGAGCTTTGGGAGGCATAATCTATATAATATAAATTTGCTAAAAAATTTTCAAAACTTAATTATAGTAAAAAATTGCAATTTGATACCTGTGATAGTTTATGTACATTATCTAAATTTGATATTTATTTTGGTATTATTATTATTATTATTATTATTATTATTATTATTATTATTATTATTATTATTATTATTATTATTATTATTATTATTATTAACATTATTATTATTATTATTATTATTATTATTATTATTATTATTATATTATTATTATTATTATTATTATATTATTATTATCATTATTATTATTATTATTATTATTATTATTATTATTATTATTATTATTATTATCATTATTATTATTATCATTATTATTATTATCATTATTATTATTATTATTATTATTATTATTATTATTATTATTATTATTATTATTATTATTATTATTATTATTATTATTATTATTATTATTATTAGTATCATTATTATTATTATTATTATTATTATTATTATTATTATTATTATTATTATTATTATTATTATTATTATTATTATTATTATTATTATTATTATTATTATTATTATTAACATTATTATTATTATTATTATTATTATTATTATTATTATTATTATTATATTATTATTATTATTATTATATTATTATTATCATTATTATTATTATTATTATTGTATTATATTATTATCATTATTATTATTATTGTATTATATTATTATTATTATTATTATTATTATTATTATTATTATTATTATTATTATTATTATTATTATCATTATTATTATTATTATCATTATTATTATTATTATCATTATTATTATTATTATTATTATATTATTATTATTATTATCATGCAAGCTATCAATGCTCATGTCTATGCATCAGCACTGAAGGGTGATGTACTGATCACATCAGCATTACCTCACCACCACTTTTGCTGTCTCCATATTTATTCTCCTCTTTATTTGGCTGAAGAAGCCTACCGTCCAAGCGAAACATATCAACAATAAAAGTGCTCAACTGTTACACCTGTGTCTTGCTCATCTAAATGTCTGTATTGTACACCATTTCATAATTATATATAATGGGGAGCAATCAGATTCAACCTTCAAGGAATGACAGTCATTCATAGGCTGCTTTGTAATAACAATGATCTTCATTTTTCGTTTTCAATTTTCGCGTGATGGAGGAACATTCATAATTAGAGGAATCAATTTTGTCATACTTTAGTTACGAATTTGTTCCACAAACAAGTTTCTATACAATAATTATTAAATAGCGTGTAAGCGTCTAGATCATCTATGTGAGTAGCTTACAACAAAACCACTATTGTTTTCCTGTTGCCATCTTATATATGTGTCTGACTTGCCGTATGCCAGTTGTAAAAGAGATATAGATGAATGGTAATTGCAATAACGAGGCTCATTTTTTTATTTGCAAATTGGTGTTAAGTGAGAGGAGGCTCGGAAGCCTCTCCTTGGTAGAGGCAAGGCTGATCGATACACAACAGAGTTGACATTCCCGGGGATAAATCGGAATGGAGATCTGCTACGAGTGGGGTGCCACAGGGATAAGTGTAAGGAACCCTTGTTGTTCACAGCCTGCATAACAGGAGACGACACTAAAATAGGTCATCAAATATTATTATAGTCATAACAAAGCACTAAACCCATAAGGGTCATACAGCGCTGATAGGCCGTCAAATAATTTCTGATACGGACACTAGAAGGCTACAGGATGACCTGGATAGATTGATGCGGTCGGAGAACTGCCGGTTGCAGTTCACTGGAGACAAGTGTTAGGTTCTAATCCTAAGAAAAAGAAATAATTATGATACTTATAAGCTAAACAATATAGATCTTAGTCCAAGTAAATGCGAAAAAGATATGGTCCTGGTTAGCAAAAATTTAAAGCCAATGCAATAGTGCACTTCTCGCAAAACAGCTAACAGAATTTTTGGATTCATATCTAGAAGTTTAATAATATAAGTCCTAAGTTTGTTACTTGAATTTTATACATTATTGGCTGAACTTCATTTAGATTATACTGCTCAGTTCTAGTCTCCATATTACAGGATAGACATAAATGCGCTCAAAAATATAGAGAGAAGAATGAAGTTGATTTCATGTACATATCAGAAAACTTTCCTACAAAATATAGGCTGAAGGCATTAAACTTGCTCGCTTTGGAAAAGTGTAGAATTAGGGAAAATATAAGTGAAGTGAACACAGAAAACAGGAATAAATCAAGGAGGTTATACATAGCGTTTGAATATATCTAACCAAGACAGGACTCGCAGCAGTGGATTCAAGTTGGAAAACTTAGAGTTAGGAAGGATAGTGGGAAGTACATGTGTGGCAACAGAACTGTAGATACGTAGAACAAATTCCTAGTGTCACTGAGACAAGAAGCTTGGATAGTTTTAAATGTGGGTTGGATAGGTACATGACTGTGGGTGGATGTGAACTGGATCTGCCTAGCATACACCAGTAGGCCTGCTGTTGTGTTAATTCGTTCCTGGTGATGCTGTTGATACTGGCTCAGGAGCACCGTCCCTGGTGATGTTGTGTTGATAATGGCTCAGGAGCACCGTCCCTGGTGATGCTGTGTTGATACTGGCTCAGGAGCACCGTCCCTGGTCATGCTGTTGATACTGGCTCAGGAGCACCGTCCCTAGTCATGCTGTTGATACTGGCTCAGGAGCACCGTCCCCGGTGATACTGCGTTGATACTGGCTCAGGAGAATCGTCCCCGGTGATACTGCGTTGATACTGGCTCAGGAGCACCGTCCCTGGTGATGCTGTGTTGATACAGGCTCAGGAGCACTGTACCCGGTGACACTGTGTTGATACTGGATCAGGAGCACCGTCCCAGCTTATGCTGTGTTGATACTGGATCAGGAGCACCGTTCCTGGTGATGCTGTGTTGATACTGGATCAGGAGCACCGTCCCTGGTGATGCTGTTGATACTGGCTCAGGAACACCGTCCCGGGTGATACTGCGTTGATACCGACTCAGGAACACCGTCCCTGGTGATGCTGTGTTGATCCTGGCTTAGGAGCACCGTCCCTGGTGATGCTGTGTTGATGCTGGCTCAGGAGCACCGTCCCCTGTGATACTGTGTTGATACTGGATCAGGAGCACTGTTCCTGGTGATGCTGTGTTGATCCTGGCTCAGGAGTACCGTCCTTGGTGATGCTACGTTGATACTGGCTCAGGAGCACCGTCCCTGGTGATGCTGTGTTGATCCTGGCTCAGGAGCACCGTCCCTGGTGATGCTATGTTGATACTGGCTCAGGAGCACCGTCCCTGGTGATGCTGTGTTGATCCTGGCTCAGGAGCACCGTCCCTGGTGATGCTATGTTAATACTGGCTCAGGAGCACCGTCCCTGGTGATGCTATGTTGATCCTGGCTCAGGAGCACCGTCCCTGGTGATGCTATGTTGATACTGGCTCAGGAGCACCGTCCCTGGTGATGCTGTGTTGATCCTGGCTGAGCACCTTCCCTGGTGATGCTATGTTGATACTGGCTCAGGAGCACCGTTCCTGATGATGCTATATTGATCCTACCTCAGGAGCACCGTCCTTGGTGATGCTATGCTGATACTGGCTCAGGAGCACCGTCCCTGATGATGCTATGTTGATCTTGGCTTAGGAGCACCGTCCCTGGTGATGCTGTGTTAATACTGGCTCAGGAGCACCGTCCCTGGTGATGCTATGCTGATACAGGCTCAGGAGCACCGTCCCTGGTGATGCTGTGTTGATCCTGGCTCAGGAGCACCGTCCATGGTGGTGCTATGCTGATAGTGGCTCAGGAGCACCGTCCCTGGTGATGCTGTGTTGATCCTGGCTCAGGAGCACCGTCCCTGGTGATGCTGTGTTGATACTGGATCAGGAGCACCGTCCCTGGTGATGCTGTGTTGATCCTGGCTCAGGAGCACCGTCCCTGGTGATGTTATGTTGATACTGGCTCAGGAGCACCGTCCCTGGTGATGCTGTGTTGATCCTGGCTCAGGTGCACCGTCCCTGGTGATGCTATGTTAATACTGGCTCAGGAGCACCGTCCCTGGTGATGCTATGTTGATCCTGGCTCAGGAGCACAGTCCCTGGTGATGCTATGTTGATACTGGCTCAGGAGCACCGTCCCTGGTGATGCTGTGTTGATCCTGGCTGAGCACCGTCCCTGGTGGTGCTATGTTGATACTGGCTCAGGAGCACCGTCCCTGATGATGCTATGTTGATCCTACCTCAGGAGCACCGTCCCTGGTGATGCTATGCTGATGCTGGCTCAAGAGCACCGCCCCTGATGATGCTATGTTGATCCTGGCTCAGGAGCACCGTCCCTGGTGATGCTATGTTAATACTGGCTCAGGAGCACCGTCCCTGGTGATGCTATGCTGATACTGGCTCAGGAGCACCGTTCCTGGAGATGCTGTGTTGATCCTGGATCAGGAGCACCGTCCCTGGAGATGCTGTGTTGATCCTGGCTCAGGAGCACCGTCCCTGGTGATGCTGTGTTGATACTGGATCAGGAGCACCGTCCCTGGTGATGCTGTGTTGATACTGGGTCAGGAGCACCGTCCCTGGTGATGCTATGTTGATACTGGATCAGGAGCACCGTCCCTGGTGATGCTGTGTTGATACTGGATCAGGAGCACCGTCCCTGGTGATGTGTTGATACTGGCTCAGGAGCACCGTCCCTGGTGATGCTATGTTGATACTGGATCAGGAGCACCGACCCTGGTGATGCTGTGTTGATACTGGCTCATGAGCACCGTCCCTGGTGATGCTGTGTTGATACTGGCTCAGGAGCACCGTCCCTGGTGATGCTGTGTTGATACTGGCTCAGGAGCACCGTCCCTGGTGATGCTATGTTGATACTGGCTCAGGAGCACCGTCCCTGGTGATGCTATGTTGATCCCGGCTCAGGAGCACCGTCCCTGGTGATGCTATGTTGATACTGGCTCAGGAGCACCGTCCCTGATGATGCTATGTTGATACTGGCTCAGGAGCACCGTCCCTGGTGATGCTATGTTGATACTGGCTCAGGAGCACCGTCCCTGGTGATGCTATGTTGATACTGGCTCAGCTGGACGCCCGTTTTCTGTGAGTAACGTCAGGGGGGACTCCTGCGCCGGCGCTACACACACCAAAAATCAATGAAACACCATCAGATGTAAACTGAAATGCTTTGTTGTTCTCTGCCAATTCCAATGCTTGTAGACGGCTAGGATGTGAATTTGGAAGGTGTTGATGACTTAAACACGACCTCTCTTCCTGTGAGATGATTGTACTTGGATGTGGAGAAGCAAATAAAAAAGTTTTCAGTTCATAATATTCTGTTCTTAGCACGTGGCTCGGTGAGAGTTTATTGTTTTGTGTTTTGGTGTCATCGCGGTTGCGGGTGAGTGGGTGTAGGATGACAGAGGCTTAGCATATCCGCACGTGCCCACGTGACTCTCTTATGAAATAAAACTGGAGAAAAGTCAGTGTTTATGCGGTCAACAGTTAATCTGGAGGGTGGCATCAGAGGCGCCAGAAGGCCTGGAAACAATTCTCACATTTTTTTTGTCTTTGGCATTAAAACTCATATTGTTATCTTGCTCACATTTTTCCCTAGAGGATATTCGCCATACCAGCGACTTCTCAAAACATTCCGTCTTTGATTAAATCCGTGTAAGCTATTCCAGTCTCGATGGAAAACACTAGCTGGCATCAGCTTCCAGGCTTCAGCAGCTCAGCTGTTCGACCTCGAAAACATAGAGCACCGTTCAGTGTCTGTACGGATGTGGGAGTGGGTGGTTGTGCGTTGTTGTGTGTCATATAGATCTTTTGTGGTGCCCTTTACGTGTGTGGTGTTAAAGTGAGAACTCTTGTATTCCTTTTTAAACAATTTTTGAGGCATTGGAGTAGCAAACTGCGTTCTACTGTTGGTGTAGAACGCCTTAATCTCGACAAAAAAGTGGATTTTTGCCGTCACGGGGCAGTTCGTTGGCATTGGGTTCTATTTTGGCCGTAGTAGTCCAAGGGGCGTTGTTGTGGTTCCAGCGGTGAGGAGGACCAGAGTACCTGTGCTCCGTCCTTATTGCCTCGCCTCACGCTGCTCCACCACCTTCTTCACCGTTAACGATGCGCACTAGGGCATAGAAGAACAAGTATGGTAGGCCGCCCGAAGCCTCGCCTCCAGGATGAGGTCCCACCAGTGAACGTGGAGGGCGAGGTGGAGTCTAGGGTTTATTTCCTTGAGGGAGACCGATGTGTGACCCCCACTGTTGGGGACCTGGGCCCCTAGGGTTCCCCGTGCGGCCCACCTCCATAACCCACACCTACGCCAAACACGGCCACCAACAGAAAAGTGACCAGAAGGTACATCACCAGAAGAGGTACCAACACCAGCAGAAGGGGCAGCACGAGGGCCGGGTATTGTGCTTAGCGTGTACCCAAGGCCAGCTACCCGATACCTGCTTCCCTTGCGCCCTAAGAGAATTCCCATGCCAGGCAGGCTGTGGTGCCCCTGGCGGGGGTGATGAGTGGGGTGAGAGTGGGTGGAGGGGGGCGTCAGCGTGGTGTGGGTGGGGTCCGGACAAGGGCCTCTCCTTCCCCCTCCTCCTCCTGACCTCAGTACTCCTGCTCGCTGTCAACCTCCAGCCTACTTCTGCAGGTGAGTCCTCGCCACATAACAGCTTTTCGCATTTATTTCTTTTGTTGCCACTCTCCGTTCATTCTTTTGCACCCCCCACAACACTGCTCTTGCAGTTGTTCCTTCTATTGCCACTTACGTTCATCCTGTTGTTATTTCGTTCTGTCTGTTGTCACTTCGTTTTTTCTCTTGCTGCTTTCAGTGGGTGCGTTTGTCTCCTGTTTCTTATATATTTATCAGCTACTAGCACTCTTAGTTATAATAACTAATGAGTAGTACTACCACTAATAATAATATGAACTTAATATTTTACTCAGGAAAACGCTAAACCCTTATGGGTCATACAGTTCCTGGGGAATGGTAGGGGAAACGGACAGAGGTAGAGGAGGATCCCTATAATAATTCCTTGGATCAGAATTTCACCAGTTTCAAAGACCCCTCCCCCTCTTATTCCTCAAGAGATACCAATCATAATATTGTATAGGCATTAACGAGAATTTATTGATACACCTGGTAAGAAAATTAGCAGAAACTTTTGCCTTGCTTTAATACTTATCCTTGAGTAACTAATTATCATCCCGAATACCTACGGTATTCGAAATTATTAGTTACTCTAGTACGTATGGTAATATGTTCTCCAGTAACTAATATCCGTATCTTACCTAAGGCTTACAGTACCCTCGACTGCCTAATAATTACATAAGAGTACCTGTTACTTACCCTTGAGTACCTAATGTCTTACGCTCGAGTACGTGACTTATCTCTTTCAATAACAGAATAGAATGGTTTTGAGACTGTGGAGAGTGAGACTTGTTTAGGAGTGTGGGTGTGGGTGAGGGTCATGATGGGGCTCAGCTGGGTAACTTGCAACACACACACACACACACACACACACACACACACACACACACACACACACACACACACACACACACACACACACACACACACACACACACACACACACACACACACACACACACACACACACACACATACACACACACACACACACACACACACACACACACACACACACACACACACACACACACACACACACACACACACACACACACACACACACACACACACACACACACACACACACACACACACACACACACACACACACACACACAGGAGCTATGACTCGACCCCTGCAACCACAAATAGGTGAGTACACACACACACACACGCACGCACGCACGCACGCACGCACACACACACACACACACACACACACACACACACACACACACACACACACACACACACACACACACAGTAGCGACCAGCGAAGAGGCGGAGCCAGGAGCTGTGACTCCACCCCTTCAATCACATGTATGAACGCATGCACGTTCACTCTCTCAGTGGTGGAACAGTTGAATCGGTTTAAATAGGCTGTAAATACTACAACTATCAAAATAAAACAAGGAGGTACAGATATACAATGTGTTCCATATTCGAGTAAAATTTTAGCATACATCGTTTAAGCTAGGATAAGTAAGATCTGGTGCCTGGTTACCTGGAGGTTATTCCGGGGATCAACGCCCCCGCGGCCCGGTCCATGACCAGGCTTCCCGGTGGATCAGGGCCTGATCACCCAGGCTGTTACTGCAGGCCACACGCAGTCCAACGTACGAGCCACAGCCCGGCTGATCCGGCACTGACTTTAGGTATCTGTCCAGCTCTCTCTTGAAGGCAGC
Source organism: Cherax quadricarinatus (assembly GCF_038502225.1). NCBI lineage: Eukaryota > Metazoa > Arthropoda > Malacostraca > Decapoda > Parastacidae > Cherax > Cherax quadricarinatus. The sequence continues at coordinate 11,306,156 of NC_091329.1, read as the reverse complement.
CAGGGGTTTATTGGTAATTCCCCTAATGCTTGATGGGAGGCTGTTGAACAGTCTTGGGCCCCGGACACTTATGGTGTTTTAGTGTACCAATGGCGCCCCTACTTTTAACTGGGGGTATTTTGCATCGCCTGCCCAGTCTTTTACTTTCGTAGGGAGTGATTTCTGTGTGCAGATTCGGGACCATTCCTTCCAGGATTTTCCAAGTGTAGATTATGATATATCTCTCCCTCCTGCGTTCCAACGAGTAAAAGTCAAGTGCTTCCAAGCGTTCCCAGTAGTTAAGGTGCTTGACAGAACTTACACGTGCAGTAAAGGATCTCTGTACACTCTAGATCTGCAATTTCACCTGCTTTGAATGGAGATGTTAATGTACAGCAGTATTCCAGCCTAGAGAGAACAAGTGATTTGAAAAGGATCATCATTGGCTTTGCATCTCTCGTTTTGAACGTTCTCATTATCCATCCTATCATTTTCTTTGCACTTGTAATCGTGGCACTGTTGTGATCCTTGAAAGTGAGATCCTCAGACATTACTACTCCCATGTCCCTTACATTATTTTTCCGCTCTATTGTATGGACAGAGTTTGTAGTATACTCTTTTCTAGTTATTATCTCCAAGTTTTCCATAACGGAGTAGTTGGAATTTGTCCTCATTGAACATCACATTGTTTACCGTTGCCCACTGGAAAACTTTGTTTATATCTTCTTGGAGGTTAACCGCGTCCTCAGCAGATGACAGCCTCATGCAGATTCTAGTATCATCCGCAAAGGATGATACGGTGCTGTGATGTATATCTCTGTCTATGTCTGATATGAGGATAAGGAATAAGATGGGGGCGAGTACTGTGCCTTGTGGAACAGAGCTCTTCACTATGGCAGCCTCCGATTTAACTCTGTTGACCACTACTCTTTGTGTTTGATTTGTTAGGAAGTTGAAGACCGTCTCCCCACTTTCCCAGTTATTTCTTTAGTACGTATTTTGTGCGCTATTACGCCATGATCGCATTTGTCAAACGCTTTTGCAAAGTCTGTGTATATTACATCTGCATTCTGATTTTCTTCCAGTGCATCCAAGGCCATATCATTATGATCTAGTAGTTGTGAGAGGCAGGAGCGACCTGCCCTGAACCCATGTTGCACTGGATTGTGCAGATTTTGGGAATCCAGGTGATTTGCAATCCTGCTTCTTAGCACTCTTTCAAAGATTTTTATGATGTGGGACGTCAGAGCTGTTGGTCTATAGTTCTTAGCTAATGCTTTGCTGCCACGTTTATGGAGTGGGGCTATATCCGTTGTTTTAAGTGACTGTGGAATTTCACCCATGTCCAAGCTCCTCCTCCATAGTGTACTTAGGGCACGCGAGAGGGGTTTCTTGCAGTTCTTAATGAAAACAGAGTTCCACGAGTCTGGGCCCGGGGCTTTTTCGAAGTCTATCGGAGTTAGGGTATTGTCGGAAATCTGGCATACATTTATGGAGTTTTGAGGCTCATTCATGAAGAAATCATAACTTGAATTTGTTAGGCTTAAGACTAGGTGTAGGTGCTGTATTAGGCTTACTTTAACCTAAATTTCAGTCTTTAGCGAGATTTAGTTAGTGTGGACACGGGGCCTACTTAATCTAGCCTAATCAAAATTAGAATTTATGCTCCAAATGTTACTTGGCTATGAAACTAATGTAAAAGCAGTACTTCTGGCTGTCGTAGCTGTTAACAGTTGATTTGATGAATGTTAAGCATTTGATGAATGTCCTCATACTACTATGTTATAGTAGTATGAGGACAGGCTTGCTTGCAGTCTCATTCCTTCATCTCTTATTCTTCCTCTCTTTCTTCTTCCTCCTATACATACCACTTCATCCTTGTCTCATTCCTCGGTTTGTCTCCCTCTCTACTTTCGTCCTGTCTCTAATTCTTCCTCCCTGTATCTCATTCTTCCTCCATTTCTCAATTCTCTCACTTTCTGTTTGTCTTATTTTCTCATTTTTCTCCGTCTACTGTTTCACGTCTTCCACGTGTCAGTTTCCCACTTCGTGTCTCATTTATGTCTCACTTCCTCCCTGTTACTCACATACTCGCCGTCTTTGCCTGAAGTTTGTAAGATTTACCTGCCATCTTACGTGTTCGTGAGACAAAAAGAAGAAATCAGTATTCTTGCCAGAGTGCAAAACATTTAACAGGTTTCACACTCATTCAGCTGGACGGGAGTTAGCCCAAGTTCCATCACTTCCTCCGTTCTTTTCTTCTCCCTCCCACCCCTACAGTCCCCTCCCTCTCCCTCACACATGACTAGAGGCTAATGAAAGAGATTAAAGGCGTCTGGGCCCACAAAACAAAGAAGTGCAATTAGTCCAGCAAATTGTCCTGTTTATATATGTATATATTACGTTCTTCCCTTCCCCCATCTCCCATCCTTCTCATGTATAACGTTCTTCCCTCCCCATCTCCAATCCTTCTCATGTGTAATTACATTTTTCCCTCCAACATCCACCCTTCTCTACGCCACTGCCCATCTGTCGAAGTTAATTAAAAAATAATAATCTATTGCCAGTCCTCCCTATCTTCCATCCTGATTTTCTCTCACTATTTTGTTTCCATCCCACCACCAAAACACTTTCATCACCCCCATCCCTACCTACCACCATTATCACTCCCTCCATCCCACACCTCCCTCCATCCCACACCACCCTCCATCCCTCACCACCGTGGCTCTGTCCCATATCTCCCTCCATCCCACACCTTTCAATCCCACACCACCCTCTATCCCACACCTTCCTCCATCCCACATCTCTCTCCATCCCACATCTCCCTTCATCCCACACCTCCCTCCATCCCACATATCCCTCCATCCCGCATCTCCCTCCATCCCGCACCTCCCTCCATCCAACACCTTCCATCCCACACCTCCCTCCATCCCACACTTCAGCTCGCTGCTTATTTTGACTTATGCAGATATACCTTTGTTTATATTATGGCTCCCTCCCTCCCTCCCCTCCCCTCCTTCCTTCCTTCCTTCCTTCCTTCCTTCCTTCCTTCCTTCCTTCCTTCCTTCCTTCCTTCCTTCCGCCTCCCTCCCTTCTTCATTCTTCCTCCCTCCAACACGGTATACCCAATATCCACTATTTTATAAACAATATTCCCACCCACTATATTCCTACCAGCTCCGTTCGTTCGTTTCTTTCAACTCATTCCTGCCCATTTTCCCACTCCTTGCTCCCATTCCTTGCTCATTTTTCCCACTCCCGCCAATTTTGCCAACTCATTCCCGCCAAATTTTTCCAGTCATTCCGCCAATTTTTCCCACGCATTCCAGCCAAATTTTCCCATCCATTCCCGCCATTTTTTCCACTCATTCCCGCCATTTTCCCCACGCATTCCCGCCCATTATCATTCATTACCACCCATTCCAGCCCCCATGAATGGCAGTATAATTTAATCCGCGGAAATATCCTCGTGTTTATTTATATGATGCTCTGTCCATCCTCTCCCATTGCATAAACCCCAACACAATGTGTCTCTTAATGTAGTGGCCTGGTGTGTTATCACGTGTGACAGTAGTGGCCTGGTGTGTCATCACGTGTGACAGTAGTGGCCTGGTGTGTCATCACGTGTGACAGTAGTGGCCTGGTGTGTCATCACGTCTGACAGTAGTGGCCTGGTGTGTCATCACGTCTGACAGTAGTGGCCTGGTGTGTTATCACGTGTGACAGTAGTGGCCTGGTGTGTTATCACGTGTGACAGTAGTGGCCTGGTGTGTCATCACGTGTGACAGTAGTGGCCTGGTGTGTCATCACGTGTGACAGTAGTGGCCTGGTGTGTCATCACGTCTGACAGTAGTGGCCTGGTGTGTCATCACGTCTGACAGTAGTGGCCTGGTGTGTCATCACGTCTGACAGTAGTGGCCTGGTGTGTCATCACGTCTGACAGTAGTGGTCCGATATGTCATCACGTCTGGCAGTAGTGGTCTGGCGTATGTCATCACGTCTGAGAGCAGTGGTCTGTTGTAAGTCATCACGTCTGGCAGTAGTGGTCTGTGTCTGATAATAGTGGTCTTGTGTATGTCATGTCTGACTAGTAGTCTGGAGTATGTCTGACACTAATGGTCTGGTGTATGTTATGTCTGACAGTAATGGTCTGGTGTATGTTATGTCTGACAGTAGTGGTCTGGTGTATCTACCTACCTGGAATCTTTCTGGAGTGTATGTTATGTCTGACAGTACTGATGTGGTGTATGTTATGTCTGACAGTATTGATGTGGTGTATGTCATGTCTGACAATAGTGGTTGGTGTCTGTCATCATGTCTGACAAGAGTGGTCTATCACACGACGCAGAGTGGTCTTACAGGTCAGCCCGTGTAGTGAGTGTACAGGCAGGTACTAATCAGGATTATCACCACACACACTCGCTACCATTCATGGACTTACCTGTGTGTGTCACCACCACCAGGAGGGTGGTAAGGGATTACCAACCTGTGACCAGTATTATTCCTGCAGTCCGGCCTTGAGACCAAGGGTTCTTGGCTCGAAAGCTTCCATAATCCAGCCTTTCACTTTCCTGGCGATGAGTTAACTTTAGTAAGTTTATTTAGGCACAGGTACACATTAATACAATTATCATACATAGTTTCAGTTACCTAGGATAACCCCAAAAATGTCAAAGTGACTTATTTCCAGTGACTGCCCTGTATGTATATAATATGCACAGTGGTCAGTAAGTTTATTTAGGCACAGGCACATATTAGTACAATTATCATACATAGTGTAAATTACCAAGGATAACCCAAAGAAAGTCAGACAATGGGACTTATTTGCATTGCGGTCCTTGACTTGAGTGTTCTTTCAGTGATGTTATCTATCATTATTTTGCATAGGTACTTTTCCTCTTCCTTTCATGTTTATGAGGCGATGGGCTAAGGAGTTTCTGCCACTTTTATTTTCAATCAGCCTGTGTCTTACACCTCTCTTCCCCCTCCCATCCTGCCAAGGAACACCCTCCCTACAGCTACCCCTCCATCCTCCTCCACGAACCTTTTACCTCCCACACCCACACTCTCCCTCAATTTCACCATCTAGTTTCTCTCTCTGTCCACATTCACCTCCCTTGACATTCCCACCCCATTATTCACTCTGCCTTCCTTTTCCAACCTCACCTTTGCATTACCACCCTCCCTCCAACTCTCCCACCGAGGCAGGGTGACTTAAATTTAGTAATTTATACAGGACATATATATATATATATATATATATATATATATATATATATATATATATATATATAGGATGGGGTCCACCTCTGGTGTAAATTGTGGGACCCATAGCCTCGGAGAAGTGGATAAAAAGGCTTCAAGGAAGAATATTTGGATTTCTTCCTGAAGCCATTTGAATATTCCACTTCCCCTACCACCCCATCTTTTAAACTATTTTTTTTTTTACCAATAGGAATATTTTATTACATAATATGGCACAGAAGATTTAAGAGATACATTGTTGATATAAAGGTGGCATATACGGTACATGTTGTTACGTGTGTATCACCGATTATAAGGCGAAAATCTCATCCAGCTCCTCAGAGCTGGGGCGCGTGCCCAAAATGCAGCATGCATTACCCCTTTGAACAGCCGCACTGAGCCGCTGGAACAGAAAACTAGCTGCCCTGGGATCCCTAGTTACCCTGATGAGTCTTTTTCCCAGCTCCTTAAGGAAATTAGATGCACTCTTTCCCCATGAGCCAAGGGTCTCTGAGCCTATGGGAACAAACATATAATGATGGGCAAGTTCTCCATATTTTCTAGACTTTTGGGACTCCCTAAAGCTGGCAGCTGCCCCTCCTTCCTCCCTGGTGTATTGGAGATAGGTATCAGCCAAGGTAGATGCACATGTATAGTCCCACACCACCTGCTTCCCATCTGTCCAGGCTTGAAGGGTGATACCATCTGGACGCTTCTGGCTGCCATCAGATCTGCATAGTTGGGGTGGCTCCCTTACTGCTGGGCATCCAGCTGTTGTGAGGCTCCTCTTGATAATGTTATTAACCTCCTCATGTCTTGCAATCTTTCCCTCGGATTTACGGCACACAAGACCATGGTACCCGAATCGGTCTGCTGCTTCACTGCCACAAATACACCTGTGTTCGGCGAGAATAGGGGCGGCAAGTCGAAGGGCAACACCGATGCGGATGGTCTGTGGGTCGAGGCGTGTGCCAAGGCTGGAGTTGGGAACAGCCAACAGAAAGTCCCCAGCATGAGGGGCTCTCACTGCCAGCAGGCGGGCTCTATCCTTCCCTGACACACTCTGAAGCATCGTTGAGGCTATATTTTCCACTATTGGACCATCCCAGTGCGATTGTTTGTAGTTGTTGGGGGGAGCAGGTCTGGTTTCTGAGCCCGTTAGATTATCCCAGATCATTGCTCCGTCAAGGAATTTTTGGTCCTGGGCTCCAATCTTGTCCCTAAGATGTTCAGGGAGAATCGCTGCTACAAGCTCTCTGGATGCAATACACGAGGACAGAAAAGCAGGTAACGCAATCTGTGATGACTTGCGGACACCAATGCCTCCTAGTCTGACTGGAAGTGTAGCTTGGTTCCACTGCCCGTCTTCTAGAGTAAGGTTAAGTACTTTCGTAAAAATCTGCCTCAGAATACTGTCATATTCGTGCAGTATAGGGTTATCATATGAAGGTGCACATCTTAGGAAATATGTCAACCTGGGCAGACTCAAGCACTTTGTGAGAAGGTACAAGGCATCGTGGGTGTCCAGATTGCCTATTCGTTGTTCCATTCTCCTTAACTCTTCCAATTTCTTCCTGAGAATTGTGTCAATGGCATTGCTTCCCAGAGGTGCTCCTAGCAAGACACTATTTGTGGGGGCAATGACTGCTGCTCCTGGTAGTTTTGATCTCACTGCATTTATCACTTGTTGACTGACTGAGATGATTTCACATTTGGATGGATTCAGGATGAGACCCATTTCCTGTCCCCGTGTCATTACCTGTGTAAGGTCATGTAGGAGGGACTCCTTTGTACCTGCTAGTGTGCCATCATCTAGGAACCAGATGTTTAGCTCGCTGGTCAGTCTGACTGTGATTTCCCTAACTGCAATACAGAAGAGAAATGGTGCAAGAGGATCTCCTTGTTGGACACCCTCCGATGATGTGATTTCATGCTCTCCAAAGAGAAGCATTGATTCCTTGCTATACCCAGCTGAAACAAAAGGGAAGAGACCAGGGAAATGTTCTTGTACTGCTGCTAATACCACGTCTCTTTTCAGGAGATTGAACGCATTCTTGAAATCTAATTTTACCACTGCATTGTCCTCAGGCAGGTTGTTGATATATGCCCTTGTTGCATGAACCGCTGCTTCACTTCCTTGAGAGACCCCAAAGCCAAGCTGGTTTGGTTGAAGCATCATGGCTGCCTGTGCACGAATACTTCGGACAGCAGCTTTGGATACGAGGCGGCGTAAGGTGTTGCCTACTGCAATTGGCCGAATTCCTCCATCCTTCTTTTTAAGTGCACAAAGTGTTGCACCAAAAAAGAAAGGTCTAATTTCATCAGGAATCAGACCAGCCAAGGAATTGTTGACGAACCTTGTGATCTCTGAAAGCAGTGTCTCTGCAATTTCCCCAATAACTGGATTAACCATTTCCTTTAAATGCTGTGGCCTTATTCCAGTGTAACCCCCAGCAGAGCCAGATGGGAACGACATTATTGCTTTGTAAATGTCTGAGTCTTCCACAATCAATGGTTCCATAGTGGGGACAGAGGTGTTGGAACTGTTGGTGCCACTGGTTTCCCTGGCAGGGTGCTTTCCTCTAAGTGCTTCAGCCGTGTCAGCATCCCTGGGAGCAACTGTATCTTCACTGGTAATAATTCTGATTGCCCCCACTGTGTTGCCCTCTTCAATTTTCTTGCTCACCTGGACTCTGACTTTTTCACTGTCAGTAGAGTGAGTGGGGGTTCTGCCTCTCCCTTTTTTGTGTTGACGGGGAAGGTGAATGAGGTTATCAACTCTAGGAAAATCTCTTAAGGATTTAATTATCATTGAGGCTAGCCTCTTTCCCCTTCTTTCCGGCACAGCTAAGCAGACATTGCCAAAAAGTAGCAAGTTGTGCCATGCCTTGATGGTTGGTGGAGCATTTAAGATAGTGGAACCATCGTTTACTTTTTTCAGGAGGTCTGTAAGTTTTCCAGCTGCGTGTGGACGGGCTGCTTTGGGAATATGTGTGAGTGTCCTCGTACCTGTTGCTTTGATTGCTTCCAAGAGATTGTCTGATGAGATAAAATCTGTTGGAGTGGGTTCAGGTGCCTGAGGTGGCTCTGGATCATCACTTTCCACAGGAGGACATCCTGAACCAGGGCAACTACCGTGTTTGCGGAGGAAACCATTAGAGTTGAGACAACGAAGCTGTAAGCATGACCGACACTTGCCTCTCCTAGTATTGCCAGCCGTGCCATTTCCCTGGCTGCTTGCTTCCTCCTGGTTGGCATCCATCTGCTAGACTAGACAATAGGAGTGGAATATGACATGCTGGGTGGGTATGGTGCGTGGAAGGTAGTGAACTTGACCGTGGTGGCCTGGTGGAGTTTGAGGGGCCGGGAGGGGAAGGGGAAAACTTCCCTTGGGAATTAGGTGGGGGAGGCGCAGGTTGAGTGGGGTTATCCCGGGGAGTACAATACACATGGACTTGCACACTATATATTGTTCACACTGTCTTACAATACACATTACTTTATTTGTTTCCCATGTACGCTATGAACAATGTGGGTATGGACACTGCTGAACCAATGTGTTTACTCACCATCTAGTTACACATCCCACCTCTTCCACCCACCCCCGTGACGTGGGGGTGGATGCACTGACTGGTCACTCCCTCGTTAACATTAATTTCACATTGTTTTTCCATAACATAAGCCTTTAAAAAGTCCATGCATCGACACAATCATTTCCACGTTAACTGGAAGCATGGTGCATGGTGCTGGATATAGATGTTTTTATAAGAGCTTTTCGAGGTTTGTATGTACGATAATCTTGGCCGGTACTCATAAACAGTGTAGGCCTTGTACTCCCCCACACCTCCACTGGCCGTCTCCCTCACTACCACCACCACTCACCAACATTCACAAACTGCACAACATTTCCACAATTTACCTTGAAACGGTGCTTTGAAATGTCTTCTCGCTTCACTGGAATCTTCCCAGAGTATTCACAATAAGTCCTGTTGAGTCTTAACCTGGTCAGCCTCGTTGATCCGGACTTATAATTGAAAATCCCGCAGCTAGCCCGCCACACGCATATATATATATGTATATATACATATATATATATATGTATATATACATATATATATATGTATATATACATATATATATATATGTATATATACATATATATATATATGTATATATACATATATATATATATGTATATATATATATATATATACATGTATATATATATATATATATATATATATATATATATATATATATATATATATATATATATATATATATATATATATATATATATATATATATATATATATATGCAAAAATTTGAATATGCAATAATTTCACAAAAATCATTTTGAACCTAACGAAAAAAAATGTATTTCATTGTGTTTGTTCATTACTAAATTATTGTAAACTTATCTAAAATATATTTAATTGGATTAGGCTAAATTAAATTGCGCGTGTTATAATAAGGTTAGGTAAGTTTTCTAAGGTACTTTTGGTACAAAATTATAAATTTTTGTATTAACATAAATTAAAAATATAAATCTTTAAACATATGAGAGAAAATTTTAGAAATGACTTAATTTTAAATGAGTTCTTGCTAATTTACGAATTTTACCGATTCGGTAATAGGTGTGTGTGTGTGTATATATATATATATATATATATATATATATATATATATATATATACACAAACACTGATCTCTGGCTTAAGGAGACTCGAACCTACGAACCTTAGGGCAAGGTACGCAGTGCTTTGCCAATCTACCCACACTGGACAATACCTTGGCGTGTCGGTAGATTGATAAAGCACTGCGTTCCTTGTCCTAAGGTTCGTAGGTTCGAGTATCCTTAAGCCATAGATCAGTGTTTATGTGTATTTTCTCCTGCTCTTGTGAATTCCTTGCATTGTTAAAATTTCGAGTAAGGCTGATGCATGCAGGGGATGAGATGAAAAGCTGTAAGCCTTCTCCCTGAAAGCTGGCTGACTTGGATCAAACGTGTAGCGCAAGCTACACGGTAAGGTATTGTCCAGTGTGGGTAGATTGGTAAAGCACTGCGTACCTTGCCCTAAGGTTCGTAGGTTCGAGTCTCCTTCAGCCAGAGATCAGTGTTTATATATATATATATATATATATATATATATATATATATATATATATATATATATATATATATATACACATGAGAGGGAACTTGATACGCTTCTTAAGTCAGTTCCTGATCAGCCGGTCTATGGTTCGTACGTCGGACCAGCAGTGACAGCCTGGCTGATCAGGCCTTGATCTACCAGATTCACCATACCTACCCACCTCTTTCCTCCACCACCCGTCACTTCCTTCTCTTCCTCCACACTTCACAGTGTCGTGCAAGTTTTAGTGACAGATTCTTGGTTTTCTCCACTAAACGCTTCATTAATTACCGCTAACTCAAGGAAAAAACTTCACTGTGATGAGTGTGGGAGGGGGAGTGAGAGGGAAGAGATAAGAACTACATTTGGAACATGTTCTCACAATGGATAAACATCAAAGAAATCAACTTGTAACCGAAATGGTCCATTGATAGCCCCAGTAACTGAAATGGCTCATTGATGGCCCCAGCTTCACATAGCAGCCAACACGTAGATAAAGTGGCTACACACCTCCACCGTAAGAGTAGTGCTAGGGCCAGACTACAATGAGCCAGGATAGGATAACAGTTCTTAGCCTGTAATTAAACTTGTCCTCAAGGGAGTGATTCAGAACGTTGCATTTTAACGTATACGAGTCTTGTAGATGAATGGTTCAGAGAACCGACATGTTGATAAATTAGACACATGTGCAACTCTTGGGTATCTTTATTGAGGAAACGTTTCGCCACACAGTGGCTTCATCAGTCCATACAAAGGAGAATCTTGAAGAACAGGAGGAGAATGAGGTAATCAGTCCCTCAACCTTGAGTCGATGTGGTCAGTCCATCAATCTTGAATAGAATACGGCATACGTGCTGAGAAGGAGCTTATAAACCGTTGGCAGGAGAGGTGAAGCAGTCATAGGTCGTGTAACATTTGTTCAATGTTGAAGTAGGTCGTGCCCAAGAATTAGGCAAGCGAAGAATTCCCAAGTATTAAGATCCCAAGAAGTTGCAGTGTCTGACAGGTTTGTAGATGAATGGTTCAGAGAACCGACATGTTGATAAATTAGACACATGTGCAACTCTTGGGTATCTTTATTGAGGAAACGTTTCGCCACACAGTGGCTTCATCAGTCCATACAAAGGAGAATCTTGAAGAACAGGAGGAGAATGAGGTAATCAGTCCCTCAACCTTGAGTCGATGTGGTCAGTCCATCAATCTTGAATAGATTCAAGATTGATGGACTGACCACATCGACTCAAGGTTGAGGGACTGATTACCTCATTCTCCTCCTGTTCTTCAAGATTCTCCTTTGTATGGACTGATGAAGCCACTGTGTGGCGAAACGTTTCCTCAATAAAGATACCCAAGAGTTGCACATGTGTCTAATTTATCAACGTATACGAGTCTTTCTGATCCCAGTGTTCATCGGACCTTCACGCGGCTTTATATTTGGACGATCGCCTATGTTCGTATTTTAATGTTTTTAGATGTTGACGTAGCTTTAATTGCTTTCTATAAATATGTATCGTAACCATGAGAGTGGAGGAAAGTATCGGTATCGGTATATTTTTTTGGTATCGTCCCATCACTAATCGTGACCATGAGGCTGTGCTGAATAAATACAGGAAGTATGAACCTAAACCTTGTGTAGCCTAAATGTATGAGAGAGAGAGAGAGAGAGAGAGAGAGAGAGAGAGAGAGAGAGCGACAGAGAGAGAGAGAGAGAGAGAGAGAGAGAGAGAGAGAGCGACAGAGAGAGAGAGCGACAGAGATTACTTTGCACCTTCATGTATCCCAGAGGAAGTGTAGGAGAACTGAGGTGCTTAGGAAAGTACAGAAGAGAGGGAGAGGGAAGGTGCAGAAGAGTAGGGAGAGGGAAAATGGAGGAGAATTTGAGGGGAAAATGCGGGAGAGGTGCAGGAGAGGGGATGAAGAAGGGTAAAGTGCAGAAGAGGGAGAGGGGAGGTGCAGGAGAGACGAGAAGGATGAGTAGGGAAAGTGCAGGAAAGAAGGGAGGGATAAAGTGCAGGAAAAAAGGAAGAGGGTAAATGCAGGAGAGAAAAGAGAAGGAAAGTGCAGGATAGAAGGGAGGAGAGGGGAAAGTACATGAGAGATGGGAGAAAAGGAAAATACAAGAGTGGATGGAGAGGAAAGAGGAAAAAAATAAAGAGGTAAAGTGTCAGCAGCAGAGTCCCAAGTTTAATACGTATCATACTCGTCTATGCATTTCAGTTTACCTCATACCTGGCAATTATCTATCCAACTTTGTCAGTTTCACCTTAATCTTATATTCGTTTCAAGAAACTATTTAAAAGAAAAAAAATCATCACCCAATAGGCTATACAAAATTCTGCCCATTTCGCATTTCCGTGTTAGTAGGCTTGCAGAATGTGCCATATACATGTATTTGTGGTGAGATCGTGCACTGAGCCAGGTGCTCCCTGACGCTGCTCCTCTCAAAGGATAATCTAAGATCATAAAGTCTTGGTAAAGTGATCGTCAGTAGAACCAGTAAAGCTTTGTGTGTGTGTGTGGTTGGGTGTACTTACCTGTATTTGGTTGCAGGGGACGAATCTTGGTTCTTGGCCTAACGCGTGTCTTCACTCTGCTTGGCTACGTAACTTGCTTACTCTTAAATTTCTTAGTCTCTACGCCGCAAGTGTTTCCATCATTTTCCTACTATTTAATGTCTCATTTCGCATAAACATAATAGCGTTTCGTGACTTCCATCACCATCAGTTAAAAATATAAAGATTATTAGGGAAAAATATATAAAAATGTACTCGAAAAACACAAATACGTATAACCAAAAACGAGTTACCTGGAGGTGTGTTATCTTTTGTAACTGCAAGTGGGGAGTGAAGATTCGACTTTACACTTGAAACAAGAGGTAAACAAATTTAAGAAACTATTCTCGTGCTACAATAACTTTTTTTTTTTATTAACACTGGCCGTTTCCCACCAAGAAATACTTTCATCATCATTCACTTCGTCACTGTCTTGCCAGAGGCGTGCCGACACTTACAATTCAAAAACTGCAGCATAACACCCTTCCTTCAGACTGTAGAAACTGTAACCTCTAGGACTCAAGTCCGGCTAACCGGTTTCCCTGAATCCATTCATAAATGTTACTTTGCTCGTGCTCCAACAGCACGTCAAGTCATAAAACCATTTGCCACCACTCGCTCCTATATAACACTCACGCTTGCATGAAAGTGTTAAATAGGAGCACCAACCATTCCAAAACTACCAAATAACAAAACAATTCTAACTCTCAAATATGAAGGGAAGGAAACTCACAGCTGATAAAAAAAATACACTTTACTGATCTTAAAAGAAGTTTGTATTCAACTGTTATTTTTTTAATTAATGTGTTGACTATGTAATTGTAGTTTATGATCGTACCTTCAGTAAAATAATTGAACACGCTGATGATGTTACTGTCAATGCTCCGTGTGTTCTCTGATTCCAGAGAATGAGAGGCGTATTAGGCAGGCTTTCTACGAAGTAAGCTTCTATGCTCAGTCTTGATTATCAAGTCCCTCTCACGTGTGACATAACCCTCACAACGCCCGTATTCATACATTACATTGATCCTTTGTTGATAAACATAAAACATTTTATATAAATTGCATATTATAGGTAAGAAGCAGCCCTTAAAAAGAGCTTCAGACATTTTTGGACACTATTATTGGAATTTCTGGAGAAGGTTGGTTAGTTGTTTAATTATACGTTTGATGAGTTTCGATATTCTTTATACTTCCAGGGCCCAGCCATGGGCCAGACCCGTCTGGTGCTACTCTAGTCAATTAGAGTTTACAGCCTATTGACCTTATGAGGGTCATTAAGTCTGCAAGTAACCTGTTCACCAGTCACGAATGCTTTAATCCCTAAAGTAGGGTTTAAAGTTTCAGCATAAATACATTGAGAGATATATACCTCTGTGTGTATATCATATTGCTGCTGAAAAAAAAACAAGGATAGTGTTCAATAATGATTTCAACAGTTTATCAAAAAAAGCAACAACAAATCTTTGGTCCAAGAAGAACCTAGTTACATACATTTAATCTTTTTCAAATGATAACCACAGTGAATATAATGTATATTTAAGCACAGTAATAACACGACATACGAAATTCAATCCTAAGCACATAGAAGTTGATTTTTTGTTAGACCACTAGTTAATGTATTATTCAGAATTTTGCATTCAATATATATATATATATATATATATATATATATATATATATATATATATATATATATATATATATATATATATATATATATATATATATACATATATATATATATATATATATATATATATATATATATATATATATATATATATATATTATATATATATATATATATATATATATATATATATATATATATATATATATATATCTGTGTGTGTGTGTGTATAAACACACACACACACACCAAGGGTACTAAATATTGTGTTGCAAGGGTTTACAAAATAATAGTACACAGGCAGTAGAATTCAGTTAGAAAGCCATTTGCTCTACGTTATGTCTCAAAATATTACAGCTTGGAATACTCCACTAAGAAATCTCTACTACGAACACAGGATATTACAGCGCACGAGAAAATGCATGGTTGGGGATATTCAGAATACTAGAGGAGGGGCTTACTGAGAATATACACCGCCTGGAAATATACAGTTCAGAAAACAACGCTCATAGACGCTAGTTGGAAATATCATGTATTTTGTATGAGTTATTAGCGAATGTCGTATGTATGTGTCTGAATGAATAGGTAAAACTTAAGATTTTGGCTTAAATAGCAACGCTCTTCTTGCCGAATAAGGCAAGCGAAAATTTGTGTATGCAGTAATTTCGCAAAAATCATTCTGAACCCAACTAAAAAATATATTTCATTGTGTTTGTTTATTATTAAATTATTGTAAACTTATCTAAAATATATTTAGTATGATTAGGCTAAATTAAATTGCGTTTGTTATAATAAGGTTAGGTAAGTTTTCTAAGGTTCTTTTGGTACAAAATTCTTAAGTTTTTACGTTAACATAAATGAAAAAAATATATCTTTAAACGTATAAGAGAAAATTTTAGAAATGACTTAATTTTAAATGAGTTCTTGCTGATTGACCAATTTTAGCTATTCGGCACGACATATATATATATATATATATATATATATATATATATATATATATATATATATATATATATATATATATATATATATATATATATATATATATATATATATATATATATATATATATATTATATATATATATATAATTTCTTTTTCTTCTAGAATTTTACTGGGGACCCTCATCCTCAGAGAAGACAATATACGTACCTCAGGGAAAACTCAAGGTTCTCCCCGGAGCTGTTTGAATATTTTCTCCTACCACTCTCCATATTTTATATTACATGTGAACTTTATTAATAGACAGAAAACACAAACATGAATACATTGGTACAATATATCAAAGATTATGAATCTCCTCCAGCTCCTCTGAAGCTGGACGCGAGCCCAATATGCAGTAGGCATTTCCCCTCTGGATGGCCACGCTGAGGCGCTGGAACATGAAAGTGGCTGCCCTTGGGTCCCTGGTGGTGTCGATGAGTTCTTTATGGAAGCGTGTGGCATTTTTTCCCCATGATCCCAAAGTCTGTGATCCCACTGGGACAAATGGTACTGTTGGCTTATGTCCCTGTACTTGCCCATCTTGTACTCCTCCCGGTGATCAGTAGCTCCTCCCTGTCGCCCGACACTGATTGATGTAAGTGTCAGCCAATATCGACACAAGGGTATAGTTCCATGCTAAGAGTTTTGCCATTCTTCCAAGGATAGATGGTGATCCCGTTGGGGCGGTTTGCTGGGTTGTGGGTATTGTTGGCTGCTAGTGATCGGGGCTTTCTCGGCTGGGCACCCATCCATCCTTGACTTCATTGTGTCTTGCATGCCAGCCCTTGGTTTTGGAACAGTTAAAACCATGTAGACCATATTGGTCAGCTTGCGCATCGCCGCAAATACATACATTCCGTGTGAATTGGGGCAGCGAGGAGGAGGGCCACTGCAATAGGGTCGAGGCATGTTTCCATTGCTGAAATGGGAACTGTTTGGAGGAAGTCCCCGGAGTGGGGCGCACTCACAGCTTTGGAGACGGGCAGTCTCCCTGTCTGATATTACAGCCCTAAGCATGTTGGCAAGCACCTTTTCAGCGATGAGGCTATCCCATGTTGACTATTTGTAGGCCAGTACTGCACTAGGTTTTGGTGCTGGAACAGCAAGAGTCCCATTCAGTGATGGCACTGGCGTAGCTGGGGGTCCTGTATTCCTGCTGAGTCACTGAGGTTGTCCGGAAGAATTTGTTTTATTAACTCGTTTGCTGCACTGGAAGAGGATAAGAAAGCTGGTAGGGGAATCTGGGAGGATTTGCGTACTCCCAGTCCCTCAAGCCTGACTGGAAATGAGGCTTGCAACCACTGTCCATCTTCGAGGGAAAGATTCAATATATTCAGTATATACATATATGGGGATAGACATAGAAGAACCACAGTTTAACAAAGAACCAGTAAGACCAAGTCAATATTCATTTTAGTAAAAGGTTTAATGTTAAAGTTGTAAAGAGTCAAACTCTCCAGGATCAACTCGAGTGAAGTTAGTTGTTACCCATTCACAGTCAAGTCAGTGACGGCAAAGTCGTATCATATTCCAGCTGACGAGGTCATGTGATGTGGCGTAATGATGATTCTTTTATCTCTTTCTTAAATTGTAGACTTTCTATTATTTATTTTCACGGTAATGTGAAATTATCAGGATGGATATATATATATATATATATATATATATATATATATATATATATATATGTGTGTGTGTGTGTGTGTGTGTGTGTGTGTGTGTGTGTGTGTGTGTGTGTGTACTCACCTATTTGTACTCACCTATTTGTGGTTGCAGGGGTCGAGTCCTAGCTCCTGGCCCCGCCTCTTCACTGGTTGCTACTAGGTCACTCTCCCTGAGCCGTGAGCTTTATCATACCTCTGCTTAAAGCTATGTATGGATCCTGCCTCCACTACATCGCTTCCCAAACTATTCCACTTACTGACTACTCTGTGGCTGAAGAAATACTTCCTAACATCCCTGTGATTCATCTGTGTCTTCAGCTTCCAACTGTGTCCCCTTGTTACTGTGTCCAATCTCTGGAACATCCTGTCTTTGTCCACCTTGTCAATTCCTCTCAGTATTTTGTATGTCGTTATCATGTCCCCCCTATCTCTCCTGTCCTCCAGTGTCGTCAGGTTGATTTCCCTTAACCTCTCCTCATAGGACATACCTCTTAACTCTGGGACTAGTCTTGTTGCAAACCTTTGCACTTTCTCTAGTTTCTTTACGTGCTTGGCTAGGTGTGGGTTCCAAACTAGTGCCGCATACTCCAATATGGGCCTAACGTACACGGTGTACAGGGTCCTGAACGATTCCTTATTAAGATGTCGGAATGCTGTTCTGAGGTTTGCCAGGCGCCTATATGCTGCGGCAGTTATTTGGTTGATGTGCGCTTCAGGAGATGTGCCTGGTGTTAAACTCACCCCAAGATCTTTTTCCTTGAGTGATGTTTGTAGTCTCTGGCCCCCTAGACTGTACTCCGTCTGCGGTTTTCTTTGCCCTTCCCCAATCCTCGTGACTTTGCACTTGGTGGGATTGAACTCCAGGAGCCAGTTGCTGGACCAGGTCTGCAGCCTGTCCAGATCCCTTTGTATTTCTGCCTGGTCTTCGATCGAATGAACTCTTCTCATCAACTTCACGTCATCTGCAAACAGGGACACCTCGGAGTTTATTCCTTCCGTCATGTTCACAAATACAAATGTGTGTGTGTGTGTGTGTGTGTGTGTGTGTGTGTGTGTGTGTGTGTGTGTGTGTGTGTGTGTGTGTGTGTGTGTGTGTGTGTTTGTGTGTGCTTGTGTGTATCTTAGTGTTCTTTATTATATTTCTTATATATGTCATATTTTTCTTCTTGTCAATCAGTTTATTTCAGCGATTTTCGTATATTCTGATGCAAATAATTTCTTCATTCATTATTTTAAAAAGGCTTTGTAATATTAATGTTAATTTTTTTATATGTTTAACTTCACCTAACCTAACTAAACCTCGTCAGAATTTAAGTAAACGTGCAGATAACAGTGTTGTGTAAGTTAATGTGTCTTTATCGAAATTATTCTAAATAATTCTAGAGCTAAGACTGGCAGTTTTTTTTTTTTTGTCATCAGGCAGTTTTGTTTGTGACTTTATAAGCCACTGTGTGGGCGAAACGTTGTCAGTAAATCATCATAATATACTCCATTTGTGTCTCGTTTTACATGCAGCTTTAATGATGAAAATGTTATTTAGTAAATAATTTTCCACTAGGCTGCTAGGAGTTACTAGCAACTTGTCAACCCTCAATAGATTTAAGAATGTCATCGAGTTTTCGCAAATTTTTTTGGAGCGAAAACGTGAGACTGCAGCCAGAAAATTACTAACTGCGAATCAACATATACCGTTATCTTGATCTAAATAGAATATGATAAATACGTCACGGAAAGGGCCTCGACTGGTTTCTGTTTTCATTGTGGTCAGCTGGCAGGTAATAGATATTTTTTTTTTTTTTGCGACTGTGAAGAATGATCATGAGTGTGAAGGGAAATGTGTAAAGTTTCTCTGAATAATAATAATTATTAATAATTTATTATTACTGGCGTTATTATAAAATTATAATGTGTTAATAATAGTAAAATAATATAATTATGTAATAGTAATAATTATTATATGAGTATAATGTAATAATAATAATAGCATTATTATTAGTAGTAGTACTTGCAATAGTATTACTGTTATTATTATTATTTTCTGTTGTTAATATTATATAATAACACCAATAAAAATAATAATTAAGATTATTATTATTAAGAGAAACGTTACACATTTTCCTTCACACTCATGTTCATAATAACACTACTAATAATAATTATACAATTATAATGTATCGATAATAATAATAACTAATATTACTGCTGCTGCTACTGCAACTACTACTAATAATAATGACAGAAAGGCTATGTGGACCTCACCAGGAAGAATGTGTTTACACCCTTCTGCTTTATCCCACCTGCTAGATACACTTCTTTATATATATATATATATATATATATATATATATATATATATATATATATATATATATATATATATATATATATATATATATATATATATATATATATATATATATGCAAAACAACCACTCCCTTACCATGAAAGCTTGGTTGATATGCCTTCTCTTCTTAAGACATTTATTATTAAAGTTGTATTCAAAAATCTTTATACAGTAAAAGAACTTTTGATAAAGAATCCCTCCCAAAATGCTGATGGATGTGTCTATAAGATTCCCTGTAAAATTTGCGATAAAGTTTGTTACAACATAAGTATAGCATTAGAACTGGACAAGATTCCAATGCTCTATTTATTCATGTAAGAGATTTTAACCATCCAATTGATTTTCAAAAAGTTGAGAAAGTAGTATCAAGCAAGTTCATGGTCGACAGGAATATAATTGAATCTTGTTTCATAAAAAGCAGTTTTGACAATAATATGAATATTTCCTTTGGTTTATATAAATTAGATCCATTTATGATTAATAGAATTTGGGAAGAATTTAATAATACACTGGACAAATAATAATTTTTAAATTTTCTTGGGTAGAATAGTTTGTGGGTGAGTTGTGCAAAGGACCTATCCAAGTTGGGTCGGCGCGCGTCAGGTGTTTAACCTTTGTGGGATCTGATAGTGAGGTGCTGGCCAGACCCCTTATATAGCTTCCTTGGATGCTTTACTTTCATAGTTCCTTGATAATGTGAGTAGTCGCGAAAGCGCTTGGAATTTCTGTATTCTTTCAGAGTGGTTGTTTTGCATATTCTGAAATCACCTGCTTACTGTGATCTTATTGCATATATATATATTTTTTTTTCAACAAGTTGGTCGTCTCCCACCGAGGCAGGGTGACCCTAAAAAGAAAGAAAATCCCCAAAAAGAAAATACTTTCATCATCATTCAACACTTTCACCACACT
The DNA here is from genome assembly GCF_038502225.1 of Cherax quadricarinatus. Taxonomy (NCBI): domain Eukaryota; kingdom Metazoa; phylum Arthropoda; class Malacostraca; order Decapoda; family Parastacidae; genus Cherax; species Cherax quadricarinatus. The sequence continues at coordinate 11,285,701 of NC_091329.1, read as the reverse complement.
CACACATTATCACTGCTTTTGCAGAGGTGCTAAGAATACAAGTTTAGAAGCATATACGTATAAAGATACACAACATATCCCTCCAAACTGCCAATATCCCAAACCCCTCCTTTAAAGCGCAGGCATTGTACTTCCCATTTCCAGGACTCAAGTCCGACTATAAGAAAATAACCGGTTTCCCTGAATCCCTTCACTAAATATTACCCTGCTCACACTCCAACAGATCGTCAGGTCCCAAGTATCATTCGTCTCCATTCACTCCTATCTAACACGCTCATGCACGCTTGCTGGAAGTCCAAGCCCCTCGCCCACAAAACCTCCTTTACCCCCTCTTTCCAACCCTTTCGAGGACGACCCCTACCCCTCTTTCCTTCCCCTATAGATTTATATGCTTTCCATGTCATTGCATATATATATATATATATATATATATATATATATATATATATATATATATATATATATATATATATATATATATATATATATATATATATATTTATATATATATATATATATATATATATATATATATATATATATATATATATATATATATATATATATATATATATATATATATATATTATATATATATATATATATATATATATATATATATATATATATATATATATATATATATATATATATATATATATATTATATATATATATATATATATATATATATATATATATATATATATATATATATATATATATGATATATATATATATATATATATATATATATATATATATATATATATATATATATATATATATATATATATATATATATATATATATATATATATATATATATATATATATATATATATATATAATATATATATATATATATATATATATATATATATATATATATATATATATATATATATATATATATATATATATATATATATATATATATATATATATATATATATATATATATATATATATATATATATATATATATATATATATATATATATATCCTGACGCCAGCCTGCATCGACACTCATGAACTGTCGGTATTTTTAGATCGTGCTCAAATAAACTGTCTCGTGTTTTATCGCTGAGATGTTGACCCCATCGTTTCCAGACTATTTGACGCCCTGGTAAATTTGGCGTGTTTTACTTTCATTTTGTTGTCCTGGTAAATTTGGCGTGTTTTTTTTTTCAGCTTGTTGCCCTGGTAATTTTGGTGTATTTTTTTCAGCTTGTTGCCCTGGTTAAATTGGTGTTTTTTCTCAGCTTGTTGTCCTTGTAAATTTGGTGTGTTTTTTTCAGCTTGTTGCCGTGGTAAATTTGGTGTTTTTTCAGCTTGTTGTCCTTGTAAATTTGGTGTGTTTTTCAGCTTGTTGTCCTTTTAAATTTTGTGTGTTTTTCAGCTTGTTGCCCTGGTAAATTTAGTGTGTGTTTTCAGTTGTTGGCCTGGGAAATTCCGTTTGTTGTCCTGGTAAATTTGGTGTATGTTTTTCCAGCTTGTTGCCCTTGTAAATTTGGCGTGTTTCTTTTTTCAGCTTGTTCCCATTGTTGATTTGCTACTCAGTTTGTTGTCCTGGTAAACTTGGCGTGTTCTTCAATTTGTGTCCTAGTTAAGTTGGCGTGCTTCTCAGTTGTCCTAGTTAAGTTGGCGTGCTTCTCAGTTGTCCTAGTTAAGTTGGCGTGCTTCTCAGTTGTCCTAGTTAAGTTGGCGTGCTTCTCAGTTGTCCTAGTCAAGTTGGCGTACTTCTCAGTTGTCCTAGTTAGGTTGGCGTGCTTCTAAGTTTGTTGCTGTTGTAAATTTGGCGTACGAATTTCTCAGTATTGCTTACTTGTTAATTTGGCATGCTTGTTGGACAGTGCTGTGTTGACCTTTAACAGTGTACATTATAGATTGTGTAATGAATACCCTCACACGTCAAGTGATGCACTTTATTGAACTGTGAAATGAACTTTTCTGTGAAATACATTTTGAAAACGTGCTATACTTGTGTTGTAAATATCACTTGCATGTCTAGTTCCTTTATTTAAAGTCCGTAATGTTATAGTGTTTGATCCTTCCATCCTACACATGCATATATGCTCAGGAAACGTAACAGTGACTTCGTATGGTCATTCATGTATGCTGTTTATCATGTTTTTGCGTTCTTGCCTTGGGGCTTCTCCCTTTCCTCGGATTAAACAACATTTACCTTTTTTTTGAGAGAGAAATGAGTTATTCAGGCTATGAGTTATTATCCTGCCTCAGCTCATATAAAAGCCCAGCCCTGTCTCAGGTATATTACCACCCCCAGGATGCGACCCACACGAGCCGACTAACACCCAGGTACCTACTTACTGCTAGGCGAACAGAGGGGCGGCAGGTGCACGGAAACATGCCCAACGTTTCCACCACTCGTACCGGGGATCAAACCACGGACGCTCAGTGTATAAGCTTAGTGTGCTGCCAGCCGAGCCACGAGACACCCTACTTCATCGGGGGTAATATTAATATTCATTATGCTGCATATTCTCATGTTTAAGGATATACAGTACATTTGACAGAAGTAATGGCAATTACGGCCTTGCGGTCTGATACCTGCTTATATACAGGTATGTTTGTATAGTCTGATTAAATTTGAAATATTATCAGTTAATAATTTTTAAACGTCTGTATTCCTTTGTTTTGTTTGTGACAGTTGAACTAGGAACTCAAGACTTCCCTTTGGTGAATTTAGAGAAATAAACTGCGAGAAGCAGACTAATTTATTAAGACTTTTGAGAGCGTTATTATTAGTTGACACAGGTGCAGGTCACACAGGTACAGGTCATAGGTACAGGTCACACAGGTGCAGCTCAAACAGGTGCAGCACATACAGGTGCTACTCACACAGGTGCCCTTCCCACAAGTGCACCTTACACAGGTGCAGAGCAAAGTTACTACTCTAGTTGATAAAGTTCACTTTCTGATACCTGATATATTGTATATAATGTTCGCATTATCCAACACCTGATATACCGTCAGCAATATTCCTTTTGTTCGATACCTGACGCAATGGGTGAATATTATTTAATAAAGTTAGATAACATTCTTTATTACACTGTAATTACACTGCGAGTTTAATAATTATCTAAAAATTAGTTTATAATTAAATAATTATTAGTTTATAATAATTATTCAGTCATTATTAAATGTGCAATGAATTTGTTGTTTATTGGTGTCATTATTGTAAAAATGGACCGTCGTTAGTATTATTAATATTGTTAATTTGCTGGTCATGCAATATGGTGTTAATTATATGTGCAATGTGTTTCGCCCAATTATATGTGCAGTGCGTTGATGTTTTTCGCAGCACTGTTGTAGCAACCATATTTTTCCTGCTTTTGCTAAGATCCCTCTACGAACAGTATTGGAAGAGTCTTGTGTTACAAAAACAGCTAAGCTGGTCGTGTTATAAAGACAGCTAGGCTGGTCGTGTTACCAAAAAGTTAGGTTGGTCGTGTTATAAAGACAGCCGGGCTCGTGGTGTTACAAAGACAGCCAGGCTGATCGTATTACAAAGACAACCAGACTGGTCGTGTTACAAAGACAGCCAGGCTGGTCGTGTTACAAAGACAGCCAGGCTGGTCGTGTTACAAAGATAGCCAGGAGATACTGAATTACCTGATTTACGTTTTAGAATTATTTTTTTTTTTTATTATCACACCGGCCGATTCCCACCAAGGCAGGGTGGCCCGAAAAAGAAAAACTTTCACCATCATTCACTCCATCACTGTCTTGCCAGAAGGGTGCTTTACACTACAGTTTTAAACTGCAACATTAACACCCCTCCTTCAGAGTGCAGGCACTGTACTTCCCATCTCCAGGACTCAAGTCCGGCCTGCCGGTTTCCCTGAATCCCTTCATAAATGTTACTTTGCTCACACTCCAACAGCACGTCAAGTATTAAAAACCATTTGTCTCCATTCACTCCTATCAAACACGCTCACGCATGCCTGCTGGAAGTCCAAGCCCCTCGCACACCCGGCCTCCTGGACCCCCTCCCTCCAACCCTTCCTAGGCCGACCCCTACCCCGCCTTCCTTCCACTACAGACTGATACACTCTTGAAGTCATTCTGTTTCTCCCATTACTTCTCTACATGTCCGAACCACCTCAACAACCCTTCCTCAGCCCTGTGGACAACAGTTTTGTAATCCCGCACCTCCTCCTAACTTCCAAACTACGAATTCTCTGCATTATATTCACACCACACATTGCCCTCAGACATGACATCTCCACTGCCTCCAGCCTTCTCCTCGCTGCAACATTCATCACCCACGCTTCACACCCATATAAGAGCGTTGGTAAACTATACTCTCATACATTCCCCTCTTTGCCTCCAAGGACAAAGTTCTTTGTCTCCACAGACTCTAAGTTGCACCACTCACTCTTTTTCCCTCATCAATTCTATGATTCACCTCATCTTTCATAGACCCATCCGCTGACACGTCCACTCCCAAATATCTGAATACGTTCACCTCCTCCATACTCTCTCCCTCCAATCTGATATTCAATCTTTCATCACCTAATCTTTTGTTATCCTCATAACCTTACTCTTTCCTGTATTCACCTTTAATTTTCTTCTTTTGCACACCCTACCAAATTCATCCACCAATCTCTGCAACTTCTCTTCAGAATCTCCCTAAGAGCACAGTGTCATCAGCAAAGAGCAGCTGTGACAACTCCCACTTTGTGTGTGATTCTTTATCTTTTAACTCCACGCCTCTTGCCAAGACCCTCGCATTTACTTCTCTTACAACCCCATCTATAAATATATTAAACAACCACGGTGACATCACACATCCTTGTCTAAGGCCTACTTTTACTGGGAAAAAATTTCCCTCTTTCCTACATACTCTAACTTGAGCCTCACTATCCTCGTAAAAACTCTTCACTGCTTTCAGTAACCTACCTCCTACACCATACACTTGCAACATCTGCCACATTGCCCCCCTATCCACCCTGTCATACGCCTTTTCCAAATCCTTAAATGCCACAAAGACCTCTTTAGCCTTATCTAAATACTGTTCACTTATATGTTTCACTGTAAACACCTGGTCCACACACCCCCTACCTTTCCTAAAGCCTCCTTGTTCATCTGCTATCCTATTCTCCGTCTTACTCCTAATTCTTTCAATTATAACTCTACCATACACTTTACCAGGTACACTCAACAGACTTATCCCCCTATAATTTTTGCACTCTCTTTTATCCCCTTTGCCTTTATACAAAGGAACTATGCATGCTCTCTGCCAATCCCTAGGTACCTTACCCTCTTCCATACATTTATTAAATAATTATTAATAATAATTATTATTAAAGATTAGCCGGTATTCTCCCGGCTCGGGCCTTTTCCAAGTGGTGGCCCGGCCTTGGCTCCCTCTTTAGGGAGTGTCTGAGACCTAAGTCTCCCATGGGATACGTTTTAGAAGAAAAAAGTAAGAAAGATAATAACTAAAACAATAACTAAGATAGCTACTAGGATATACCTGAAGAAGTGGTGGAGGCACTCGGTGCACAGATTAAAGGCAGTTGCCTGCAGGTTACCTACACTGGTCAGGACGAAAATAACTTACGTAAGATCAATGTCATTAGTGACATGGTCCTCAGACAGCTAGGTAGACTGAAACCAAACAAGTCACAGATTGAAACCAAACAAGTCACCCAGCACTGACGAACTGTTTTCAAGGGTTCGTAAAGAGGAACTTAACAAATCATTAGCTAGGCTCTTCAACAGATCACTACAAACGGATATCGTAATAGGTAAGTGGAAAATGGCTAACGTGGTACCTATTTACAAGGCCGGAGATAGGTCCTTAGTTTCAAATTATATATCAGTCAGCCTCACCTCAGTTGTGGGAAAGTTGATGGAATCATTAACTACGGATGCAATTCGAAATCACTTTGAAAGATATATGATCAACAAATGTCAGCACGGTTTTACAAAGAGACGTTCTTGCCTTATGAATTTACCAACCTTTTTCCACTAAGATACCCTTTAAGAGAGGTTCCTTGATGCTGGTGAGGGGGTCTTGGTCTAGGGAATTGTATCTGTGCTCCAATTCCCTGAATTAGGCCTGAATGCCGTCTATCTCCTCCCCCCTCCCCCCCAAGGCGCTGCATAATCTCTATGGGTTTAGTGCTCCCCGATGAAGATAATAATCCCACTAAGATATTCGAGACAGTAGACGAAGATAAAGGATACGATGTTGTGGATATGGATTTCAATAAGATCTTTGATAGAGTCCCACACAGGAGACTGAAGACAGGTGTGGTACATGGTATAAATTATCTTCTGGATCGAGTGATGACTGACCTGTAGAAAACAGAGTACTGGAACTCTTGGTCACAATTTACATAAACGACATAGATGAGCGACGCAAGTAAATTAACCTGCATTATTTAAATAGGCCGTCATATCATTTCTGATGAGGACACTACGAAGCTACAGTATGACCTGGATAGGTTGATGTGGTCGAAGAAGCGGTAGATACAGTTAAATGCTGGCATATGTAAGGTTATAATCCTAGATGGTCGAAGAACCGGTAGATACAGTTAAATGCTGGCATATGTAAGGTTATAATCCTAGAAGAAAAAAATTATGTTACTTATAAGCTAAATAATATGGAGCTTAGTTAAACTGAATGCAAGAAATATTTTCCAGTTTTGTTTAACAGAAACTTCAAGCCAAGACAACTGTACATAAGTATTTTGCAATAAATCTAATAAAATTTTTGGCTTCATATCAAGAAATATAAATAATGGAAGTCTTCGGGTTGTACGTAAACTTCATAAATCTTTAGTAAAGCCTCATGTACGTTATACTGGTTAGCTCTGGTCTCCATATTACAGAAAGAACACAAATGATCTAAACAAATGTCCAGAGAAGGATGACCAAGTTGATCTCATGTATCAGAAAACTTTAATACGAAGATGGGCTGACATAGAATTAAGGGAGATACGACTGAAGTAAAGAAATAGAAAATCGGAATAAATAAAGGAGATATAAATAACGTGGTGACAGCATCTAACCAAGACAAGACCTGAAACAAATGATTCAGGGTGAACAGATTTAGATTTAGAGGGGATATAGGTACATTCCCAGGTTCTGTTATTGGGGCAAGAACTTTGAGAAGCTTTAAATATAGATTAGACCGGTTCGTGAGTGGTTGTGGTTGGGTTTGAGTTGACTCTGCCTAGCATGGGCCAGTAGGTCTGCTGCAGTGTTTCTTCATTCTCATGGCCTTAGGTATCTTAGAACCTTGGGTCAGGAGCTTAGACTCGACCCCCTGCCAAAACAAATCAGCTAGGACACACTAAGCCATAATATTTTTTTCAAATATATAAACAATACATTAGAAGTTTTTACACATGACTTGGCCAAACATTTTCACATGCAAATCCAAATCCTTGTTCACACAGCTCTGCCAGAAATTTGCATATTATTGTGTAATTAAGTAAACGCGAATGTCCTTAACCATGAAACAAGGGAAGTTATTATTATTATTATTATTATTATTATTATTATTAGCAGAAAGCATTATGTGCAAATACTGAAAATCTTTCCTTTACTAACACAAACACTCCGGTAAAGAGCTCTTGATCCAAGGAAGCTAAGCTACTTTCCCCTTTCTTGGATTAACCCTGATGAATTGTCATTCGCAGGGCGATGCATGACCCCTACGGGTTCAGCGCTTCTCTATGAATATTAATATAATAATAATAATAATAATAATAATAATAATGAGCATAAGAAGAAGAAAGAAGCAAAAGAAAAGAACTAAACTACTGACTAGCTCTCCAGTACCACACTGACAAGTGTTTCTTGGTTAATGTAAATGCAGAGTTGTTTCTAGTTGCACGCGATTGGTCTATTTTCCAGCTGGAAGTACAGCACTGTGTTGTAGTGATCGTAGTTTAGCAAACAGAATCATGTGTAGTGTTGCTGGCGACTGATTTGTCAGCTGTTAGGGTAGAGGAAAGATTGGTGGTAATAGGTAATAAAGAGTGGGCACTGCTCCAGCTGTTTGATACCCTTTATATTAAAGCTTAGTGGTAACAGGTAATAAAGAGTGGGCACTGCTCCAGCTGCTTGATATCCTCTATTAAAGCTTAAAGCTTAGTGGTAACAGGTAATAAAGAGTGGGAACTGCTCCAGCTCTTGATAACCTCCTTGTTTACCAAGGCATAATTTGTATTTAACTGTGAGGTTAAATATTGGATATGTTACATCTGTAATGACTTCCGGGAACTCATCATTAGTAATTACCCAACCAAGCTCTTGAACCCCCGCTATTGTAGCACCAGAAGAAATAATAATGCAATACCTAAGAGGGCTTCATGTATATTACGCACACACACACGTACACATACTGGAGAGTGATGTAATGGAGGCAGGATCCATACATAGCTCTAAGAAGAGATACGATAAAGCTCTTGGAGCAGAGAGTGGACCTAGTAACGACCAGCGAAGAGGCGGGGTCAGGAGCTGTGACTCGGCCTCCTGCAACCACAAATAGGTGAGTACATACACAGACAAGAAGGCCCGAATTTCAGACCAGTGTCACTAACGAGGGTAACGTGCAAATTGCTAGAAAAGATTAAAAAGAAAAAAACTTCTTAAGCATCTACAAAGTAGGACATTCCTCGCAAAGCACCAGCGTATTCAGAAAAGGAAGGTCGTGCTTCAAGACTAACAGAGATCAAACAGGAGAGGGATGGGTGGACTGCGTGTTCCTAGACTGTAAGAAAGCACTGATGCGGTGCTTCCTAGCTTAGTGCTAGGCAAATTGGATATTGAGGAACTCTTGAACAATAAGAAAGAGTTACTATAAGGGAGGAAGCATGGGAATGGGACCACTCAAGGGAGATTCTTTGAGGCCAGTGTGGTGCTTTTGATCCAGGGAAAGTGAACCTATCCTCCCCTGTCTCTAATCGAACCTGATTGCCTCCTATTATAAATAGGTTATTGTATGTAACTTAAAGCAGTGTGGTCAGAACGTTCTGTGCTCAACCGAGAGGTTCAGGGTTCCAACCTAGGGCAGAACGAGGCCTGTTGCCCCTGCAGGATTCTAGTATAAGTTGTAAGAGTTCCATACAATAAACTCAGTGGTGGTCTGGCTCTTAGATCAGAGGTAGAAAGTACGTTCGGTTAATAACTAAAGCACCTGGTTTCAATCCAGGGGCGGGTTACCTGGTTACCTGGAGGTTATTCCGGGGATCAACGCCCCCGCGGCCCGGTCCATGACCAGGCCTCCCGATGGATCAGGGCCTGATCAACTAGGCTGTTACTGCTGGCCGCACGCAGTCCGACGTACGAGCCACAGCCCGGCTGATCCGGCACTGACTTTAGGTATCTGTCCAGCTCCCTCTTGAAGGCAGCCAGGGGTTTATTTGCAATTCCCCTAATGCTTGATGGGAGGCTGTTGAACAGTCTTGGGCCCCGGACACTTATGGTGTTTTCTCTTAGTGTACCAATGGCGCCCCTACTTTTTATTGGCGGCATTTTGCATCGCCTGCCCAGTCTTTTACTTTCGTAGGGAGTGATTTCTGTGTGCAGATTTGGGACCATTCCTTCCAAGATTTTCCAAGTGTAGATTATGATATATCTCTCCCTCCTGCGTTCCAACGAGTACAGGTCAAGTGCTTCCAAGCGTTCCCAGTAGTTAAGGTGCTTGACAGAACTTATACGTGCAGTAAAGGATCTCTGTACACTCTCTAGATCTGCGACATTCTTCCAAAGCAGCAACTAGGTACCTGTGTGTGTTAGTCGACTACCGTGGGAGGCTACCTAGGGGTTGGCAGTATATATAAATATACAAATAAACCGCAGAAAGGAGAGAGAAGCTTATGACGTCGTGATAAGCTTCTCTCTCCTATATGCGGGTTATTTGTGTATTGTTCCAACCACACTCTCGTGTCTTTTTGTTCTTCATTTATAAATATATACCATAAATAGGGCTGGATTTTGAAATAAGTTGAGCTCGAATAACAGTTCTTAGCCTATAAATTCGTCGATGTAAAAAAAAAAATAATGTTATACCAAAGTCTCACCTGTTACACCCGCACCAACTTGTGAACAGCAGTGATGCAAGAGTGCGGTATTATTATTATTGTTATTATTATTATTATTATTATTATTATATTGATGGGAACGTGGTAAGCCCATGGAAGTCATACAGGACCTGTGAAAAAGAGTACTGAAGGAGAGAAAGTAGTAAAGCGGAGAAAGAAAGGAAGATGAGAAGAAAAGAATACGAAGAGAGACCGTTACTCGGTCAAGCCTTTATATGGTAAGAATGGTGAGCTTCACCAGTGGTGCCACCCACTCACACTGAGCTCCTCCAGTGTTGCCACTCATCAACACTGAACTCCACCAGTGTTGCCACTCACTAACATTGAGCTCCACCAGTGTTGCCACTTACGAACACTGAGCTCCACCAGTGTTGCCACTTACGAACACTGAGCTCCACCAGTGTTGCCACTTACGAACACTGAGCTCCTCCAGTGTTGCCACCCACTCTCACAGTTCCTCCAGTGTTGCCACCCATTAACATTGAGCTTCTCCAGTGTGCCACCCACTCACACAGCTCCACTAGTGTTGCCACTCACCATCACTGAGCTCCACCAGTGTTGCCTCTCACCAACACAACCACACTAGCTGCGCTAGTGAAAGCTATTTTGAAATATTTTGGGACGTGAATATATATAAAGACAAATTTATTATAGGAGACAATATGAATGACGTCACCTTCATTATACTGAGTGACGCTCGGAGATAATGTTTACCTTATACTAGGTTGTGTTATTACTATAATTTACCTTATACTAGGTTATGTGTTATTACTATAGTGTTTACCTTATACTAGGTTGTTATTACTATAGTGTTTACCTTATACTAGGTTATGTGTTATTACTATAGTGTTTACATTATACTAGGTTATGTGTTATTACTATAGTGTTTACCTTATACTAGGTTATGTGTTATTACTATAGTGTTTACATTATACTAGGTTATGTGTTATTACTATAGTGTTTACATTATACTAGGTTATGTGTTATTACTATAGTGTTTACCTTATACTAGGTTGTGTTATTACTATAGTGTTTACCTTATACTAGGTTGTGTTATTACTATAGTTTACTTTATACTAGGTTATGTGTTATTACTATAGTGTTTACCTTATACTAGGTTATGTGTTATTACTATAGTGTTTACCTTATACTAGGTTATGTGTTATTACTATAGTGTTTACATTATACTAGGTTATGTGTTATTACTATAGGTGAAATCGCAGATCTAGAGAGTGTACAGAGATCCTTTACTGCACGTATAAGTTCTGTCAAGCACCTTAACTACTGGGAACGCTTGAAAGCACTTGACTTGTACTCGTTGGAACGCAGGAGGGAGAGATATATCATAATCTACACTTGGAAAATCTTGGAAAGAATGGTCCCAAATCTGCACACAGAAATCACTCCCTACGAAAGTAAAAGACTGGGCAGGCGATGCAAAATGCCGCCAATAAAAAGTAGGGGCGCCATTGGTACACTAAGAGAAAACACCATAAGTGTCCGGGGCCCAAAACTGTTCAACAGCCTCCCATCAAGCATTAGGGGAATTGCCAATAAACCCCTGGCTGCCTTCAAGAGAGAGCTGGACAGATACCTAAAGTCAGTGCCGGATCAGCCGGGCTGTGGCTCGTACGTCGGACTGCGTGCGGCCAGCAGTAACAGCCTGGTTGATCAGGCCCTGATCCATCGGGAGGCCTGGTCGTGGACCGGGCCGCGGGGGCGTTGATCCCCGGAATAACCTCCAGGTAACCTTATACTAGGTTATGTGTTATTACTATAGTGTTTACATTATACTAGGTTATGTGTTATTACTATAGTGTTTACATTATACTAGGTTATGTGTTATTACTATAGTGTTTACCTTATACTAGGTTATGTGTTATTACTATAGTGTTTACCTTATACTAGGTTGTGTTATTACTATAGTGTTTACCTTATACTAGGTTGTGTTATTACTATAGTTTACTTTATACTAGGTTATGTGTTATTACTATAGTGTTTACCTTATACTAGGTTCTGTTATTACTATAGTGTTTACCTTATACTAGGTTGTGTTATTACTATAGTGTTTACCTTATACTAGGTTGTGTTATTACTATAGTGTTTACCTTATACTAGGTTATGTGTTATTACTATAGTGTTTACCTTATGTTAGGTTAAGTGTAATTACTATAGTGTTTACTTTGTTCTAGGTTACAATATGTGTTATTACTAGTGTTTACTTTATATCAGATTGTTATTACAGTAATGTTTACCTTATATTACATTAACTGTGTCTTGTGGCGGTGTTAATTAATTGCTGATATAAATGGTCTGTAAAACCGACAGTTGAAGAATGACTGCTACATGTTGCACAAGTGTCACTCATCAGTTAGTTGCTGGGTTGCCTCGACGTAACGTCTGTGCAAAACGTAGGGGCGCCATTGGTACACTAAGGGAAAACACCATAAGTGTCCGGGGCCCAAAACTGTTCAACAGCCTCCCATCAAGCATTAGGGGAATTGCCAATAAACCCCTGGCTGCCTTCAAGAGAGAGCTGGACAGATACCTAAAGTCTGTGCCGGATAAGCCGGGCTG